>NC_044307.1:141886826-142198016 GCF_007474595.2 Lynx canadensis | reverse complement strand
TTTCACTTTACAAAACTGAATTTCTCATCTTTAACATCCACTTCCAATTAGGACCGCAGGCTGACATGGAATTCTCACACCTCTGCGTGCCCCTCCACCCCGAGCATCATTACTCAGCCTGCACCAAGTGGATCTAGGGCATGGCGCCCGTCAGCAGGTGGGCTGGGACGTGACTGTCACAGGGGGTACCAAAGCGCCAAGGAGAGGGCACAAGCCTGTGGACCCAGCGCCGCCCAATTTCCAGCCAGGGCGGCAAGGTTGGGCCGGCAGGGGTGGGCGGTGCTGGTTTGAAACGCGCATTCTTCCTGCTGCTCGCCCAGTGGTTGAGTGATTGGTCCCGGGAGGCTCCGAATCTGTGCGTGACCCGAAGTATCCCCGACGCACACGTACCCAGGTGGTGCCTGGGCTCCCCGAGCCGTGGGGAACCCGGATCGGAGACGGTGTGGGTCCTGCGGCCCAGTCCCTATGGAGCTGAGCGCTCGGGAGGAGGAAAGGGAGGCGCCAGACAGCCGGGCCGTCGTTGACCTTGGCGCGGAGGCGCTCGCGGCCAGCCTCAGGGCCTTGGCTCTGGGGGGCGCTGTACCTGGAGCCGCGCGCCTGGGGGGTCTTTTGTCGCCTGAGGGAGCAGCAAATGCTTCGCTGGCCGGTGGAGGTTTGGGTGGTTTAGGGCCGCCGAACCCGTCCACGCTGTCGCGGGCAGAGGTCGGAGTCCTGCGTGGGCCCCAGGGAGGGCACCCTCGAGGGGACGAGTCCGTGTGCCCGCAGCCTGCTTCTGCCTCCGCCTCACCCGCAGGCGACCTGGGCGCGCGTCCTGGGCCGCGGGCACCCGCCCTGCTCGGCCTGGGCCCGGGCAGCACTTACCCCACCTCGAAGGGGGGCTGAGGCCGACGGACCCCAAACCCGCGGGAGGGGCCGCGGCAGCCTGCGTCTGTCGTCCCAACGCCACCCACCGCAGCGACTTGAGAGGCCTTGCCCAGCGTCCCCTCTCCCGGGTCCCTCTTTTCCCCTGTAGAGCTCCCCGGAGGTGGGGAGGGGGGGCGGGGAGAGGGCCTCCTGGCTCTCCGCCTCCCTCCTCCTCTCCCGTCATGGGAAGCCCCCGCCTGCTTTTATACCCCTGGAAGGAGGCATTTTACTCCCTCTGCCACCTTCTGCCCTGCTCAGGAGCGGCCTGTAACCCCCACTCAAGGCGGCCAGGACTCCAGGGTTAATGACGGTCCAGGGGGCCTGTGTGCGGACTGCGGCCCAAGGCAGAGGAGGGCGGTAGCCTGGAGCCTCAGTTCTTGGCAGAATCCTATTTTCTTCTGGTAACTGAAGGCTGGGGGAGCCACCCACCCCACCCTCCTATCTGGCAGGGTCCCCTACGTCCCAGCTCCACTCCTGCCCGGGCTCTCGGTAGAGCCACCAACTAGCAAGTTCCAAGTGCTAAAGAATGTTTTTTGTTGTTGTTATATTTGAGCAGTGGCATAAGATTTTGAATCCTGGAGCTTTGGGTTACCTTCCAGAGCAGTAAAGAAAGCGAGTTGATGTGACCATGTTAAAATTGCTAGAGGCCAGGGTGCCTGGTCTATGCCCACTTCCTGCGGGCTGCCCCCACCAACCTGGCCTGCGTTTGCTTCCCCCAGCCTGAGTGTGTTCCCCTTAAGCCCAGTTCTTGCCACCAGCACCCTGAATGACTTCCACGTTACCACCTCAGGCCTGAGTCTTCGAAGTGTTCTTTGCTGGTGGCTTCATCTGTCTTCCATGGCTATACTGCTGACAGGAAGTTCACCCTGTTGAAAAGGAAGGAGAACATCTCCCTGTTCAGGGACTCACTCTCCTTTCCAATGTCCCCACTATTGCAAAAGCCACACCCCCCAAGCACTTCAACATTGAAAACACTTGCCCTGGGATGCCTAGGTGGCTCAGTCGGCTAGGCCTCCACTCTTTATTTTGGCTCAGGTCATGATCTCACGGTTCATCGGTTCGAGCCCTGCATCAGGCTCTGCGCTGACAGCCTAGGGCCTGCTTGGGATTCTCTGCCTTTCTCTCTCTCTCAAAAATAAATTATAAACATTAAAAAAATTTTTTTTCTTGTGTTGACATCTTTCTCTTCTTTGCTCTCTCAACACCAAATTCAGCCTGATCCGCATCCTGCCAATCCTCTTCTTGAAATACATCCAAGGGGCGCCTGGGTGGCTCAGTCGGTTAAGCACCTGAGTTAAGCTCAGGTCACGATCTAGTAGTTCGTGAGTTCCAGCCCCACATCGGGCTCAGCACTGACAGCTCAGAGCCTGCAGTCTGCTTCAGATTCTGTGTCTCCCTCTCTCTGCCCTTCCCCTGCTTGTTCTCTGTCTCTCAAAAATAAATAAACATTTTAGAAAAATTAAAAAATAAATAAATAAACACCACTCAAATCCACACAATATTCAATGAAGGTTGAATCTTAGAGGCCAAAAGCAAGAGGAAGGGTTAGCAAATGCTAAGGCAAAGGGCCACAAGACCCCCCCACTGTCGGGAACCGGCAAGTGTTTGGAGGCCCCTGCTGGACCTGGGCCACCTGGCCTTTACCCCAGCGGTTTAGAAGCCAACACATCGCTTCCAGTCCTCTTCCCTTCAGAACCTCCTGTCTTCAGTTGCTGAACGCATCCAGGAGCTCTCGAAGTCCACTTCTACCTTTGGTCTCCGTCACTTCTTGGGGAGCAGTGAGCTTCTGAAGCTCTTACACAGGGAGGTTCCGTGCACGCACTGGAACAGTCTACCTCCCCTCCTGGAATGGAAGCCTGTGTCCCTCCCGGCCTTTGAAGGCTGGGTTCAGGCCACTGCCTTTCAGGACAGAAGAGGCCCAGTCAACCTTTTCCACCTCGGCTTCTCCTCACAGCTTCCTCCGATAGGCAGATTCCCGTCCCGATTGCTTCCCCCGCTTCCCATCAGCACCCACCCCCAGACCTGGACTCCTGGGAGAAGGTGCTCCTGGAGGTACAGGGTGTTGCTGAGAGCTGCTGATCTGGGAGCCGGGATGACTGCCAGGCAGGAGAGGGAAGCTCTCCGGGCCTCTTCGTGGAGAACACGTGTGCTGGTGGAATAAAGCAATAGCAGCCAGACGAGGTGCGTGAGCTCTGCTGACCACACCCTGCAAGGCCTCTTCTCGGGCCCAGCCTGTTTTCACCTGGGCTGGTGCTCACGGGGAACGACACAGCATCTTCAAATGCAGAAGGCCGCGCGTGACAACCAGAGATCTCCGAATCCCACGAACCCGGAAATCTTTACGATGTGCCTGTTAATATGCGTCCAATGGGATATGTTAATATTTAAGAGCTGTTGGTAGAAGCCACCCATCTTCCAACAAATCACCTAGAAATGGAGACGTTTGACCTGGGGGCTTGGGTCCTCCCTCCCCCCCCTGGAATCAGGTGTGGCAACTGTGGAATTAAAGCCAGTTGTTGACCAAATGGAAGTGTTTTCAGGAGATGGTCCTGGTCAGGCCGAGCCTTGCTGTCTGCACCTGCCCCACCTGGCTTAGTTTCTTCTTCCCCAGCCTGTTAAGGGAAGTCAGGGAAGTTCTAGAAGGTTCTACGGAGCTTTCTCTGGAGTCCATGAGGGGGGGCTTCCTCCCTCATCCCCAGGGTTCCAAGACAGAGACTCAGATTGCAAGCACTGGGCTATGTAGTGCTGGGCAAGTCTGTACCCTGAGAGCCTGTTTCTTCCGGGAAGGGAGGAAGAACAACCCAGGGACTGGCCTGTGTCATTGCACGTTTAACAGAGATCAGGGACACAAAAGTAATGTGTCAATTATATATTGCTGTACAAGTATCAGTTATTGTTATGGTGCTTCATTCCCCTCCCCCAGGGACTGGAATATAAGCCAGTAACGTACAGAAAAACCAGGATTGTGATGAACGATTATGAAGTACTTAGCACTCTGAAGAATAATACTTTGTATGCAGTATTTAGTCCAATCCTCACATCAGTCCTAGGAGGACAGGTACCACCGATGTCTCCACGTAGACGTAAAGGAGCAGAAGGGTGACACGGCTCGCCCGCCACTGGAGTTCTAGGTCGCCACTCAGCCAGCACAGATGTGGTCACTGTTTGGAGAAAGCCCATCTTTCTGTAGTTTCATCCTCACACACGTGTGCTAACACACACGCACTTCTCCGGTCCCCAGATGGGATCTCCTGGTCCTTGGGGCCTTGCTGGGCCTGGAGAGATTTCCTGCCAAGCCTAAGGCCCATCCACGTCCCAGAGGGTCATGGTAAGAAGTCCTGCTCCGTAGCCCTAGAAACAAGGCGCTGTTCCAGATGGCTGAGGAGTCACGTGCATGGGCAAGGAGGTTTCTCTGTCGGTCCCCCGACCTCTGGGGTATCTTCTGTCACCGGCCAAAATTGTCGGCAGGGAGCCACTCGCTGCCCAAGCCTAGAGTGCCGACCCCAGGAGCCCCACCTTGAGCTTGGGACCCCTCTGCTGGGTTTCCGGTGCACCTTTAGTTTACTGCCACCGAAGAGTAGGGGATGAGGGTCATGGCAAATGCATTCACTCCCTGCCCTTGGTTCAGCGGTGGAACCACATTGCTTTTCTGCTTCTGCCTCTCCTTCATCCCCGGCTCCTGCCTTCTCATGGTTAGTCTCTAGTCCTTTCTGTGTGTCTTCAGGCCAGCCACAGGGACCCATTCCTGGATGCCAGCTTGGGTGCCTGTCAGGGCTATTGCCCATTGAAAGAGAGCCTGTTCCTTCCTGAGCTCTGGCCACAGCCTCCCGAGACAGAGGCCACTGCCCTTTGTGCACAGAAGTTGGGCCAAGGAAGCTCTCCTCAGTCGGAGGAGATCTCAGCTCTCTGACGCCGTCACAGGTGCCCAGAAAATTCTCCTCCGACCAAAAGGCAGCACAGTTAAAACACCCGTGGGATAAGCCACCGTGTATTAAAAATACTACGGTATTTTTAAAGCAAAGCCCACTTGTCACCCCTTGCAGGCACTAAATCAGATGCCCATTATTTGAGATATCTCAGGAAAGAGGATTGGCTACGTTAATAATAATGTACTCACGGTGCACTTTTCAAGTTGAATTAATTTCTGTAGCTAATTCTGGTTGCTGAACGTCTTCATTTAAAATATACATATACATGTATTTTGTTCAGTGTTTTAATTAGGCCCAAAGGAATATACTTTCAAATTTTGGTACACTTCATTTGTTATATTAATGAAAAGCCACTTTAAATCAAGTTACATGTTGATATTTCATTATGTATGCTGTTCTCACACATCTCTAAAAGAGATTTACGTTACAGGTAGTAACCACAAATACTGGCAGTGGACACGCTGTTAATTTAAAATGTAAAGTTTTCTTTCGAGGGGCAGCAAAATTATAAGGTTACACTCCTCCCCGGTGCACCCACCTCCCCCGTAAAGTGGCTGTACCTCGAATTCCCAGTGGATGCCCTCCACCACCTGCAGCCCGGCCTTCCAGAGGCCCAGCCTCCAGCCCGCGGGATCAGTGGTCCACGCCAAGATCTGCCAGACCGAAGACAGAATTACAATACGGAGCCCAGACTGAGGGCTGAGTAGCTGACGCGGGCTGTCGAACATCTGCGACTCGGAAGGAAAGGATCTGGGGCCTCGGGGCTCGGTGGGTCCATGCACCTGCTGTAGCGTGGCTCAGATATGCGGGCGGGATTGTGGCCCTCTGCACACACGCACTCACACTCACGTGCTCAGTGGTGCCGGTATCCTGCCCGGCCCCGCCCCAGTGACGCAGACGGCCTTGAAGGTGGTGTTGGCCTTGCCCTGGGCTATCGCTCAAGGTTTCTGTGTTCCACACACCGTGCCAAGCAGGTTAGCCATATGCCATCTCCTGCACCCACACCAGCTCGCCGAGACGTGGGCGGCTCTTCCGCCATCCCCTCGTGGCCGAGGAGAAAGCCAAGACTCACGTGGCTGATGGGCAATGGAGTTAACACGTGAGGTCCCCCAGCCGCTGAGCACCACGTCCCACCGAGAGCAGGCTCTGCCAGAGAGAGACCCCGTCCCTATCGCTGGGCCACTGTGACGCAAGCCTGTGCTTAGTTGCTAAAAAAGGCCCGCGCTCTCTGTCACGGTCCCGTGTGAGGCATGAGGCGCGGCTCCCTTCAACACTGTCCGCTGACATTTAGCCTGACACGTGTCCCTGCACTAAATCTGACTTCAGTCCTTGTGAGCAACTTTGTCAGATCATCTTTCCTCCCCTTGGCAGGCTGAAAGCCACCTGCACAGGAAAATGAGGCAGGACGATGGCGTTTCTTACTGCTCAGGACCCCGGGTCTCCCTTTCCTTATCCTTCTGGCGAAGGAGGTGGTAACTGAGACGATTATGACGGAGGCAGCCGTCGGCCCATGCTTCCCCCATGCGGCCCTCAGTGCCTGACAGACACTTAGACGTTGTTTCACTGGACCCTCCAGGTGACCCTCTGCACCGTGCACCCCTTATAATTATTATCCCTGCTTTACAGAGGAGCAAACCAGTACTCAGAGAAGTCGAGTGACATGTGCCAAATCACACAGCAGACGTAAGGCATCAGGGGTGAGTGGAGGCCCAACATCTCTGCTGACCAACAGGTGCGTTTCACAACTTTCCTACTGACACTGGGGGGTGGGGAGGTCCTGGCTGATGTTTTAACGTCTTCTGATGGAAAACAGGAGTTTCAGACAACATGCTGCATCTGAATCTTTTCAGATAATTGTTAGGTGCCCAGGCAAACCTCTTATGCCTGGCTGGCCTGTATTCAGCACCACAGGTGCCGAAATGGCCTCTTTATAGAAAGTTAGGATAGATATGGCAGTTTAGTGACTGAAGGAGTGTTTCATACCGTGTCTGGAACTCAGAGTTGGCTGAATTTTAAAATCATAATTATTAATAACAATATAAAATAGCTAAGATTTGTTGAGCACCTACTCATGGTGGCCAGGTCTATTATGTCATCAGTTCCAGTTGTACACTCCTGCTTCCTGGTCCCTCCATCCAGTCATACTGGCCTGTTTGGCTGAGGACCACGGCAAACTCTCCTACCTCAGCACCTTTGCACATGCTATTCTGTCTGCCTGGAATGCTCACCAGTGGACTTTGCATGTGGAGGCTTCTTCCCACCCCCCAGGACTCCAGGAGACCATCCCTAACCATCCAGTTGGCACCTTGGGATGCTCTCGAGAGCACTGGCTTTTTTTTTTTTTTAAGTTTATTTATTTTGAGAGAGAGAGGGAAAGCGGGGGAAGGCAGAAAGAGAGGGAGAGAATCTCACGCAGCCTCTGTGCTGACAACAGGGCTCAAACTCATGAACCACGAGATCGTGACCTGAGCTGAAATCAGGAGTCAGACGCTCAACCGACTGAGCCACTCAGACGGCCCTTGAGATCACTGGCTTTTTCTTCTCAGCACCCACTGGAGTCCTGGGATTATGTTATCCTCATATTTTCTTATTTGTTTTCTTTCTCTCCCACTTAGGGTTGTCAGATGCAATATAGGATTCCCAGTTAAATTTGATTTTCAGGTAAACAACAAATACCGATACTTACACTAAAAAAACTGTCGTTTATCTGAAATTCAAATCTAACTGGGCATCCTGTATATTTACTTGCTAAATGTGGCAACCCCGTTCCCACCAGCCCAAAGGCTACATGAACAAAGGGACTATATGGTCCCACAATGTAGGATTCCCAGGGCCTGGCTCACCGTGGGCTCTCAGGAATTACTTCCCAAACACACCTAATAAGTGGCCGTGTGGAGATTTCAACCCAGACAAGCCCACACTGCAGCCCATGCCCTTCCAGACAGTACACAAAAGAGCACTGTCCCTGGCTGGGCCATGGCACCCACGCAGGGGATCGACACCCCTGGCCATCCCCAATCCCCATTGTCAAGAGACCAGATTCCAGAGCGGGTTGGCACAGGTCCAAGTAAAACTGCGTAGAAAACAAGAGAAACAGGGGGAAATGAATCTTGGGAGGTGAAACTAGACCATGGGTATGCGTTGGTGATTTGGGGGCAGAAGAGGCTGTGTGTGAGCAGGCGGGGAGGTGACAAGAGGCAGCGGGCATGACCTCATGGGAACTGTGTATCCATTAGAGGTGCTTGTCGCCATGGAGACCAGACAAATGGGCGAGCCGGCCCAGGGAGGCAGAGATAAAGGGGCTGTAGGGACGAATGTTCAAGGAGAGCCAGAGAGTTAAGTACGTGCAACGTTGCCGAACGAAGACTCGGGGTGCAGACAGCTGCCTGGACGGCCACAGCAGATGTGCCGTGGGGGAAGGAGCGGAGCTGCAAACCAGGAGGCTGGTAGCTGTGATGTGGAAGGATGGGGGAGCTAAGACAGGCTCAAGATCCGTGCCAGGGGGCCTCCGAGCTGGATCTTCAGGAGGCGGCATCTCCCGGCACACAGAACAAACCCTAGGGTGCTTGGGCACACACCCAGAGGCAGACGCCGGGAGAGGACAGTCCCCAGTGCCACAGCCCTGTGGTGCCTCCCACTGCTAGGGCCTGATGGGAGCCGAGCCTGATGACTGATGACCGAGGGCCTCGTCAGACACACGGGCAAACCTGAGCCCATCTTAGACTTGGTCCCGTTTGCCCCTCAAGTCCCTGTGAGGCAGAGGCACAGGAGGGAGCAGGCCACAGGAGCCACGGCAGGCCGGTGAGCCCCCTGGCTCTGTGTGCCAGGTAGTGGAGGCTCCCGTGGGCCAATCCCCTCCTTTTCCAGACGGTGAAGCCGGAGGCGGCTGGGAAACAAGGTCCTCCTTGACAAAAGCAGACAAGGCAGAGAACCCTCTTCCTTACCTTCTCCTTCTTGCTGTGGATGAAGCAAAGGACATAGAGCCTGGGCTTCGGCAGCCATCTTGCAGCCTGAGGACAAAAGCCAACCCTCTAAGCACGGCGGGGTGGGAGGGTGGAGGGGGCCTGGGGCCTTGGTGACCTCACCGAGTTGGAGAGCCGACCCTGGGACCTCTTTTCCAGAGTGGACTGTCCCGTGAGGAGAATGAGCCTGAATGACGAGGGGCTGCGGTCAGGTCCCCGGGCTGAACGTCCCGGCCTGCGTGGCACCCCCTCACCTCACAGCCGCCTTCCTGCCACGTGCCTGGGTCCACCCGCAAAGCAGGGGGTGTCCAAAAGGTGCCAGAGAGAGGGGATTTTAAGTAGGCTGTGGGGGGCCGAGAGAACAAAAGGGAGACGCCAGGAACAGGGAGTTAATCCCCCGGGGCCTCACTGGGCAATGCCACGAGGGACAGCAGACACAGGAGGCTCCCCTCCCCACTCTCCCCTGCCCATCCCCACCAGTCCCCCAGCCCAGCACGACCACCACCACACAGCCAGGGACGAACCGTCAGGGTGCCCTGGTGGGGAGACCCACCGCACCTGCCCTGTGGCCACACTGAGGTCCAGGCAGGTTCCCTGAAGGTAAAGCCCTGCTCAGTGCCCCCACCCTGCCGCCTCATCCAGGCCCCTCATCTGCTTACCTGCTCACATGCTCTGCCCTCCTCTGGGAATCCTGCCCTGTCCTTGGACGCCTTCCCCAGTGCCGCGTCCTTCAAGAAGCTCTCTTCAGTCCAGTCAACCCCGACGGACTCCTTCCAGACCCTGCCCATCCTCCTCTCAGCCTTCTCACACCTTCCCCAGGGCCTCTCCCTGGGCTCCTGCGGTCCCTCCCAGCGGGCTCTTCCCTCTGACTCCTGCCCCATCTCTTCCCATGGTGACCTGCCTATGTCACCTCCTCAGAGAAGCCCTCTCTGATACACCAACATGGGAAACCTCATGTTATTCTGTTATGTTGACTGAGATTTTTCCCTTTATAATACATATTCGATTTGTAACTTTTTTTCATTTGTCTTCTTGTTCATTGTCTGTCTGCAGCAGCATCAGGTTGATTGATTCCCACTATAAATATGGGTCTTGGTTCATAGTAGACATCTATCTATAATCTATCTATCATCTATCATCATCTATCATCTATGAATCATAATATAATATATAACATGTAAAATATATGCTATAAATATATAAATAATCAACAACTGACTCCTTCCTTGTCCTCCCAGATCACTCTGCCTGTCAGTCTCTAATCATATTTTGTCGTGATAATAATTATTTGACTAACTGCCCTACTCTTCATTGAATTCACCCCTGCTAGCCCAGGAACTATCTTCCACTCTGCGTGTCCACTGCCGGGGGTGAGGGGTGGGGGCCCTGGCGGGTGCTCGTCCAGCCCTGTTGACCTGACCTCCCCACCGGGCCCCCTGGTGTTTCCCTGTTCCTGGTTCTAGGCAAAAGGAGTGAGTAGTTACTGACTCCTGCCTTTCTGGGCCCTGAGTGGTGAAACTCACGAGCATGACTTCATTTAATCCGAGACCTGTATGAGAGTTCCCATTCACGGCCCAGAGTCCTGGTGCAGTGGTGGGGGGCAGGGGGTAGTTTAATTTGCATGAGGCCTTCCTGATTCCGAAGCACCCCACCCCCATTTATCCACATGAGAAACTGGAAAACTGGGCTTTTTTTTTTTTTTTTTTTTAATTTTTAAAAATGTTTACTTACTTGAGAGAGAGTCCAAGCTGTCAGCACAGAACCCGACACGGGGCTTGAACCCACGAACCAGGAGATCATGACCCCAACGAAGTGGGGCGCTTAACCGACTGAGCCACCCAGGCGCCCCAAATGTAAGGAATTCTTAAAAAGAGCCATCCCAATAGCCCCGGGATCTGACGATTCTGGAGCTTGATACTAATGTGTGTTTGTAAGATGAGTCGTCATTCTGGAGCAGCTCCACCTTCCACACCCCTGCTCCGGGCCCTTCCCCGGAGCCCCTGGCCCTCCCTGCTCCCCCAGCCTATGCTGCAGCTCTCTAGAAGGATCTACTTCCTCCCACACTCTGAAATTTGGGGGACGGCCTCTTGGCATCCGGAAGGAGGATGGAGGCATCCGGAAGGAGGAAGGGGTCTGCTATGACCCCCAGGCTGATACGAAGCATCTGACTCGCGGCCCCGCATTAAAGAGGCGCATCCGGCGGTCAGCCAGGGCCAGGCTGCCGCGGTAGGACCCGGGCTCCAGGAGTGGCCTCCAGCCGGTGGCGGCCTGGCTGGTCCTCGGCGGGCCCACGTTTGTGAGCCCGGACGGATGTAGTTACCGAGGAGCTCGGCCCCCACATCTTCAGCTGAAAACAACACAGCGCCGACTCCTTCCAGCCGGTTCACGTCTGCAGTTCTGGGCGTGGCAGACACTCGACCCCGCGGCGGGAGCGTCCGGCTTTTTCTCTTTGGCTACAGACACCGTGGCTGCAGCCTGGACTTCACCTGTCACAACAAAACAGCTGTTCTCGTGTCCTCGGAAAACACCAGCCTGGAGGGGCCGGCAAACGTTCCCCAGGCCTGAGATCGGTGGCCTTAATCTTCGAGAAGTGTGCACACGCACACGCGTGTGCAGGGGTGTGTGTGTGCTGGTGAGTGTGTTAGGGCAGGTTAAGTGTTCAATTCCCAGACCATGTTTTGTTTTGTTTAGAGAGAGAGAGAGAGAGAGAGAGAGAGAGACAGCATGCGCGAGCGTGGGGGAGGGGCAGGGAGAGAGGGAGACACAGAATCCGAAGCAGGCTCCAGGCTCTGAGCTGTCAGCACAAAGCTCGACTCCGGGTTTGAACTCATGAGCCGTGGGGTCATAACCTGAGCCGAAGTCAGATGCTTAACCCACTGAGCCACCCAGGCGCCCCAGACTGTTTTTCTGTTGGCCCTGGAGTGTAGTTTAAAACAGCAGTGCAGTGAATTCTGCCCCCACGCCCTTGAGAACCCCTCCCTGTTTTAGGAAGTTCTGAGCCCAGGCCCCGAGATCCACAAAATGGCTAACAGGAGAAAATTCTTCCTGAAGAAGCCCCATTCCACGTACAGCAACCAGGCCTCTGCAGACCATCCTTCCAGTGCCGACAGGCCTGACATGACCCGGCAGACGGTGTAATGAGGTTCCACCCAGAGCTGCCTATGACACGCTGGCAGCGGGGACGTGACTTCAGGGGCAACTGCCTCAGAGCAGTGCGTTTAGAGGCGACATCTGAAGGGAGACAGGAAATGGAGGGGAATTGCTCAGGGACCGGCGATTCACATTTGTTCTCGGGGTGTGTGTGTGTGTGTGTGTGTGTGTGTGTGTGTCTGTAAGGGCTTTTATTGCTCTGGAATCTACTCTTCTTATTTAAAAATAAATTCTCCCATGTCACAAAATTTGCATCTACATCTGAGTCCATTGTGTGGACTTATTACTTCTTCAACCAATTGTGGGGGGGGGGGGTTGGCCCTCATAACGGCCACAGAGACCCCAGCCAGGACCCCTTCCTGGGGCCAGGGGAACTGGCTTCCTCTCCCACCGGGGGCCTATGTAGGGGACCTACCTGGATTATTCAAGTGGAAGGTCCACCTTGGCAGACAAGTCAAACTCAAGGTCCCAGGAGACATACTAATGAGTTTGGAGCCCCGGCATGGCTGAAAGGGGGGTTACAACAGAGAGGGAGGGCTGAGGGTTTTGAAATGACCTTGGGGTCGAGAGGTCATTTGGTCCAAGTGACCCACGTTGCAGATACAGACTGAGGATGGAGACACCAAATTAAGGGAGAAAAAGGGGAAAAAGTGACACAAGGGTTTTGTAGCTTAGGAATATAACTCCTACAGGTTCAATTCTTGTAAAAAGTTAATATTCTGGTGGAAAACATTGACAAAGGATACAAACAGAAAATTTCCAAAACGCCAAATAGAGATGAGTCAAGAACATATTTTTAAAAAGTCCAATCTTGAGGTCAAAGGAATGAAAACAAAACAATGTCTTTTTTGCCTATCAAATTTGAGGGGGGCAGTGGGTACTCAGTGCGGGCTGGGTTCAAGGGGCTGGACCCTTTGGAAAGGTTCCATTGGGATTTTCAGTGATGGGACTTCCCCCGAGTGTCCCTGGGGGATGTGTCCAAATAGCTTTAAATATAGTCATCCCACTTGACACATTGTTTTTACAGGAATTTATCCTAGGAATTTATCTTAATGAATTAATTAGAGATAGTCACAAAGATTTACCTTCTAGGATGTTCACTGCAGCATTTTTTACGATGGCAAAAATTTGGAAAAGACATAAATGTCCAACAATAGGGGATTGGTGTAATAAATGGAGCCCTAGGCAGCCACTAAGATTCAAATTTTAGAAAAATTAATGACACGAAAAGGCTCATGATCTAACACATTTTAAGATTTGCTTATAAAATTGAACCTTTATGAAAGATATTTCTGGATGCCAGAATTACAGGTAATTTTTATTTTTCACTTTTATCTCTATGGTTCCGTGCTTTTCAACATTTCTACAGGGGACGCTTTCCCAACTCTCATCTTAAGAAATGGACACAGAAGGGCGCTTGGATGACGGAAGGAAGGGTGCGAGGAGGGAAGGGAATACGTATTTGCGAGACGATTTGCTAACTGCAGCTCCAGAGCTGTCCCGCTGGGCAGCCCCCGAGCCCCGCAGTGCCTGCTGGACACCTGTGGAAGGGTCAAGACAGGGCAAGACAATGGTGTGGAAGGCCTGCCTGCACCTGGCCCGGGGTTTCCACACATTCTCGGTCCTGGGACTGTCTGGAGTTTCGTTTTCCCAGTGTTCCCGTCCTCCGTTCCCACCAGCGAGAGGTGGCTGGGAAGGACTCGGCACCCCTTTGTTTCATCCTGGTGCCCGGTAAGACTTGCCCTCCCTTCCTGACCCTGACAGGCCAGCTTTTGGTTCTGGGGGCCGTCCCCCGAGTCTGCTTTGCCCAAATGGCAGGAGCGCTGGGCCAGGAGCAAGGGTCGGGCATCGGGCTCACCGGGCATGAGACAGGGAGGAGGCAGCTGAATAAAGCCCAGGCGACAGGGAACCGTCACCCCTCTGTCTGAGCAGGTCACGGTGACCCCCCAGAAGGCTGCACGGGGTTGGGCCATCGGTGGAAACAGGCGGCAGGAAGGGCACAGACAGGCAGCCTGAGCCTCGGCAGAAGCTGGCACTTCCATTTGACCCCATCTGACGCCACTCCTAGGAAGGGGATGCGGATCACCCTGAACACATCTGCAGAAGGAAAATTCAGGGACCAGATTCTCCCTCAGTCTACATCACGTTACGAACAAGAGAAAATAAAGACATCTGCCCTGTTAGAAGTATGTTCCTGGAAGGAAATCCCACGGGCTCAGTTCAGCTGGGATGAAACTCATGTATGTACTTGGCCACATTCACGAGGTGCTCGGTGCCCGGTGACTCCCCGCCTCGGAAGGTCTGGCAGTGAGCAAAGCACACCAGCTCTTGCCCTCGCGGGGCTCTGACGATGTTTACTGATGCGAACGCCGGGTTGGACGACGTGGTGAAGAGTAAGGGTGAACTTTGGAAAGGCGTGTGGTCGGTGGGAGAGGGAGCCCCCCCACCGGTGCTGCCAGGCCGCGCAGGTAGAGGAAGCCGCCTGGCCCAGCCGGGAAGAGAGCTGCTTTTGCCCATTCCGAGTGGTGTCCTTTTGAAGCCATCTAACGGCTCAGTTCCTAAGAAAGTTCCAGCAGAGGCCCTTGATTGCCCTCTGGAAGGCTAATTAGTCCCAGAAACGGAGCGTCTGTAGGGCCTGCGGGACAGGGGAGCCATCAGCCGGCACAAATGGCCGAGACGGCATGGGGCTGCCTTCTAATGGCTTTTTGAAGGTTGCTCTGCGTTTGATTGACAAATGCCATATGTCCCCAGTGCTCAGGGCTTTGGCCTCTCCTCTGAGCTCTCTCCCCAGCCTCCAAAACAGGTTCCTCTTTGCTTTGATCTCATGTGTATGGTTTATCCGTCCCTGCTCTGTGAAAGAGGGGAATGCACCCCTCCCACGCAGGGGCAGAGTGGGCGCTGCCCCCTCCCTCCTCGCCCTGCTGGCTGCAGCCCGGCTCCGGGCGCCAGGCCCGGCAGAGGCTCCGAATCGCAGGGATGCGAGGCCTGGATGGCTGCGACCGGGCTGCCCAGGCTGGCGGGGAGCATGCGGGACCCCACGGGGCCACCTGTCCCTGTGGGCTGCCCCCCGGGGGGCCACAGCTCCACCCCCTGCAGGGAAGTGGCAGGGAGGGCTTGTTTCTGCCTCATCCTGCCGGAATTGTGGCCCTTTCCCTCCCATCCCGGCTCCTCATCAAAGAGCACCCGCCTCCGTCCTCATCCTTGAGGGCTGATGTGCTCTTCTCCAGGCGGTTCCAGAAACTTCTCATCACTTTCATCGGCTTCTCTTGGGGAGGCCCACCGAAAACCAGAGATCTCGTTTCCTCACTTGGTTCTGCTGGCTGGAAAGTCCCGGCCGGGAGGACAGGCTTGCTCCCAAAAGGTGATCGGAGGGGCAGGAAAATTAGAAGCTGGCAAAGCTGTCAGGGAACACGGTGACAGGCTCGTCACTTGCTCCAATGACTGCCTGCATGTTTGCTTTGCTTTGTCAGAAACAACATCGCCCTCCTCTCATGACACCGCAACACCTGTGTGTCCCCGCACGCCCTTCGGATGGTGTCCTCACTCACTGTGACAGTTCTTCCATTCTGGAGGACCCCCGCCCGTGTCCTTTCCCACACACCTCGCTTTCTCCCTGCCAGGGTACCCCGTTGTTTTCTGTCGTCTACATGGTCTGACCTACCGTGAGTCTTGAACCCCATCCAGGAGCACCCCCTGAACCGCCCCAGCACCCGCTCTGCCCTCCCAGCGAAGCCCTCAGGAAACTTACTAAGCCCGGGAGCTACTGGAAACCCCCCAGGGAGAGAATTCCTTCCGGCCCACCTCGTAGCCAGGTGTCCCCTTGCCACCCGCTGAACCACATGAGCCACGTGGACAGTGACAGCCGCAGGATCCCAGACGACAGAGTTCAGAGTCAACACGGGCTGGGGGACACTTGGCAGGCTGGGCAGAGTATCTAAGGGCCAAGTGTCGCATCACTGACCTCACGCATCACTCCCTCTGGGGCCGGGGCGGACTTCTGAGCTCCAGGTTCACGGCTAGGAGGGTCACGTGGACACTCCAGCTTGGCTGCGGTGACCGAAGACTCACGAGTCACGGAGCCTCTTTACCTCCGGCACAGAGGTTGCACGAGCCCCCCTCCACGTGGCGGTGGGGCCTGTTTGGGTCTGAGCGGGAGCTGTTTATCACCGTGGGCTCGCTCCGGACCATCCGCACCGTGTCACTCTTCCCTCCACGGGGCTCTCCCCTGGGGTCTCCCCGCCCCGCCCCCGGCGGCCCATCTGTACTTCCGTCTACTCTGAGCAGGGCCCGGCCATCGTAGCCACCGCGTCCGCAGTCCGCCTCCCAAGCAGACGGATCCTGCTCACTTCCAGGGACCGGAAGGAGGGTCCTTAGTCCTGGCCACAGAACAGACGGCCACACGGTGCCACTGAGGAAACGAGAAATATTACCCGCCCCCACCGCCCCCACCCCCCGTAATAGTAAATAATAAATGAGCAAAAGAGAATGAGAAGACATACTTATAACTATGAACTGGTGTTCTCTCAATCGCTTAACTCTATGCCTTTTGACAACAATCTCCTTGGAGGACGTTCGTGTTTCCCTCCGGGTGGACCCTGATCTTCCCGGGGTCGGAGCGCACACTCCTGCCGGGCCCTGCGTGGACCAGTCCCAGCTCCTGCCCTCAGGCCCGGGTCTGGGGACAGGCGGCCCGCTCTGCTGTGCGGCTGGAGCACACCCCACACGGTGCTTGCCTCTCCTTCGTGCCGGGGAAGGGAACGGGCCGGGCGCTCTGGCAGCAGGAGGGAGCATCACCCTGAGCAAGCAACAGGGCCCAGGGCCTCGGGGAGGCCCTCCCCTCCAGCTGTGAGGTCTGAAAACCCGTCCAGAGAAGAAACTGTCTGAAGGAGGGTTTGAAGCCACAGACAGGAGAACACCTCACATCGTGTAAGCGAGGCTGCAATGGACCGTGAGTGCGTTTCGGACCCGAAGAGCCCACGCCCTGAAGCCCTGTGAGCGCACAGAAGTCCATGTAACCGAGAGCGGATAAATGGAAAACAGAGGAAGAACGCCATCGACGAGCTGGAAACGTGGCTTCGCTTTCGGAGTTGCGATGCAGACAGGACCGGCAAGGTACACAGGCCTGACGGCCACCAGCGGGGCTGTGGCAACCCCAAGCTGGGAGCAGGACTGGGAACGAAGTGGGAGGTTTCCCTGCGGGAAGGATTTAGTCATTTTTAAGAGCAACTAGCTGCCACTTAAAGTTGCCAATAGATCTTCTTGTGGAGGGCGAGGGCCCAATTCCCTAGTGAGGGGACAGCACGGGACAGCCCCCACTTTGGGGCAGAAATAGGGCGAGTGGGTGTCCTTGGTTCAGGGGTGAGGTGAGCCACCACCCCGGGGGGCCTGGAACATGGGATCGCTAACACGGAGGAGTCTGGGTAAGCTGGGACTGGTTGGCCACGGTCTCTGGAGGGAAGGTCTCACGGGACTGTTAGAGCCAGACTCGTGCCCCAGGCACCTGAGCGCGAGGGCTGCTGGTAAGTGGGCCGTGGGGCGTCTGGAGAAGAGACCAGTGCCCCGGGGGCCCCATAGGGTTTCCCATCACTGAAACGCCTCTGATGGCTTGAGGTCGTCTGTGAGCAAGGACCTGGGGGCCTCCTGAGCCGGTCACTTGGGGAGGGAGGGACGAGTCGGACTCACACCCAGCGCTGGGGGGATGCTGGGGTCTGGGGAGGAAATTGCGCCTGTGAAGAGAACCTTCTGAAATTTTGACAATATTGTTTTTGGAAACAAAACATTCACTACCCTGTTTCTTAGCTCCCCAGAAGCAGTGAACGGTGTGCAGGACAGTACAGAGAGCCAAACTCATACCTTGAGAAATTCTCTGAGCACTCAGAAGGAGGGGTAAAGAGGGACACTAAGGATGACGAGGGAGAGGAGAAAAAGGCAAGAAGACAGAGCGGCCGCCGGGGGTGTCTGTGCAACAGGGACTCCGGAAAGAAATGATGGAGCAGAGGAGAAGCCAGAGAAACGATCCAATCCGGAAATTAGAGAACACGAATTCCATGACAATGGCGCAATAAGACCAGAGGTCAACAGCAAAGGGAAGAACGGGAGTGGGGAGGGGTTGTGGGGGTTAAAAACAACGAAACACTTTCAAACTAAAAGAGAGTCCCCCCACACCACCTGCGGGTGGAAGGAACAGAACATCGCCGCTGCGGGGCCTTTAAGGAGCAGCGATCCGTGACCACCCAGCCATCAGCGCTGCAGACACGTTCCGACGAGAAAACTGCTCACCTGAACGTGGTTCGCAAAATTAAAGAGATGAAAAGAAAGATTTCCACGAAGAGGGAGGAAAATAAAGAACACGATGAACTGGAGACAGGGGTCGGAAGGACAGGCTCAGAAATTCACCACTGAGCAGCGAGCAGAATGCGGGATCCGAGCCGCAAAGCTCCGGCGAGGGGAGGCGAGCTGGGGTCGGGGCCCACGGACGGAAAGGCTGGGAGCTGCGGGTCGGGAGGCCCGACGGGAAAGGGAAGGCGGTGGGCGCTCAGGAAAGGGCCTCGCTGGTCGGCGAGAGGAGACGGCGAGAGACGGGAGGGCTGAGCCGGCCCCGGTTTAACGGGCACACACACACACCAGTGCCGTCTTTGGGCATCGGGGCTGGGGGCGGGGGCGGACTTCGGAAAAGGCAGGCAGTTTTGTCCATCTTCGTACGAAGTCTCGGTGAGGCAGGCCCCGGGGCCGCTGGGCCGTGGGGGGTGACGACTGTGGCGTTCTTTCTGGCCTGGTGCAGACGGGCCCCCAGCCCCCCTGCCTTGGCCTCTTTGTGGATTGTCCACAGGCCACTCACGGGCCCCCTCTCCCCGGGGTGGCCGTGGCACGTGGAGGAAGTGAGGGGCACCGCGGACCTAGGCGCTCACCTTGGGCCGTTCTGAGAGCTTGGAAGGGCTGGTCTCGAGTCACTGGTGGCCAGAAGAGACTCCGGGAGAAACGTGGGGCCCTCAGGAGGAAGCAGACAGTCCGAAGGGGATGCGAGGTCTTCCCGCTCCCGTCGGGATTCCCGCCTCGGGGGCCCATCGGGCGAAGGACTGGCCGCCCGCCAACGCAGCCGGGGACGCAGTCTTCCTTCCAGAATCCCCCGAGGGAGGTGCCCGGCGCCGGGGTGGATCCACCCGGAGCCCCAAGTTCTAGGGGTCTCCCCCTGACCCAAGGCACGTGGCGGAGGCCTGTGGTCTAAGGCCTGGTTTCCGGCTGCGGGTCGGACTCCTGACAGACAGAAGCCCATTCTTCTCCCGGCAGCCAGGGCGCCTCCACACCCTCGTGCCCTCCTCACTCTCCCGCTCAAAGCCCCCGCCAGCTCCCCACGCTCGCGGATCCGCGGCAGCTCACGTCACTGCCCGGGAGGCAGACACAGACGTGCCACCGGAGAGGACTCCACGTGAAGAGGCTGAAGACTGGCCAGAGTCGTCTCCCGGGTCCACTGATTTTTGGAGCAAAAGAATGACATCTGCCCGCACGACAAGAGACAACACGCTGGACCGCTCGTGAGCCGCGCGCGCTCGCAACCCGCAAGCTGAGGTGTGGCCCTCAGGTCTCTTCTGAGGGGCTGGCGTCTCGGTGGCGGGGGGTGTCTCTCGTGGCAGGTCTGCAGGGGCTGAAGCTCACCTCGCCCCTGCAGCGAGACCGCCCCCTCCGCGCCCTTGACCTCCTCCTCGCCAAGCTGGACACGATGCGGTCTCCTCCTGACAGGCCCACTGCTTGGGGACAACGGCTCGGTCCTCCCCGCCCTCGGCCCCCTTGGCCTCTGGATCCTGCCCCCTCTGGTCTCTGAGGCGTCCCCTTCCACGCTCTGGCTGTGAACGCTGGCCGAGCCCTCAGGCCTTCTCTCGGGGATCCTGCTAACCGCCACCTCGCAGACCCCCGATCTGCACTCCAGCCCCGGATCCCAGAGCCCTGTGCTCCACTGCCTCTAACCAGCGGCCCCCGCGTGTCCCACAAGCACCAAAAACCCCAAAAGCCCCTGAGCTCATCTCCCTTAGCAGCTGTAGGAACCAAGTGCCTCAAACTTAGTGGCTTCAAACAACACAGATGCACCATCTGACGGTCCCGTGGGCCGGGAGGGGACAACGGTCTCCCTCCCGGGCTGAAATGCAGGTGTCGCAGGGCCGTGCTCCTTTCTGAAGGCTCTGGGGATAGCGTCCTGGCCTTTTCCAGATTCCGGGGGCCGCCCACACCCCAGGGCTCACGGCCCCTTCCTCCACCTTCAAGGCCGGCATCCCAGCACCTCCTGGACCACCCTCTGTGGCACCCCACCAAGCCCCCTTTTGCTCCCCTCTTCTGCTTTTACAGACCTTTGCACTTACCTTGGGCCCGCCCGGCTGATCTGGGACTGTCTCCTTACCCCAGGGTGAGCTGGTAACAACGCTCATTCCTCTGTGTCCGCAGCCCACCGGAGCCCGGGGGGAGGGGGGGGCACATCTTTGTTTAGAGACCAGGTCGCGTACCTGAGGTTTACAGCTGGTCCCCAGGACCCATGCCTTCCTCAGATCGCCTCCTCAACGGCCGGCAAGCGGACCCAGGGTGACCCATGCCATCGGCCGTTCCCTCCCAGCCCCTCCGTCCACACGGTCCCTAGGCCTCACGCCCCAACACCCCAGGATCCGTCCCGTTTAGAAGGCTGCTCACCCTCTTCGGCCGACAGCTGCCGCTCTCGCTTGGCCCTCAGCACCCCCTGCCTGGATACTGCAAAGCCCTAATGGTTTTCCCGCTGGTTTCGCTCCTCAGATTCCCATCTAGTTGTAATGGGAATCTCATTACCGCTCAGGTCTTTCAGTAACCCACCGAGGCCGGCCACCCCCGGGGATGACGCAGGGCTCTGGTGTTCTTGTCCTTGCTCAACTCCCAGCCTCCTCTGGGCACCCTCTCCCCACCCCCTCCTGCAGACCACTTCAAAACCTGCAACTGAACCGTCCTGGATTTCTTTTAGGTCCCGGAATGCCCAGAGAGCTTTCACAACTCTCTTCTGTACGATGGGCGCCGTGCCGGGGAAAGAAAGACTTCTTTCCTTAGCTCCGTTCCACCTCACGCAGTCTCCTACAGGAAGCCTTCCCAGATTGCCCCCTCCAACGTGGGCTGGGTTCTTCTCCTGTAGCCTCTGCAACAGGCGTCAGACTGGTGCTTACCTGCTGACAGTGTGCAGCCCCGTTTAGGCACGGGATGGTGCTCAGTACGTTTTGGAAGCGAGACGGCCACTGTTTGCTAAACGCCTACCGGATGGCGGACTGCGCTCAGGCTTTGACCACTCTGTTCTGCTCACGAGGCACGAAGGCGTGCAAACTAGGGGCTGTGGTGCCTCGACGGGGTCATGGGAGAACACCAGGACTCTCCTCCCCTCAAAGGCTGGGTCACGCCCACCCCAGTGCCCTTGCAGGGGTGAGAGGGTCCGAAGCTGTCCTGGACGTGAGTGGAAGTGGGGGGGGGGTGGCGGCTCGTCAGCTGTGAGTCAGGAATGCAGGCCTCTCCCATCAGGGCTCCACCTGTTTCCCGTGTGCTTTTGAGAAAACAGAAACCAACAGACTTCTCACCCCCCACCTCCGTAAGAGAAGCCAGACAGGAGGCTCTGAGGAGTGTTCTCCAAACATGTAAGTTCAATACCCCAGACGAGCACGAGACTGTGAAAACGATTTGCAGGCACTTACAAATCGCACCATTTAACGACGGCCCTTGAAGACAGATTCTGGGTGGATGGGAAGAGGTGCCAGTTCACATCAAGATTCGACTGCTCAGTGCGCTGAGCCCCCAAACTAGGATCGAATGTAATTTTTGAAAACAAGGCCCACCAAGATAAAATTCCACTAATTAACAAAACCTGACTTTTCCCCCCAGATGCATCCCAATCTACTGTTACCCGCCAAAGCAGACATCAAATGTTAAACGTGGGGAGAGGGGACCGCACATGAAAAGTTGGCTGAGAGAGGCCTTCACTTGAAGATCCCTTTGGAATCGAAACTCGCCTCGATAAATCACGATGGCTTCTTGCCATCAGGAGTCTTCTCCCTTCAGATCTTATGGCCAAGAGAAGCAGTGGCCATATGTTCACACCATTTGGTAAAAAATACATGGAAGCAACAAAACAAGCATTGCGCTTATGGGTAATTTTTTCTCTATCATGCTAAAAGTGTATTCCTCTGAAAAGTGTATTCCACTGAAGTGCGTAGAAGGTATCGTATCGTTTTCCCATGGGAACAAATAGCCTCTGGTGCTAGACCAGCATCTTTAAAGCTACCATCCAAACGTATGCAACTGGTGTCCTCCCCATATGTCCCTTTTCACTTTTCATTCCTCAGGTGTCTTCCAAGTCACAATGGGTGAATGAAAAGGGAAACAGGAAAGCTGAGAAACTCTTACGAAATTAAAATCCAAAATGTCTGACAGGGGCACCGAAGAAGTCATCTGTTAGGCAGAATATCCTCCAAGCCAGTGAAGCTTCCAAGAACACCTAAGATAACAGGGTCAAAGGTCATGCCAATTCCTACTGGACAGGCCAATTCCCTAGATGACCAGGAATTCAATTTTAAACGCTAGCGGGGGCTGGGTTGACCCCAACTTCTCATCAACGATCGTCTATGCAAGCCCGCGGGCCTAATGGAATTTTTGGAAGAAATTTAAGTTCAATGCAAATTTCGCAGTATATTTGAAGGCCCAGAAGGGCAGAAAAATCTGCCTGACATCTTCTGGGAATCTTAGTCTTTGGTAGAGTATCTGGTGTCCAGTAGGGACGTCATCATGAATTGACCACAGGAATTCACACGGCCTTGGGTGTATGATGAGGAGGGAGGCCCAAGAAAGGCTCGGAGGACAGAAACCCGGAACACGGGCTGGAGTGGGTGGTAGTTACGTCTGCATCTCGACACAAAACACACAGATGAAGCTCCCAAGGATTATGAAGGCTGCAGTAAGGAGACACTCTTGGAAGAACCTGCCGTATGACAGAGCACTGCCCAGACTTTCCAGATTTTGTTTTAAATTTGCACTTATGTTCGTTTCAATAGAGGGGCATATGACATTATGCCTTGATGATGAGGTTTTACAAAAGACCCCCCTCCCTCTAATCTGTGGCCAATGCATAACACGGCTTCTGTTTTAAAAGTCCCTGGATCCTCCGGAGTTTGCACAGAGCTGAAAACATTTCTCAGGCAAAGCGCCCGTTCTTGGAAAGGGGAGATCTCAGTTTGGTTCCAGCTACTTTGCGCGTCAACCTATGCTTCTGTTTCTGGAGAATGGATGTTATCATGCTCTACACCAAGACTTCTGCAAAGACAACTAATAGCCATGAAATTCCTTCAAGTGCAAGAAAACACCCAAATGTGAAATGATCACCACTTACCAGGAAGCGGTGTTATAAACGCTGCCGGGTTTTGCTGAAGAAACTGCTTTTGTTTGGACAAGGATATCTTCGAGGGGCTGAATCCAAGCTTAGGTTCTTTAAGTCCCTGGAAAAATCTACAGTGTGTAGAACAGACAGGCCCTGGGCCATCAACATAACAAATTTATGCAGAGGATCAAAGCTCAAGGTTCATTTATTTTCCTGACCTTACATTACGCTCACACAGAAATGAGGAACGTCCTGAATTCCTTTTCGGTAGCCCACAGAAACATGGCCCAGCTCCAGCTAAGCATGAAGACCAGAGTTCCTTTTCTCCAGGAAAGTTCTCTGCTCTGTGCCCCAGATGAAAAGGAATAGCAAAGGAAAACATTGCGGTCAGCCACCTGCCGGAGCTGACCTCTGGACAATGTTCCTGGCCGCCGTGTTATTTTAGGAGGGCAGGGGAGGGGCAAGTCTGCCGCACGACTGACTGTAGTCCAGACATGGCTTCCCGAGGCCTGCGACGTTAAAGCCTAGTTCTTCCACCCCCTCTGGATGTCCAACTCCCAAAACTGACCTTCGTTAGAGCAATCAAGCACGATCACCTTATGCACTAGCCACAGGCAGTCAATGGACTAACCCTTTATGGATTTTACTGAGAAACCCCAACCAATAGTCACGCAAACTGTGTGGCTGGTTGTGACAATGGGAAGATACTCTCTTAGGTGAGATTTTAAACTTGCACGAACATGCTTTAGGGCACCCACCCAAGGAAGAAGGGTGTGTGTGTGTGTGTGTGTGTGTGTGTGTGTACGTTCAGGGTGCATACACAGTGATCACACGGGATATCAGGTCTTTATATAATGCCTCATTTTATCCTCACCAATCCTGAGGTAGGCATCACTCCCATAGCACGGGTGTATGGGAAACTGAGGCTCAAAGAATTTAAGTACCTTGCTCAAGGTCACAGAGACGGCAAGAGATTTCATGAAATCGCCTCCAATGGGGGCATCTCAATTTCAGTGCAAGGAATAATGCACTCTGGACAAGCAGGGTACACGGAGGTTTAGAAGTGAGGCAGTATCTTCCGCTAACGTGTGCAGTCTACCAAAGCTGTGCAGCACGTTTAGAGGGAAAAAAAAGGTTTCAAGGTTAATTAAGTCAGGACATGCTTGGGATAAACAGGCTTCTTTTCTGCAGGGTTTCTCAGTCTTTAATATGATAACATGGATTACAGATGGCCAAGAAGAGAACACATAAGGAGTTTCGGGATGTTTTTGCTTTTGTTTTGAGATCTCTTCTATTTCTTGGCATATGCTTTGAAAAAGCTGGGGTAAAACTTCACGTCCCTGAAGTCAGACTCAGGAAGAACACATTTGATGGTCTTACCCCAGCTTCCCCTCGGGGTTTCATAGGTTTAAATCCCAACGTGAATTAACTTGGTAATTTGTGGCATTTTAGAGGACTTGGAGCATCATCAAACAAAAGCAGGACTGGAAAATGGGACGGAAGCGTGAGGCATGGCGATGGGAAGATAGGCATGGACACGTGGGAGGGTACGTGGGACTTAAGAACAAAAAAAGGCCTCGAGGGGCATCTGGATGGCTCAGTTGGTTACGTGTCTGACTTGACGTCAGCTCCCCGCATTGGGCTCTGTGCCGACAGCATGGAGCCTGCTTGGGATTTTCTCTCCTTCTCTCTGCCCCTCCCCCCTTCGTGTTCTCTCCTTCTCTCTCTAAAAATAAATAAACTTAAAAAAAAAAAAAGGCCTTAAGGGGGGCCTGGGTGGCTCAGTCGGTTAAGCACCTGACTTTGGCTCAGGTCATGATCTCACGGTTTGTGAGTTCGAGCCCCACGTCGGGCTCTGTGCTCACAGCTCAGCCTGGAGCCTGCTTCGGATTCTGTGTCTCCCTCTTTCTCTGCCCCTCCCCTGCTCACACTCTGTCTTTGTCAAAAATAAAACATCAAAAAAAAAGGCCTTGATACGGTCTTCTCGTACAGTCTCAATCAATTCCTAAATTTCCCAGGGCCCATCAAGCAGCCTGGCGTCACGGTCCCAGGCTACCATCGTTTGGTCCCCTCCAGACAGGCCCTCCTGCGTGAGCGGGAAAGGAACCGGAGGCTCTTGAGTCACGTTTTAGAGCCGGAAGGGGCCTCAGAGACCATGCTGTCCTAGTACCTGCAGGTCAGGCTGTCACTGAGCCTCGACTCAGTCCCCTTGCTTTTCAGTCCAGAGCTCTTCTCCACACACTGACGTGCTATAGAGCCTTACTTTATTTTGTAGTCAACAAAAAACGTGCTAAGTGTTCTCAGTGCATAAACAATGCATTTGGAAGACTGTCTCGGGAATCTGTCTGACCCAAAAGACGAGAACGTGACCCAAGTCTTCATTCAGGAGGGACTCCTCAGGGCCGAGGGCTGAGGCAGGGAGTGCTCAACACATCTCTGCTGAATTAATGCAAAATGAGACATCTTAGTAGGTTATGACTATCACCAAGAAGATTTCTAGGCATGTTTGAAAGGTCGTCTGACTAGGAAGTTCTCTGCGGTGCCACGGAGGGGCGGAGGGCAGGGGCCGTCGGGCGGCCGGGCCTCCAGCTCTCCAGACAAAGAAGTGAACCCAGCAAGAAGAAGATGGGTTGTTTGGATTGTCATTTTTGGCTCATTTAATACCTTCTCTGCTTCCTTGCAGGTGAACAGATCATAGGAATCGGTACATGGGGTTTGACGGGAAATGAAAGATTTCCAACAGTTTTTAAATGGATGGATTTCAGGGCAAAGGCCATATTCCTTCCATGAGAAAGGTACTTAGCAGCTGACGCTGGGTCAGCCAACTGCTCACACCCCCCCTGAAAAAAACCATTCTCTATTCTCACTTTGCAAAAGCAGTGTAGCTAGTTTCTGAATAGGCCACATTCACCAATAAAAACGGATTCTCTGTCATTCTCGACCTCAAACAAAACATCTGAATAGTCATTTCTGAGCACGTGCCACCCAATATCTCTTATGTGACATTAAAAAAATGCACTCGAATACCAACAGATTCAACTTTATAGCACCATTCCAAAATACTAAACTTTCTTTGCACCTTTATTTTTATCTTTTTTTTTTTTTTTTTTGTACACATTTAAAGTACGGGCATCCTGTAAGTTTCTGAAAAGCCTCATAGAAAAAAAAAAAAAACCAACTAAGTTTTAGGACAAAGCAATAACTCAGTTTGTAGGCGGGATGATCTCAGGCAGGTTGTAAGTTCTTCATGGGCTTCTGCAGTCTTGATTCTGGGGTGAGAATGTAGAAAGGATGCTAACGTCTTCCTGGATTATTCTAGAGGTTACGTTGCATATCGGTATGTAAAAACTTGTTGCTCAATGGTCAGACTCTAGGTACTGATTACAACTCAAACCATGAAAACAACAGTCTTTTGTAATGATTTTACGCTTTCGGTTGACAAAAGAAATTGGGGTAGTGGATGGCTTCAGAGTCTCTGCACACCTTGTGTTCGTGCTCTGTAAGAGAGCGACTGGACTCCTATCGATTCCCTCTTACAAATCTTCGGTAGTTGAAGCTCAGAGCACTACAATCTGTTCTCAGCAAGCAGATGTACTTAAAGTAGAATTATAAATGGGCTTTTAATTCAACATGTATTTGGCTGCCTCGTTAGGTACGAAGGTTGTGTGACTAAGTAATGTGGGGGCTGACGGATGAGGACACTGCTCGCAGAAAAATCTGTTTCTCGTGACACTAGCGTCACGTTTCACACGCTGGTCGTGGCTGCGTGCTCTTGTCTAACTCTTCCAGGTGCAACCCCGGACAACGGGTCTGGCGAAAGGACTTGGGGTTTCTGTGTCGTGACTGGGAGGGTGGTAAAGAGGTAGAGTCAGAGGGTGTCTGTCCGCTAACAGTTGGATTCTGCAGCAGTTTCAAAGAGATCGATTGTTACGCGATAACAGTCAAGGACCCGGAAAGAAAAGGTTTAAATTAGAAATGACCAGTATTAAAAAGCTACTGTGCACCAGGTAGGAAGGAATATGAGAATATTAATATGCCCTGAAATAGAAATAATCACTTTGCACTATGTACACCACATACAATATAACATATTCTTTTTAACATTGCACAATATAAATATTATACACGGTGGAGTAAACTAAATGCAAAATACCTCTGAGGCACACAGAAGAAACGTGGACTAGACTGAACTCTGATTAAAATCAAGACGGGGTTAGTGAAAGGCAGAATGTTCTGCTGTCAGGCCTGTGAGCTCCTGGGCCGGCAGCCACCTCCCATAGATACTGAAGATTCTCAGACCTCAATGTCGTTCGCGTCGATCGCTTCAAACAAAGACTCATTAGCTAAATAATTGGAGAAAAATCGAACTGTTGCCCCCCCCCCCCCCCACTCTAAAGCAGGTCAACCCTACAGATCCCTCCCGACCTCAGGGTTTCGTGACAGGGACTCTGTTAGTCCGCGGCTGTATTTCCCCTATTTCTTGTGGATAACTTGGTTACTATGAAACCACTGTAAGGAAACTAGAACAGTATTCAAGAACACCCATCACAGTGCTTAACAAGATTTAATGTACATTTATTCTTAACATGTGGAACATATAAAGATTTTATACTGAATAAATGATATTCATTAAGCCAGAGGAAAAGGAGGAATTTACATCAAGTTTTTTTCTTTTTTTTTTTTTTTAAACTACATTATCTTGAAATACAAATGTGGATTCTCGTCACTGAAAAATCTTTGAAGTTGTGTTTCTTCCTTTTAGTTGTATTTTTTTTCTTTTTTGTCTGTACTGGTAACCATTTTCTAAATCAATCCATATGCAACCATTTCCACACCTTGATTCATGAAGCAAATTGTGATCAGCTGCTCTCCCGAAATAGAGCATGACTTTATACATACAGAAACTTGTACATTACCCTCTTTTTTTGTTTGTTTTTTTTGTTTGTTTTTGTTTTTTGTATTTTTTCTTTTTTTCTTTTTTGGAGATATGGCCCTAATGAAAAAATATATAAAATAAAAATAAAAAATTATTTAACTCTACCATCGCTTCGTAGTTACCACATCATGAAAAAGAAACTAAAAACTTTGTACTAAAAAAAAAAAAAAACAGAAAAAAAGAAAAGAGAAAAGAAAAAATGAGGGTGTGTTTAATGTACAACTTCTATATACATCACAGCCCATAGGCAGTAAAAAAAAAAAAAAAAATATTTAAAAAATGATTAAAGGAATTGTGAAGAACTGTCACGTGGAAGGTCCAACGACAGACGGCAGACATGACTGACGGTAGTGGTGAGGAAGCAATTTCCGTTGATCGTTGTCAGGTATGTGTTTTCACTCTTAACTTCAAACGACATTGTTTTTGCTCCTAGCCTAATGGAACCATTTTCCTGTGGAGAAACCAGTATCATTTCATAGTTTGACTACTGACTGACACACCTCCTTGAGCCCCTATTCCTACATCTCTAGAAGTAGTTTCTATTGCACAGAGCTTTGGGTGATGGGATACAGTTTTGTTTTGTTTTGTTTTTTTTCATTATCTGAAGAATGACATGCCTAGGAAGTTGATCACTTTTTCACCTTTTTTGCCTCAGTGTGGTGAAATTTTCCCATCTTAGCATCTTTCGCCGCAATTTGTTTCATTAAAGTCAATTTGCTTCCCCAAAAATGCAATACAACATGGAAAAGAACATTAAAAAGAAAATCTGTGAAAAACAACAAGTGACCTTTGAATGCACTAGACAGCAACTTTGGTTAAAAAAAAAAAACAAAAAACAAAATAAAAAACCCCAAAAGGATGTACTTATACACACAGACAGCAAATATTAATTTCATAACTGTTCGAATTAATTATTTCTTTAATTCCCAATTGGTAAATAGTGAATGGGGCAGAGGAGCAAAGATTTTCTTTTCCTTCTTCCTACGCTGGATAAACAAGAACAGAAAACAGCCAGTTATACGGGAGCCTCTAGTTTTCACTCACACATGCTGCCTTCTCACTGATGTCATAACTGCCCAATCTGAAACAGTACATCACAGATGACAGACGCAACCAGAGAGTTCAGGACGGCTGATATCGAGATATCCAGCAATCGACCCTCGTGCAGAAGGAATTCCGAGCGGTTCTCGTCCACCCTGGCCATGGCCAGCAGAGCCTTGGCCGCCCTGCACATCATGTCCACGCTAGGTGGTTCTAGAGGCGGCGGCTGCATGTGCATGAGGTTATGCTGGCTCTGCTGATACTGGGCCATGGTGACCCCGTCCTCTAGGAAGCTTATCAAGTTTCCGATGCTTCCCTTCTGCACAGCTATTGCCCTTGCTGCCAGCGCGTCCCCTTGGGCAAGGTTCGATAAGAGCGCCATGGACATTTCTCGACAGACTGGGTTTTTGCGATCCCCAACGTACCTAACTAACGTAGCGTAGAATTTCTCCTGGCGACTAAATGGAGGCGTGGCCAAGATCAGGTCCACGTTGTTGTCCTGGATACTGAGTTTGCAGAGGGTCTCCAGCACAAGTCTCTGAGGCGACAGGACAGAGTTGGGTCCCACGGTTGGAAAGGGGTCTTGTGCCTCTGCCGACGGGCACACCATCCAGTGCAGCAAGCCGTCCAGAATCGGCAGGCAGATGCTTTCTGTGTACGCAGACAAGTCTAGCTGCCCGGAAATGTTGGCCAACGTGACCAGCGTGTTGTCCCTTAGGACCTCCAGGCAGTCCCACCACCACTCGTCTTTGCTGCAGGCCACCCCTTTGTCCTCGTCTTCCTCTTTCTCGTAGGTCTGCGGCGCTCGCTTCCTCTCTGGATGCTCGTGGTGAAGGAGAATCAGCTTCCCCAGGATCAGCACCAAGCCTGGATGTTTGGACATTTCGGCGTCATTGCCAGGCACAAAAGACAAGCTACGGACAATATTCGACACACAGATGCAGCGCTTGGCCAGGGAATCCTGCCAGTGCGCGATGGTGCAGAGAGGAGTCTCGTCTCGGCTCCTGGGCTCGTCCTCCAGCAGCTTGATGTTCCGGTGACTCTTGGCTTGATGTATCCCAAAGGGAAACTTCCCGCTCTCGGTCTGGGTGCCAGGGTTTGCGTCTTCGGGCAGCGCCCCCGGCCGAGCACAGAGGACATCGTCGATGGTTGCGATGATGCTCTTCTCTTGCTGCTCGTCAGAATCGCCTTTTCCTTCCTGCTCTTTCTTCCTCCCGGTGGAGCTCAGAGGGGGAGGTGGACGCCTGCGAGGAGGAATCTCCATCTTGCTCTCAAAGTGAGTCTGGATGTGCTCGGTGGTGTCCCCCCCACCAAGCTGCCAGTGCAGAAGTCCGCTGTTGAACTCCTGAACACGACCCAGCTTGTCAGATCGGTCGACCACAAACAGGTTGTTCTTTTTGACTATCTTTATCGGGAGCTTGTCGAACTTGCTAGCTTGCCTGGGCTTCTCCTTCGGATCCGCAGTGGCGTTGGGAGAGGCCAGAGTCGAGCTGCTCTTCTCCTCGGTCTCCGTCTTCCCGTCGTCCTCCTCCTCGCCGTCCTCCTCGTCGTCCTCCTCGTCGTCCTCCTCGTCCACACACTCGGTGCCCTCCTCCTCTTTCCCAGACTCGTCGGCCAAGGACTGGCCGTCAGCTCTCTTCCCCGCATTGTGATCAAGTGCTTTTTGGCTGGGGTCTCCCACCTCATATTCCGTAAGAATTCCAAAAATGTCAATTAGGCATTTTCTAAAGTACTCTACTAAAAGTTCCAGAAATCCGGACAGCTAGAGAGGAGGACAAGAACAAGAACGGGGACAACGTCATAACCTCACACGGGGACTGAGAGGGGTAACAATCCTAATAACTATCAATACATTTTTAGGGTGATTTTCACACGATTCATTTCCTTTTTGTCTGGGCCAAGAAAGAGAAACCATAGATGGGTGGGAACCGTCTCCTGAATTTTACATTGTTGACGAAACCACATGTTTTTTATTTGCTGCTTACTTTCCTACTCTATCAGTACGGAAACTTCCGTGTTGTTTTCTCACCTTTAATAGTATCAGTGACGGACTGCTTTGTGCTCTTTGTCTTTTCTTCTGATTTAGGTACAACACACTCCATATCAGAAGAGTGGGAACGTGGATTTTATAGACTCATTCACCCAAAGTGAGTCTGTTCTCTTCTGCTATTTATCTGAGACTTGCTTGCCTGGATTTTTATGGTTATTATTCTTAGGATTTTATGGTTATTTTTGTCTCAGGTGCCATAGGTTACTCTAATTTACATTCTCCATATATCTTTGGGAGAAGATAATTTCAGCAATGTAGTAGCTCATAAACACAGAAAATTAAAAACAAATCAATTTAGTCCCTGATAAATGAATTAGAATGTTTCATCGAATGCAATTTTACATTTCAGTTATCACAACTCTAACTGAAAGACAAAAGCAACTATGAGAACCAGTTTTGTTTCCTTTAGGCGAATGTGTGCATCAAGAAAATCAACACGCTCCATGATTAGCAACTGCCCCAGCTCCCCGCCCCCAGCACCCGCGCCACCGCGTTTAGGGATGATAAAGGATTAATAAGGAAGGCAGGAGTCTTTAATGATAGGTGTTTTGGAAATCAACCATACTTTCATATCCTGCTATCAGTTTCCTGAAAGTGGGGTTGAAACAATTATTAAGAAGAAAGGGGAAACTGAGGTACTAACCACAAAGTACTCACTTTTAGGGGATGAAGGCACACAATTTTGCAAGTGAAGGTTTGGGCGTTTATCTCCCCCCCGCCCCCACCATACTTAAAGTGAACTTTTTTCCCAGGGCAGGGGAAGGGGCAAGTTACCAAAGCAATTCTGGTTACTAAAATGTGTGATCAACAGTCGTTCACCCAACAGAAGGCTGAAAGGCAATTACTCTAAGGGAGGCGTATACATTTTTAAATATTTTCTGTTACAGTGGACTTCAAGCGATGTTTATAACCTTATTAATACACTTCCTATCAAGTGAAAAATTGCCTTTCAGGGCTATCATGAAGGACTGAAATGTGAGAAGAAAAGACCAAGTGGAAGATTCTGGTCTAATTTCGACAGAAGCAAGGTAATTAGATGTTTTGGTTTTCTCCCCCCAAAGCAGAGAATTGTGCGTACTCAGTAAGGAGAATTACCTTTTCTTGTTTTTGTTTCTACATATTTCTTTACAAGTCTGTAGCTTAGTTGGGCCATTTCCCCTAACCCTCTGCTCCCCTTCTCTCTTCTAGCAATTAATGCTGGAAGCCACACCTTAAGTCTAGCACTGAACAAAGGACAGCGTTAAGCTTACTAAGATTAGTAGGCTTTTCAATGACTCCTTCAGAATAAGGTGGACAGAGGCAGAAAGGAAGGAAGGAGACCAAGAAACAAGTTTGGCTGTGAGTTCACAACTATTTCAGCTGAATGATGGGTATACGGGGGTTCACCAAGCTGTTCTCTCTGCCTCTCTCTCTCTCTCTCTCTCTTGTACATTTTCTATAACATTTCTTTTTAATTAAAAGGAAGGGATTATGTCTCACCGGAAAGCAGAGTATGTCCCGTTATAAGCTCTTGCGTATTCAGCCTGACTTCAGCGCCGGCTTCGTGTCTGGATTACCTCCCACCCGCCTGCTGATATTCATTCTGAACAATTACTTTCACTGTTATCTATGCCGCACACACACATACACACACACGTGTGCACAGGGGACTGTTCTCTCAGAAGAAGCACACGTATGCGTGTGTTTATTATACTGGAGCCTGGAAGGAATTATGATTCCCGGATTAAGCGCCCAGACAGCTCTACATGTGTAACAGCCACGAGGACGGCCCTGCGTCCCGGGGTGCCCACCACTCTGGGCATGCGTTCAAGCATGGGCTCCCGAACTTTCTTGTTCTACCCCGGCCCCTGGCTGGACGGGCGCTGGCGTACCTGGGAGAGACTGAAGGTGGCGACAGTGCTGTCATCGTACAGGAGGATGTTAATGGTGTCCAGAGCCCATGTACTTTCAGCCAAAAGACCGGACTTGAGGGACATCATCACACGCCAGGCCTCAGGAGTAACTAAAACCAGGGGAAAGGACAAGGATGAGGTGAATATTAACTCTGCGCACGAAAGAACAGAAAATAACGAAAGCATAAGAAGAAAGAAGCGGGGTGTTGAGTGAGGTACGGATTTCAAACAAATGTGCCGAGGCGCAGTTAAACGCGATCGTTTCCAGAATTCACACGGAGGGGACGGCTTACTAAGAAACTGCTGTCGTTTAAGATCCTTTGGCTTGTTGGTTACACATGAGCCCAAAGTGCTTCTAGAGGTGGGAGTGCTAACAAGCACAAGGGCCCTTTCTCATCTCCGATTTATTTCCTTTAGTCCCTAACGGACTCTGTAATGATGCAGCAGAGTGTTAGTAATGGAGTCACAGCAAAAAAACTGGTTGTCTTCTTTGGCCCGCTCCATTCCCAAATGTCTCAGGGAGGCCCCTCTGGCAGATCTCTGGAAGGCTGGTGAGTATGCGGCAGCACATTCTCAGATATAGAGTCTTGATATTCCCTTGCTGTCCTCTTCTATCCGAGCTCCTGCCCTCAGAACATGCTGCTGACAATTATTAGCACTTTGATGGTTCAGATTTTTCAACAGCTTGGTCTGAGCCAGGGGATGGGAAACAGAGCGACTGCGCTTTTCTTTCCCCCCTTCCTGTTACCGAAGAAGAGAGAGGGGTTAGAGAAGACGTTTGCAGGATCTGCCGTAAGATGGGGCTGGGAGAAGAGGCCCGCGATAGGTCTGAAATTTCTGTCTCGGGAAGCGGGCGGAAGCACAAGGCGCGAGCAGGCCTGTGCGGTCAGAAGTCACCAGGGCCACAGCCAATGCCAGACATCAGCAGTGATCTCCTGTGCTGGGGGGGGCCGTGGGTTTCCACCTCCAGGTTGATCTCATCTACATTTCCTATTTTCTATGAGGCACACAAAACTCTTCTAACAGAAAAGGCAAACTTCCTTCTTAAAATAAGGAACATAGGGGCGCCTGGGTGGCTCAGCCGGTTAAGCGTCCCACTTCGGTTCAGGGCACGATCTCGCAGTTTGTGGATTTGAACCCTATGTGGATTTGAGCATAGGGCTCTGTGCTGATGGCTCGGAGCCTGGAGCCCGCTTCGGATTCTGTGTCTCCCTCGCTCTCTGCCCTCCCCCATTCACGCTCTGTCTCTCTCTCTTTCTCTCTCTCAAAAATAAATAAACATTAGAAAATTTTTTTCTTTACATAAGGAACATAACTTTCCCCAGGCTGAAGACAAACACTGATCTAACATGTGCAAAGACACGTATAAAAATTTAAATACATTTATTTATGTGCCCACGCATAAACACACAGACACATGTGCATATTTTTACGTATATCTTTCCATATAGAAAATGGTGCTCGGTGTCTGTATCTCCTCCTTGTCTCCAGCACCCCTCTCTATAAAACTCCTTACTTCTCTCTCCCTCTCTCTGTACAGGTCCTTAATTCTGATGGTTGAAAACATCTCTAATATCTTTGATTTTCTAGTCCCTGTAGTAAATGATTTCAAGTCAAGTGATTTTGAGATTTTTGAAAACTTTTTTGTATGACCAAGATCTATAATTTCCTTCGCCGTATTAAAAGGACTTCAAAAATAATGCAGAAAAACTGTGCGTACTCCTAGATGTTCCAGATCTCTAATTAGCATTCAGAACATCCCAACAGAATGAATAAACACGATTTGCACCCGACTGAAATAGCTTCTGGGCCCATATCTACCAGCACCGGGTTACCATCAATTCTATACATCAAAGCATATCAAATTCCGTATATACTATATGTTTATCTACGTATCACATGCAGGCTTCTACTTTTTCCCGGGGAAGCTCACGGTCTGCATGTTGTTACCAAAATTACAGAGTGGCTCGTATTTTCTCAGGCCACCTCAGCATTTCATTAGCCTCTCGGCTGTTAGGCTCACACTGCAGAGATTAAGTGCCTGGTTAAGGTCAAAGCTTTAAGCTCAGAACGCGGTAGTCGCTGAGGATCCCCTGGTCTCTCACTTGGGGCTCTACTCTCGCGCACAGATAACGCTCCTGTGGAAAAATCCCACGTCAATTCACGCTCCTCTCGGGCACGGTTTCTGAACTCGGATCAGCAGCTTCCAAGTATTGCCCCTGCGCAGAACCACCGCTTGACAGCTTGTCGTCCTAAGAACTTCATCCCTTTGAGATTAACAGGAGCTAGATCTAAGCTAACACGAAAATTCTAGAACACAACTGGGCTTCATTTCCGGACCGAGCCCGGAACGCTTACCGATATCTTTTGAGGTAATCTTTCGCCTTTGTTTCAAGACTGGCTGCGATGCCTCGACTGAGCCAGGAGGGAAGGTGATCTCCCTTCGGATCGGGGGTGGCTGGGGGGGTGGGCCCGTGACCTGGGCCGTGGGGACGGTGGGCAGGACCTTCTGCATCTTCAGAGAGGGCAGAAAGGGAGACTTGCTGGGAGACATGCGGCTCTCCAGGGAGCGCTGGAAGGACGCGGGGCTGGGGGCTCTGGAGATGTGGTTTGGCAGTGATGGAGGCGTCTGGTAGGATGACTGAGGCGGGCGCGTGATGGGCTGCATGGAGGCGGGAGAGGACATATAAGGCTGACGTTGGCTGACGTGGGAAGGCCACTGGCTCTCGTGATTGATCCTTTGCTCAGGTACCAGCATATCATCCGTGCGGTTCATGCCTGGATACGGCGGGGCCTGGGCCGGGCCCCCGGGGCCCTGCCGGTTCTGGTAGGGGTAAGGCATATCGTTGCGCGTCGCCCACATGCTCTGCTGAGGCCCTTCGCTGGAGGACGACTGCATGGGGCCGCCCATCATGGGAGGCGGGATCCCGTGCGGCTGCATCTGCCCGGGGCCCTGCACCCTCTCTCTGTTGTAGGGGTACGGATACTGCCCCTGGATGGGCCTCCTGTCCGGTCCGGAGTAGGAACTTCCGTACTGGTTATACATCTCTTGCTGCTGGCTGCCGAACTGCATGTTGTACATGTCTCCCTCGTGGCGTTTGGCCGGAGGCCCATACATGCCGTCCATATGGCGTTTGTAATTCTGAAATTCACATAAAGACAAATCACACTGATGTGCTTTTACAGGTATAATCACACACTTAAATTATGCAAAACAGTTATTACCTGGTGGAATGTTCATTTCAAAATGGGTATGGGAAGCTCCTGTGACAACTAAGGACTAACAATTTAGGCACTCTATTTCCGGATTAGGATACCACATCATGGACTCCGAAGAGGGTTTCCAAAGTTTGTTTTCGTGTGCTTGGAATTTTCTGTGGGGAAAAGAAAGCTTCCTCTCTCTTTTTCCTGGTAGGTATCTCTCCTCCCTTTTGGGATTTCTCAGGGCTGCAATATAGGAGGACGTGGCTTTGGAGACTCCCACACAGGCGACGCCAGACAGGGGCTCGGGACTACACGAAGGTGCCTCGGCAGGAAGAGGAAAACGCTCACCAGAATGGACTGAGCTTCCTGAAGGCCAGCCTGAAAGCCCCTGGACAGACTTCCCAGGCCTAGCTTTGCGTTAGCAATGTCTCCCCGCGGCATCTGGCTCCTCAGACCGGGCCTGCACGGACACCCTACGGTCTACGGCCCCCACCCCGACTTCCAGCTGTGCAGGTCAGAGTCTCCCCCGCAAGCCCCGCTGGTCCCAGCCTCTGACAGCAGGCCCGGTGCAGCCCACGTTACTAGGTTCCCCTCCTGGGGACATCCGGGTGTCAGCACCCCATCAGGTGGGAACCTCCTGGCGTAGAGAGATGTGGATGTGTTCGTGTTCTTTCACCTCACCCAGAAGCTGTTTAGGACCAGCTGGTGTAAAAATAAAAGTCACGTACATACACGCTCCAGTAGAATTCAATGCTTAAAACCCCTTCCATGTTACCAGAGGTCTTAGACCTGAAAAGTTGTTTCGAGACAGCAAAGTCCTGTGTCTGAACGGCCACAGCATGGTGGGCAATTCTCTGCACCAGTAGCGACATCTGCAAGGTTATCTTACACAACTGAAGATCCACGGCCGCGTAGGCCAGCGTGACGCCCCCCCCCCCCCATGTCAGCAAAACACGCGGTCCTTAAGATCTTGTTCTTAAAAAGCCAATTAACTTTTAACTTTTGATACTGGTATATAATATTTGAAGTTGTTTTTTTTCTTCTACACACCTTCTTTAAAACATCGACAAATTTCAGTTCAGGCACCTGACAGGACAACACACACACCAGACACCCGTTTAAAAAACCTTTACTCCGGCCGGGCGTTATTTACAAGGACGAACGTCCTTTGCTTCCTACAACATGTTATATTTGTTTCGGGATCCCATATATCAAGAGCTTTTTAAAATGTGCTGACTTTAAAATCCTAACAATATTTTCTAGCACGAGCAAATATATCCTGATTGTTCAATAAATACCACTGTTTTTTGTTATACTTCCTAAAACTTCTCAGAAGTAACGCAAATTTGAGTTTTAAACAGAAAGCACAGAGATGCATTCCTGCCCGCCAACTCACCGGCTGCTGTGGATACAGGCCGGGCTGGTGTCCTCCATATGGCGGCTGTCCTGAGGGAGGGCCTTGGCCTGGGTACTGCTGCCCGTAAGGTTCGTGCCTAGAATGAGCCATTCAAAGAGAACTTCATTTTCAAGAGACCTCAGGCCGAGAGAGAAATGAACAGTTCACTGCTGGGAATTCTGCACCCCCGAGTGGTCTGGTCTCTCCCTCACTGCACAACACCTTCCAACAGAGGCACGCCAAGCAGAAACAGCACTTGAACTTTTAGCCAAAGGGATGGGCACACCCGTTTTGGGAACGCTGCCAATCTCCTGGCTAGTAGGTGTGTGAGGAGTCCCGGCAGGACAGGCTGGCACCCTCTGCCTTTGAGAGGAGCCTCCGCCCACCCACTGACGCGGCCCCGGGGAGTGTCACAACATGGTGATGTGAGGTGTTCATGAAAGCAGGAGATAACAAAAGCAACGTAAGAATCAAAGCGGGATTTCTGGGAGTGCCAGAACACAGACGTATAACCACGGAAACTGTCTCTACTTATCTTCTCATTATGAATAGGAAGTGTTCAATCTCTTAAAAAGCGTACTTCGCGATTCATCCAAAATGATACTGAGTTAGCTAATAATTGTAAAAATAGACCTACTCAAAATTTTGAAGTCCCATGACCCTACAAGGCCACAGAAAAGAGTAACAGAGAGGACTTACAAGAGTGATGGGGTTGATTTAAACGTACTCCTACGTTTAAATCTTTTTTACATTTCTAAATCTTAAAATGGGAATGACTAATACACTTATTTTTCAACTGCCATTACACTGAGCAGCTATAAATACCATAAAAGTAGCACGCTTAAAAGAGCAATAGATTTGAAGTTTAAAGAGATAAACCGGTTTACTTAGTGTATCGATTGAATCCTGTAAGAAAGACAATACTTGGATTGAATATATGCCTAAACTGGTCAAGGAATGAAAATAAGAAAGAAAATAAATGAATTTTTAGAAGATCACGGGTAAAACAGACATAGGAGACGTGTTTGCGAAGGGCATTAACAGCTAGAAGGAAGCTTACAGTTGAGGAAAGAAATAGAATTGACATAGATAAAATGTAAGCTGAACAAAGTAACACTTTTTAGAAAATCTATCAAAGGTAAATAAGCCCTAATGGGGTACAGCCAGATGACCTAAACCAGTTCTAGAAAGCATTCTAGAAGAAACAGAACAGTGCATCTGCCTGGGTTCATTTACGAATATATGTTCCAAGAGAGTTGTTCTCCTAATCTCATTGGAAGGTAGGAAGGAGAGAAGGAAGGAAGGAAGGAAAAGGAAAAAAGAGTTTCTCTTGGATCCTCAAAAACGGATCTAAGTCAAATCCCTGCTCCGGCACACTAAGCATGATGGTTAACTGGTTAACGGACACACCACAAATAAACAGTCACCACACTTATGGCCAGGGTAAGAATCCGAAGTCTAGGTTCTTAAGTCGCTACTAGAAAGTACCAAATCACTTTAAGCTTGTGATGGCTATGTAATCGCAAGGACCAGGTGCACAGAAAGTGCCAGAAAGAAATATTATTTGGTAAAAACAGTGATTTTCAAACTTCCTTCCTTCCTGTTTGTGTTACGGGGTGGGGCGGGGGGGGGGGGAGGGAACCTTCCCAAGACTTCACCACTGCCCGCGGCCCAGCAGGTGGGCAGTCTGTGAGGAACACCACCACACCAGCCATCCCTACCCCGAGCCATGCCCCTGTGGCCACAGTTACAAACAGAGTCCTCTAGTGAGCCTCAGTTTCCTTCCAAAATCACAAATATTACATTCAAGACTTTGTTTCTGAGCACCTGTGCGACGGTGAGGTAAAGAACCTCCCATCCAGGGGAAGGGGCTTTCGTAGTAAGTACTTAGGTCAGGGGCACAGGTAAGGGGCCTGCTTCACAAAAAGAAGTCTCCCATAAGCCACGAGTTTAGGAAGCAGTTTCCGGCGACCTCTCAGAGTCACTTCAATGACTTTCCCTCCATCTAACTAAAACTAATCTGGATGAGTGCTGAAGCCCAACATTTCAGTGCCCAGAGGCCACCCTGAAGAAAAAGCCTGCCGTGGCTTTCCTCAGAGATGTTTCTTAAGGAGCAGAGTATTCTCTCTCCGTTTCACACGTTCTCAGGGAAGAATGGAAACATCTGAGAAGACAAGGCCTGGAAGACTTTTTCGAGAGCTTCCTGGGTGGCTTTCCCGAGGGAAGAAATGCAGGCGGGAAGGCGGCCGGGCGATGCTACACGCCTGACTTTGTGGCCGTTCACAGGAGGAGCCACGCGGGGCAGCTGGTGGGGGTCTCGGTGCAGGGACAGGGGCCGAGCATCCGGGTGCTGAGAGGACCACCTGGTTCTCAGGCGTCCTCCTCCCCCGTCCTGAAGGCAGCCACCCCACACGATGCTTAGCGGGAAAGCAGGTACTGTGTGCTGTCGTCGGCTCCCCGGGCTCGGAAACGCACGTGTGAGGAGAGTGCAGTTTCTAGCACTCTCTCCGTGTCATCTTAGAAAACACTCACCTTCGGTCGTAGCCGGCTCCGTAGGGAAACTGCTGCCGCCCCATGCCCAGACCGGATAGCGCTCCGGAGGGACTCTGGTTATACACGTCCTGCACACTGCTAGTGGGCATCTGTCCTTGAGTCATAAAGGGCTCACTGCTCCCAGGCACTGCAACATTTTAAATCACGGATATAAAATTAAGCATTTTCGACCCCCAAGGGGCCCAGACAGCCCTTCTAGTCATTTCTGTTAACCTCAATATGGCAGATGTAGATGTCTCAGTCTTAATATGGCCGACAATTATGGTCTGGACTTAATATGGTCTGGACTCAGGAAGGACCCCAAGATCCCCATCCCTGACCCCATGCACGGGCCTGAAATGAGCCCCCACCTGGAGTACCGGTAGAACCCATGAATATGATGGGAACATGGCTCCCATGATTACATTACATTCGATGGCCAAAGGGATTTCACAGATGTAACTAAAGTGACTCATCAGCTGACTGGCAGTCAACTAAAAGGGAGATTATCCAGGCGTGCCCTTTCAATCTGTGTCTAGAAGTCAGAGACACCCGCCTGCCGCCCTTGAGGAGGCACCCATCATGCAGTGGAGAAGGCCACATATTCACAAAGGTGGCAGCTTCTAGGACTGTGAAGGCAGACGACAGCCAACAAGACAATGAGACCTCAGTCCTTCGACTTCGAGGAACCAAATCTGCCAACAACCTCAACGAGCTCGGAAGAGGGCCCTGAGTCCTGGCTGACATGCTGATGTCTGCCGTGTAAGGCCCTGAGCTGAGAGCCCGCGGGAACATGGGACCGTAAACTGATGTTGTTTTAGGCTGCTGAGTTTGTGGTAATTTGTTATGAAGGAAGGTAGAGAGCGAACATCGGCCCTTTCTTGGGTAGGTTATCAAACTTCTGAGTTCAACTCCCTGTCGATGAAGTAAAGTTGGTAATACCACCTCACGCAGTGGTTGTGAGAAAGAAATGCATACACAGTTGACCCTTCTTGCGCGGGTTAGAGGTGCTCACCCCCGCGAAGTTGAAAATCCATGTACAACTTTGGACTCCCCCTTAAAATCAACTACTAACAGGCCACCGTTGACTAGAAGCCTTGCCAATAACGTACATAGTCAATTAACACATATTTTGTACATTATATGTACTATATACTGTATTCTTACAACAAAGCTAAAGAAAAGAAAAGAAAATGTTAAGAAAATCTTACGAGAAAACACATTTATGGGGCGCCTAGCTGGCTCAGTCAGTTAAGTATCTGACTCTTGATTTCAGCTCAGGTCATGATCTCTTGGTTTGTGAGATCGACCCCCGTGTTGGGATCCGTGCTAACAAGTCGGAGCCTGCTTGGGATTCTCTCTCCCTCTCCCTGGCTTGAAAGCATGCTCTCTTTCTCTCTCTCTCAAAACACATAAACTTAAAAAAAAAAAAAGAAAAGAAAAACATTTCTAGTACCATACATCTATTTATTGAAAAAAATCTGTGTAAACCTGTGTTGTTCAAGGGTCAGCTGTACGGGTAAAGTTAGTTCCCTTCCCTTACGGGGGAAAAAAGAAAAAAGCTTAGCACGAATACCTATCAGCAGACTCACTCCAAAACCAGGAAAAGGAAAACCACTAGGGGATTAAGAATAACTCAAGAATGGATGAAATACTAGTATTTCTATCAGGGCGTAGAGTGGCAATTAGGTCAAATATGCAAATTAGCATCAGCTCAGAGCCTGAAGGAAATTGGGTCAAGCCCAAAAACTAGCCTGTAGGCAAATTAAACATTTTAATGCAAATCTTAATTGGTATACAGTGCTACTACCTTTCTTCATCCTAGGAAGGTTACTTTTATGTGACACGAAGCAAAAGCTGATTAAACGTCTGTGAGCTGATGGAATTTGCTAGAACAGAGGTGCAGATGATGGGGTCTCACACGGGCGGGGGGCTCTGTGCTTCACAAGTGAGCTATCTCACACTGTATCGTCCACCTTAAGTCCCCGTGTGGTAGAATGAGTTTTGATGTTACTTTCTGTTTTATAAATGGAAGAACAGAGACAGGCAAACATTAAGGGGGATAATTAAAGTTAAATAGCTTAATTCCTTGATACAAGAAAAATTCTTTAGAAATAGGTAAGGAAAAAGACAACCAGATTTTTAAAAAAAATGGGTAAACGCATAAATGGACATTCAGAAAAAAAGAAAACAAATGGCCCATCAATATATGAAAAGGTGTCTGGTTTCACTAGTAATTAAAGAAATACAAGTCAAAACAACTATGAGGCCCTCCCGTCCCCTCCACTCCTCCCCCCCCCCCCATCTGACTGGCAACTATTAAAAGGACTGATAATGATCATTCTTGGTAAGGGAGTGAGGGCCACACACTGTTCCACGTTCATGTGAAGACTATTAAACTGACAAGCAACTTTTAACTTAACTTTTAACTTGGAGTGTCTGTGACCCATCCACCACGCCACGAGGCGCCCCAGAAGCTCCGTGGGACGGCCCGGGGGGAGGCCCCCTAGCCGACAGGTTCAGACGAGTTCCCAACAGACCCTCCAGATGACACCGGCCATTCAAGTGATCGCGGCTCCAGCAGAGTCCCTAATCAGGCTTCCAGGTGACAGAGGCTGCCTCAGGGTCCCGGCTGACAACTCGAAATGAAGAACCACCCCGCCCACCAGAGGACTGTGAGACATACCCAAGTGCTGTTGTTGAAAACCGCTTTTAGTGGCAGTTTGTTACGGACTAAAAGATACTCCGTAAACTAAAAAAAAAAAAAAAAAAAAGTTCACATCCCTTGATTCGGTTATTCTTTTTTTTTTTTTTTAATTTTTTAATGTTTATTATTGAGAGAGAGAGAGAGAGAATGAGCAGGGGAGGGGCAGAGAGGGGGGAGACACAGCATCCGAAGCGGGCTCCAGGGGCTGAGCTGCCAGCACAGAGCCCGACGCGGGGCTTGAACTCACGGACCACGAGATCATGACCTGAGTCGAAGTCAGTCGCTCAACCGACTGAGCCACCCAGGTGCCCCTCGGTTATTCTTTTAAGAATCTATTTCACAGACACACTCTTACACATGTGAAAAAACAGCTATACGTCAATAATCACAGCTTCATGTTTAAGAAGAGCAAAGCATGATGAAACAACACGTTCACTACTGGAGCATTAAGAAAAAGGATGATGTATAAAGATATTAACGGGTATTCAAAATATACTGTTTAGATATACAATATGTAAATATTCACTTACTGTTCACTTATAAGCAATTAATCAATCCTTCAATCAGTAATGAATTATAGAAGTGGGGGGCGGGCGGGTGGGACCAAGGATGCTTAGGGCCACTGAGGCTGGGACAGGTTCTGGTCTCTGCCCTACATCACGCTGTAGGCCAGCGGCAGCAACAAAGAGCGGGCTTTCCCCTAATGTTGGCCATTACATAAGAAATCGGAGCACCACCAGTTCACCGACAGAATAATGTGAACTGAGGAATGCGAAACTTATTGTAACAGGGACAGGGCGAGAAAAAAATTTGTTTCCTGTGGGTTTTCTGTTTATCTGCTTTAATTTGGTGCTAACTACACCAGCATGGTAAGGTAGCAGGTGAGCTGAAATGTCCCGGGGAAATGTGAGAAGGGGGTCCCCTCTCAGCCACTGTATCACTTACACAGTTGATGAAAACACATGATACAGCTTGCTAGTGCCTAACAAGGTAATCCACAATCATCCCCTCCACCCAATTTATTTTCACAATAAGAAAAACTGTAGGCACACAGAAACAAAAGAAATACAACTCTCAGTGTCTAATATAGCATACAGGTGGGGCTAATGGAAACGGTTCACATAGCTTTTGAAGCCAGATTCCAAACACTACTAATTATTTTCCCCATGTTACTGTCATATTTTCAGAGCCTAAAAATGTGATACAACCACCATCAGCAAGAACAAAATGTTCTTTCTAATATCTCATACCACTAAGAAAAATAACCACCTCCAACGTTTACAAGGCTTTTGAGTTTCTGAGCTTACAGATTTATTGCATGTTCTGTAGAATATTCACTTGGAACAGACAGCTCTGAAACTTTTTGAAACGAAAAATTAGATTATTTTACTCTGTGGAACATACCTGAAATGTTATTAAGAAATACACATGAAACATAATCTCATTTGGTAGTTAAACGATACATGCCTAACACTTAAAATGTTGAAATGGGGCGCCTGAGGGGCTCAGTCGGTTGAGCATCCGACTTCGGCTCAGGTCATAATCTCACGGTCTGTGGGTTTGAGGCCCACATCAGGCTCTGTGATGACGGCTCAGGCCTGGAGCCTGCTTCGGATTCTGTGCCTCCCTCTCTCTGCCCCTCCCCTGCTCACACTCTGTCTCTCAAAAATGAATAGATGTTAAAAAAAGTAAAAAATAAATACTTAAAATTTTGAAATGATTCATTTTTGCCTTTCACTGATCCGTAATAGTTGTGAAAACCAAGGCTTTGGGCTTTACGTTTCTCTCGACTAAGGATAACATATCGAGAAATTCACATACCCCAAACATCTAAATAGAGGTACTACTGTTTAAGGGATCCGAGAAGCAATTCCGTGAAAACAGTATTTGCTCTTTTTCTGTATTTCTTCCAATGATATTCACTATCATGCCTCAATTTCACAGCGCGCCTGCACCTGGAAGGGTGCCAAAGAGCTCGGAGTGTGCGGGCCTCGGGAGGCGCTCAAAGGGCAGAGGCTTAGATGCTACGTTCTCAGAGCCAAGTGAGCGCTGGGGATTGATGAGCATAAAGGGAAAAACCACGCTGGGTGTTTGCTAACGTCCGTCAGAACTCTCCCAATTCTTGGTGATCCCATCCATCCCATGATGTTCCATCCCACTCCTCTGCTGAGTTCCCTGAAATGGTTCCTAATTCCAACGCTCTGCCCAGCTCCAGACAGACATTCCACCACCTACCGCCTTAGCACATCCCCAAGTCAACACGGGACTTCTCTCTCGTTCCTCCCGCAGCTGTCCACAGTGCAGGCGCTAACAGTGAGCGCTACCAGCGGGCCCCTTCCCAGGCGGGCGTCTCCAAAGTAGTAAGGTCGTCACCCTCTCAGTAAGGTCTCACCTTGACCCCTACGGTCAATCCAGCAAGCCCGGCCTGTTCTTTCTAAGTCCAGAACGCGTGATGAGTGCTTCTGCTTTTCTCTTGGCTGCTGGAATCTGACTCTGCCCTGTCATCTCTCCCCTGGACCATCACAGTGGTCCTGCCAACACACTCTCCATAGATGCCCAGTTACTTGTTTTTTAACAAAAGACCCAGTCACGTCACTTCCTACAGAACATCTTGTGGCGAGGATACAAACCCAGACTCATCCCCAAGCCCGGGGAGGCTGAAAGTTCTGGCCCAGTGGCCCTGATGGCTTCGGTGCACTCAGCCTCCCCCCTGCCCATTATCCCCAGAGGCCTTCCACCTCCTCAAACACGCCAAGCCCACTCCTGCCTCCGGCCTTCCCCCTCCCCTGCACTTCTCTACTCCTCATTCCTCAGGTCTCAGCAGATAACCGACATCTCCTCAAAGCCCTCCCCTCCCGACCATCCCTTCTCATATGTCCTTCCCTTCCATGACCCTTAACCCGCATCGCCGCACTTGGTGCCCTTCCTTCCATCAGCCACCATATTTAATTACGTATTTGTGGTTTCGCTTACTTTTTGTTTGTTCCCCCTAAGACACCGTCAACTCCGGGAGGAACTACGTTTGACTTATCACACTACCTAGCACCTAGCCCCTGCCCAGCCCATGGTATACAACAAGGCGTGCAGCGCGAGGGAGCGCCAGGAGCACGCGTGCCTACTGCGTGCGCCAGTCATTTCTTCAGTGGGCTTTTTGTACATGAACTCAATCCTCGTCACATCCTTTAGGCAGGTCTTGTTATTGCCCTAATTCCTAGATGAGGAAACTGAGGCACAGAGCTACTGAGTACTTTTCCCGAGGCCAGAAATCTAGTAGGTTGGGGAGCTGTGGCTCAGACACGTCTCTAATGGGTAAGTGGGTTGGCTGCGTGGTGGCAGAGAGGAAAATGCCCTCTGGGCCTAGTCTGCTCCCTCCGCATTTACCTTTTCTCATTCCACCGAAGGGGTCCTTGTTGGGTTCATAGGGCATCCTGCCCATCACGTCAGGCATGCTCATGCTCTGCTGGTACGGGGCGCTCGGGGTCATGGAGTTCCGTTTTGGGAACGATGAGTCACTGGCGTCTGAGAACGGGTCGTGCACGCTGACTGTACCGCTTCTGAAGAGGACAAGGAAAGCGCAACGGAATATCAGGAGTTGCCACCAAATGCCCGATCAGGAAACGCGCCTAACTTGAAAGTTTTTCACGTAAAAACCATCCGAAAAATTACATGGATGTAATTTCTTGGTCGACACTTGGAAGCTCGTGAGGCAATAACAGCCCTTTTACAGTCTGTTCCCGGACATTACGAGATCGATAAATGCGATGTTGTGGGGCTCGCGGAGATCTCCTACCGTACACACCTTCCACCTTGCATTGGGGTCATCTGTCCATGTGGGGTAGACGCTGGGGTAGGTGGCTTCAGGTCGCCTTGTACGTCTGCCATCGAGTTGCTGCTGGTTGACTGGGGGGTCTGAGGACCTTGCAAGGACCCTGAGTTCGCTGGGACGAGGAGTAAGAAAGTAAGGAAGACACTAGGGGTTATCGAGTAAGCTCATCCTCCCTACTTATTTAAAAAAAAAAAAAAAAAAAAAAAAGGAAGGAAAACAAGACACCATCTTATTAGAAATAGTAACAATATCCATTACTGGTAACGACGTAGTAAAATTAGTTGCTCTTAGATTCTTTATAGGGAAAATTAGTAAAAGGTTTTTTTGTTTTCTTTTTTTTTTTTTTTTTTTTTTAGTAATCTATTTGGCAACATACTTCATTTGTGAGCCATAAAACATATTTATACCTCTTGACTGGGTAATTGCTTTCCTGGGTATTTATCTCAAAGAAAATAATCTAATATAAAAAAAGGCTTTAGGCAGAAAAATGTTTATTTCAGTGTTGTTTATAATGGAGATAATCTAAATGTCTGAGAGTAAGAAAAAAAAACAGGATGAAAAATTTGGTACACCAATTTGATGGACTATTGTGCTATTTTAGGGGAAAAAATTAGAAAAATGAGTACCAGGTCTTAGGCAATGAGAAATGTTTAAGTTCAAATGCAATGACACAAATTAGTAATGAGCCTTATGTCACTTCAATGCCTCCTCGATGTCTGGATATGTCTATGCTCTGTCATTAACAGAGTCATTTTTAGAGCTATGGAATCAGATTTATTATTACAAAAACTGAAGTCATGCTCTTTGGAGTTCTTTAATGTCATTATCAGAGTCCCAAGATTCGGCTTTAACTATAATTACATTATAATAACAGAACCCAGAATTGAGCAGATCTTCTCAAAATTTCAACTCATCTTATCGGAAAACCTAGTATTTTAAGGGTTCTCGCTTTATCATAGGCCTCGGCAGGTTAGATGCTCAACAGACATTGGTTTCATCTATTAATGAAACAAATACTTAACTGGATAAATAACACGCTTACTATACTGCAAGCTTTATTTCTACCCCTGGCACGCCAGTGTCCAAAACTGACAAAAAAGACACAAATTCCTGCCTTCATGCGGTTTATAATAAATGCTTTCAGAGCCATTACACATGGCAGAATTACTAGTGCTTGTAAGTGATGATACCGTACAAGTTATTAGCTATAGTCCCTTTCTTACAAGCTGTCCAAGACTCCCTACAATCACCACCAGCCACATTTGACTGCAGAGTAAACGGGGTTCCGCAAATCCCTGGAGACGACAGAGTGCACTGGGAAGGAGTCAGAGATAGAAACGAGCCCAGCACTTCTACTCAAAAAGCCTTGGCTGAACAGAGGTCTCCAATGAGCTCAGGTCAGCCCGGGCCTGGCCGGCTGGGGGATGAATCCCGACCCTGGCCGCCAGGGCCCTGCCTTCTGTATGAGGTGTCCTATGGGTGCCTGGGACCAGAGGGTGCCTGGGTCCAGAGGGACTCAGGGAAGTTCCCAGAGATGCCGGGAGGACTAACTTTAAAAGTAGACAATCTTTTTCATGCCAATATCTCAAGAGAAAAGCTTAGGAACGCATGCTTATAAACCAAACTTTGGTGAAACCCTGGAAATACATATTAAAAAGGTAGATGGTAATAAAAGAAAAAAGCAGTCTTCTATTAATACGTAAGGATAATCCTAGACATGACTGCCCCACAGAGCTGGCAGGAGAAACAACGTGCTTCTGGGTTTTTTTCTAAATCTTTTGTTGTTGTTGTTTATTTATTTTTTAGAGGAGAGAGAGAGTGAGCATGAGTGGGGGAGGGGCAGAGAGAGCGGAAAACACAGAATCCGAAGCAGGCTCCAGGCTCCAAGCTGTCAGCACAGAGCCCGACGTGGGGCTCGAACCCACGAGCTGGGAGATCATGACTTGAGACGAAATCGGCCGCTCAACCGACTGAGTCACCCGGGCGCCCGGAAATTAACGTGCTTCTTCAATCACAGAACAGGCTCCACAGCAAGCCTATACGGCTTCTTTGGAAAAACAGTTCACAGGCTGTGATTTCAGAATGACCCTTATTTACAAGTATTCACATTTACAGCTAATAAAAAAAAAAATGGAAAAATTCTTCCCTCTTGGCAGTGTTTTTTCTGCTCCTTTCAGGAAAAAAAAAAAAAAATGAATGCAACCTCTTGAAGCTCCGTTAATAGATGAGGCTGGCACAACTCTCTAGGATATCCCTACCTTTTGCCAGAAGCTACAAATGTATACTCGAAAGTAAACAATGGAAAGGTTATGGAAGGTTAAGTACATTCACACACTTCAGACTGTACAGCCAGACTCCTAACTGGGAAGATAATTTACACAGCACGAACCTGGTGCCCTACTTCTGGCTGGGGTTGCGGGAAGGAGGGAAGGGAGAATAGCTGATATGTCCCAGGTCTACAGCGACTAGAGGTCACCCGGAGGGCACCTTTGTTTATAACCTGAACCCCTTTCTCATTTATCTTCCGCTGAGGATTCCCTAGCTGGATCCATGACAGGTTTTGTGACATCACCTGTCAGCTAATAATAGAAATGCAGTCAGCCACCTGCCAGCAAAGATGGATGGGTTTTTGGTTACAGACTCACTAATTGAATGTGCGAGCTTCCTTGCTCCCCCCACCCCCCGGCCCCCCACCCAGCTTACGGGCCGCGCGGGCCACTTGGGGAGGCCGATTCCCGCAGCTGTTCAGCAGAACTCCACAAACTTTTACGGGCTTGTTATAGCGAGATCCCCACTGGTGCCTCAGAGGTGCAACCATACCCCAGGCCTTGCCCGGCTTTCATTCGGGAGCTTTCTCTCGTGGACTTGCTCTAGTCACTGGAAGACAGCCACACGGGTCTCGGGCGCGAGAAGCCGCACGGCCACTCACGAGTGAGGATCGTGGCGCGCCCCCAAGGGCTGAGGGGTGACACCTCCCAGAGGCTGGCAGAAATGAATTTCAGGCCACGTCAGCCACGTCGCCTCAAAAAGGGGGGCCGGGTGGACGACTCACGATGCTAACAGGACCAAATGATCCGGGATTTGGGTTGCTTCCGAGCGGCCCTGTGAAGAGCAATCTGGCACGTTTCTCAGGAATCTTTTAGTCTAGTTTGCCTGGACGTGCTGGTAAGAAAGAAGCTACCATTACCTTCTTATGGGAAAGACGGACTTCTAAGAACACGAATTCTGGCTGAAGATTAGCTTTTAAAAATTTTGTAGTATACGAAACCCTAACATGGCTAACGGTTGGGAACAATTATTATTATTTGTTTTCCTTCTTTGACGACAAAAATGTTTCAGAGTCGTTTTCCTTAACGGATGCCAGGCAGGAGCGTGGCTTTTTGGTTATGGGGCTGATGTCGGTCAGGACCCTACTGACAAGCGTGTCCTTCTGTCTGGCTGAGCGGCGCACAGAACAGGTGAGGAGGCAGGCTGGCCCCGTGTGCTCCGCACGGGGCCGCCTGGGCCGCGCCCTGACTGGGAGGCTCAGCTCAGGACGCCCTCCTTCCCCTGCTTCCTGTTTCACAAGCCTTTGGACCATGTGGACCACTGCGAAGAATGTGCTATCAGAAGTGCATCTGCAATCCGAGCTCTTTTGTGCAGTTAAAACGATAATGTTGCCACAAAAACGGTAGTTTTAAAAAAAAGGGAAAAAGGAAAGAGCTGACTGTTGAGAGAAGAGGCCCTACACTTTCTGAAGGGTCTATGCCTCAGCGGGATTTCTTGTACTGAAGCTGGTCACGCTGGGAGAGCCATTCTCCGTACAGAAGTGCTGCCCATTCAGTGACACAAGCTTTTCCCCGGCAAATAAAATATACCTTTACATCTTTGCAGACATCGCCACTTTGGTCCCTACACCCCACTGAGTTTTTATTTAGGAAAAATAGTTTCAGAGCCGTTCACAGGCGGCTTGTTTTACTCTGTGAACGGAATGTAATGTTGTGAGACTTTTAAAATTAGATTTCACAGTTTTTAAGGTACATCGTAACTGCAAAGCCTTCGAATCCTTAAGGGTGGGGCCGGAGAGGATTTCTAGTTGTGTTCAGAACTGTCAGATCTAAATATATATCGAGGTGTATTCCCTGCAAGTGCGCTTTGGCCCACGGAAGTAGCTATGTGAGATCCCTTGATTCGTGACCTTAGGTACTAGCACTGCCATCCAGAAAGCAGCAAGAGGAAATAATTAAAAAGAAAACAATTTCTTTCTTTGGCTCACAGACACCTTCTTGTGTGTGCAAAAGGCTTCCCTGTTACAATGCTATTTCAAATACGGACAGAGGAATACAGTAGGTCTAGGCATAATGCCAGGGTTGGATAGCACTCACTAGCAGGAGATCTGGGGCCAGTTAGTCAAGATTTTATGTGCCTTAGTTTTCTCATGGACTTTGGGACAGTATCTGTGCATCATAGGGGGGATGCGATTGAATGGAAAAGCACTTAGAGAGGTGCCTGGCACACTTTAAGTGCCTAAGAAATACTGGCATTTGATCCCAGGGCAATCCTGTGTGATGGACAGTGGCAGGTACGGCCCTCACCTTGTACGTGGGACAGCACGGCTAAGTGCTGACCCCATCACAGGGCTTGGATGTGGCCAGAAAGACAAGAACACGGTTGGATCGGACTTGAGTGAGGTCACCACCCAGAACTCAGGAGGATGTAAATTTCTTCCTATCTTGAATACTGTATTTATTAGAATATAATGAGTCAGTAATTTGAAACGCTAACAGGTAGAACTAAGGCTAGCAGGAGAGCTGAGAGAATGGCAGGGTCTCGAACAGTTGAGTAGAGACACAGGAGAGAAGGCATTCGCTTGGTTTTGCTTATGAGGATTTAGGTGAACTGCGTTATTCCTAGGTAGTATTCCTAAGACTCCTGGCCTCTAGGTCAGAGCTAATGGGCTATTCGGTCTCAGAAATAGGGCTGCATGGACCTTTACCGTGACAGTTTGCTAGATTCCCTACAAGTGAGAACATGCTGAGCAGGGGACAGTAAAAAGAAGTCCAAATTTCATTTTGCTAACATACAACTCTGAGTGTCGCTGACACAGGCACAGCTGGTAGGAACTGGCTGTCAAACCTATAGGGTGGCATTTTCTAGTAGCACAAAAGTATGAGCACAGGTTACCGGGGACACTTATTTTGACAGAGTTAAATGGAATATTTAAAAATACTTGTACAAGGAATAAAAGGTTACCGGGGATACTTATTTTGACAGAATTAGACGGGATGTTTTTAAATACCTGTATAAGGAATAAAGGTCTACAGCTCAGAATTCCACAGAAAGCCTTGGAAATGTTGGCCCCAGAGGGCAGCGTCCCAAACCGCATGCTCGCCTCCCTTAAGCACTGCCGACCCGGGGGGGGGGGTTCAATTAAACAGAACACAACAAAACGCCCCTTGTCCTCAGAGATCCCGCGTTCTGTTTGCTTTACTGTGAAGTGGCCTTCTCAGAACATGAGTGGCGGGTGGCCTCCAGCGCCCTGGGGTGGGGGTGCAGGTGCCTCGCCTTTCCCCGGCGACAAGTGTAGTACTCCCGCTTACCAGGAGAGGGCGGCTGGAGCTTCGGCTGCTTCTTGGTGTCCGCGGTGCTGAAGACTTCCGGCGGGGGCTCCTCCCCGCGCTCAATCTTGCACTCAAAGGCAAACAGGTACTGGATATACTGCTTTTTCAGGGAGCTCGCTGCACTGCTTGAAGTGCCAACATTTAGGTTGGTTGCCAGCTCACGCCACTTCTTGTTTTTATTAACCTAGCAAAAAAAAAAAAAAAAAAAAAAAAGCAGGATCATTGGTTTGCAGCAAAGTGGCTTGTTTAAAGCCAGAAAAAAAAAAAAAAAAAAAAAAAAAGCACTTAATGTCTTGGTTTACTTTTTTTTTTTTCATTTGCCTCTCTTAACGAATGCTCATTACTCCCACTCAGTAGTGCATAGACAGCATTTACAGTTATAAAACCATTAAGGGACCTGCTGATAGCTACATAAAAAGCATTGCTCCTTGCGATTCTTCTGCTTGGTGTGCCTTCTAATGCGTCGCACCATTCCAGGCCGTTGCTGCTCAGAGCCCGCGATTTTTTTGAGCAAATGTACACTCTCACCCGCGCTCATCCCCAGCCCACCTCTCATCTTAAAAAAAAAAAAAAAAAAAAAAAAGTCACCCGAAAAAGAACTTAAAAAGCAGTAACAGAACTACTTTGCAATTTAAGTGCTGAGCTCTGATACGAAAAACAGTGTTTCTTTCCACCAGCCCGAGCTCCCTGTAATTCTAGCCTGCATCTCTTCTCTCACGGGAGACTTTCTTAGGGTGTTGGGCAGAGGGCCCCTCACTGGAAGCCAGCACCAGCCATCCACCCTGGGTGGCTCTGTGAAGCCACGAGCGAGCCGACGTGGTGGGCACCTGCGAGCTGGGGAAGGGGCAGGGCCACGCAGGGTTCCCACTGACACTCAGGCTGCAGAGAATAGAGCCGCAACGTGAAGAGAAAAAAGGAGAGAAATCCTGGGATGCTACAAAAGGACTTTAGGCATTAACTTTCGGTTTCCACTTGGGACAGTTAAGCAAGGTTGGACATCCGAAGGAAGCACACAGACCTGCGAATATTTGGGGAATACTCTGCCTTTAGACGCGCCTGGCGCTAAGTAAGGAGCATGGTTAAATGTTAAGGCGACAGTGGTTTTTAATGAAATGTTCAATTTTTGGATTCAAACTTCATCACAAAGCTCTTTATGTCCATTTACTTAGTACTAAATGGTGTGTGATAAACAAAATGCTCGCGAAATGCTTCCGAAGGGATAAGAGGCGTGTTGCCTGGGCTGCCCTGAAAAGCAAGGCTCTGCACCGACCTCTACGTGGCTGCCAGTGCCCACTCTGACTGCAGCTCAGGGCGGCCAGGTAGAAACCAAGACGGGGTGAAGGGCAACGTGGCCACGCGGCTCACCATCGTGCATCACAGCTGCGCTCAAGCAGCCCTTGTTAGCCAGGTAGGCAATGAACCTCACCCACAGACCCAACATGGTAGGTAATTCACGCTGTCGACGGAGGAAAAGTAAGGGGTCTGGACAAGCTCTATGCTTCTGTGAGGGTGAAACCCAACTGTATAGTGTCCTGAGGATTCTAAAAAATCTATGCCATGGGGTTAGGGTAGAGGGGAAAGGTTGGGGGAGCAGGTGCAGAGAGGAAAGGTGAGGGGGTCTAGGTGTAGGAGAGAGTTTTGTATCTTGAGCTCTCCCTCCACTGACCACCACTCATGCACTTGGTCTGCGCTGTACGACCTGACTCTGCAAAGCCTTGGCTCAAGCTCTGTTGGTTTCGGGCGTACACCGAAGGTCTCTGGTGGGATGAGGCCCCTCCGGGAAGGCTAGGGACAAAGGCCTGGCCTGCTTCCCCTAGAGCTGCGAGGCACTGAGAGCAAGGCGGGCCCTCAGTGGTACCCGTGGATTAGGTGACTCATTCCCGAATGGTTAGCGACCCTGCGGCACCGGGGCAGAGTGCAGGGTCCCACACTGTGTACTGGACCACCTGAGCCCAGAGCAGCTCCTTTCAGTGATCCGGGTGGGAGCCCAGGTGCTGACAGGTTTTTAAAGCTCCCCAAGTAATTCTTCTTCCCTCCCCAAGTAATGCTAACGGATAACCAGCCTGAGAGCTACAGGAAGATGGGGGGTCACGTGTCTTAGAATCTGACAGACCTGGCCTACAGCTACCCTGAGAGTCCCTGGGCCACCCAACCGTGTTTCATTCTGTTACAGTGTCCTCTCCTCTTTGGGGCTGATGACGCCTGCATTTAACGGGTATTCAGAAAGACCATGCCGGAACAAACGGAAAGCACGGTGCCCAGCACGCAGTGAGCACTTACCTGGGACCCCTTCCCTGCTCCTCTCGCAGGACATGCACTCATGTGCTAGACTCCAGACCACAGCAGAGCCAGGACCAGGGGGAGGAAAGTTTGGCCCCCAGGGTACCAAGTTTAGGGGAGCACTGGTTCAGAGAGTCAGGCAGGGGCAGGGGAGGCACCGCACAAGCCTGAAGAGTGCCTTCTGAAATTCCACACCCTGATGCCACCCCTCCTGCACCCCAGCCCCAGTTCTGTGCAGAAATGCCCCTCTTACCACTCGGGCACTGTGGACATGCTGTGAGATACAGGACTTCGTTTTCTTAATAAATTGCTTTGGATTTAGAACTGATCCGGACAATTAATTTGGTCATTTGCAAAACATTCCTGGAGCATTTACTATGAAATCTTGGCAGATTCCACAGATTTCTAGAGCTGTCAGGGAACCTAAAGAAAAATCCAGCCCGACCGTCTCATTTTGTAGATGAGAATGGAGGTCCATGTAAAAGTGACCTGCCAAGGTCACACTACAAGTTGGTGCCAGGCCCAGGGCCCCACCCCAGTGCTCTCCCCGCACAGCACACAGACATGAATCCCATGGGCTTAGCTTTTTATTTAAAAAAAAAAAAAAAAAAAAGTACAAAGAAACCTTTGGGAGCTTACGCACAACGTCTCCTCATTCACTCACTCGCACTCTCACCTGTGCCAAACCTCCGATCTCTTTGACGCAGATGTAGAGCCGGAACAGGTCCAAGGGCTTCTTGCCCACCGCGGGCAGACTGGAGACGGGGGAGCCTCTCTCTTCCATGAAGGTAAGGTATCGGTCGACCCACAGCTTTCTCTCCGGCTCATTCCCCAACTCATACACCTTTGTGATCTTTTCCCCAGTGGTGGTGGATGAGCTGGACTTCTAGCGCCCAGAAAGAGCATTTGGAAGTGGGGAATGGGTGGGCAGAGGGAAAGGGAAGAAGGTGAGAAAAAAGTAATGAGCTACCAAACACAAGAAGAGAAGAAATTTAAAAACTACCGCTATCACACAACAATCAGGAATGAAGGCTACTAGTTCAGGCACAAACTATACATTTTCTTAATTAAGACTTTACTTTGACTTTAAATAAAGGGCCCAAACTCCCCCTTTTATATACTTAAAAAACAAAAAAACAAAACCCTTTTTCACTTGATTGATATAAGCGTTGAATCCCAGAAGGCAAGTTTCCAAGGACGCCCCATGTCACTTTTAAAAATAAGAGGGTGCGAGTTCATAGAAGAATCACAGTGAACTTAAAATTTCACATTTATGTAATATTATAGAGCCCAAAAAACTAAACGGACTCTTGTTTTTCCTTGTTAAAATAAGAGTCAATGATGTGTGTCTTCATTAAAATGCTAAATCTTATGGAGAACAGATATGGGACTTGCTGAAATATAGAAGGTAGGTCACAATTCATAGGGACCAGTGGTGTGGTTTCTGCTCCTTTGTAAGCTTTATTAACTAAGCCAGCTAAAGTTTTGGCATTTACTCACGATGACTAGCTTTCCCTACGTAAGGTTTCTTGGACTTCTCTGCCAAGGCAAGGCGCTTGTAGGAATTGTTTTAACAGATTTCTCAGGCAACCATGCTTTAATCACAAACACATGGGCTATTTCATATTCCCTGCAGATCTATGGATACATGTATGTGTTTACTTTTATACACATGGGTTTATGTGCTCGTGTGGTTTATACTGAAGCTCTAATTCTTATCTTCGGTTTTCTAATTCTATGTGATAGTAAAATGTCAAAATTTGCTGTTTGTGCACAACTGAAGCCCACCTTCTGGATTATGTGATCTGGGAAGCTAACATTTTTGGTACAGCCCAAATGTATATTTTTCTTTTATGCCTCTTATGTCTGTAACAATAACTTGTGTGCTTTAATATCTGCAGTTCCAGGGCTGCTGTGAAAAATTCACTTCTAAATTCTCAATCAAGATTTCCTTGGAACAATAATTTACTTCCTCATGTGTCTTTACCAGCTTATCATTTGCAATGGATAGTCCTCATTTTAGATGGGACTTCCTCTTAACTCTTTTCCATTGTATTTGGCTTAACCGTTTTAAACACATTGCTGAAATTTGGGGGGTCAAATAACATGACTGCCATTGAAGTTTGATGTTACTTTGTTAGTAAATGATCCCCAGTGAAAGTAGGACCTCAGAGAGGATGCTTGAGAATGAAAATAACAACATTCCTCTAATTGAAGGCACCTCTCCCAGGCTATTTCCACTGAAATTTTAAGCCTTCGGATTCAGAATTATTGAGGCATAAAACCTTTACATCAAATACATAAAAAATGGGTGAATACAGTTGATGTAAATAAAAAATTTAGGGTGGTGGGATTAAAAAAAAGTGTGATCTTTTAGAATTTACATTGATGCTGAGGCTCAAGAGTAAGTCACTTAAAAATTACTTTAGAAAAAAAAATAAATAAAAAAAATTACTTTAGAGCTTAAAATATATACACATTCATATATATATATATATATATATATATATCCATATATACACTCAGAATCTGGAACACACTGTATATTCAAATAATATGTTTTTAAATTTTCTTTTCCATATTCATATACCCAAAGAATATTTGACTGGGAAAAGAAATTGTCCTACCACATTTTACACATTCCAGAAGCTCTGTCATCACTAAGGGGGGTGGTTAGTTTCTAAATGCTAGTTAAAATTTTTTTTTTTCCCTTTTGGGGTGCAATACAAAATGGGCCCACTGTCTTTTTAAAAAATGAGATTTTATCACCTAAAATCAATCAAAAAAGAAAAAAAAACCCACCAACCCTCTCACTTGCATTTTATTTGTAACAAATTGAGAGGTAAAAGTTTGACATTCAATTAAAAGGTAAGAGAAATAAAAGCGATCGTTTCAATGTAAAATTACCTTGAGTGGCTCTACCAGCGTTCTGAATCTAAGATCCAGGCCATCTCTGGCCTGGTCCTCTCTGATGCCAAACTGGGGAAGGGGTCCGGAAGGACTGTTCATCAGGCCCCGAGCAGTGGGGCGATGCAGATGTCTGTTCCCATTTGTGAAATGAGTGTATCTCCTAACCTGAGATAAGCCTCAAATAATAGTGTACTTACTTTGGCCATACATATTTTACCTTTCCTTACCTTTCTTTGTTAAATGAACTTGAATTTAATTAACTTTTGTATGTCTCAATTTGTTCTCATAAAGTTAGAAAAGCTTAATGAAGACAGTGGTTTTTAATAGGATCATTTTATTTTTCATAGCTTTAAATCTTCAAAGAAGACTTAAGGATTTTCATGGCACCATAATGTAGGAAAATGCATCTGGAGGAGAAGTGGTCAGGCCTCAGGTGACGCGTCAGTTCCTGGAAGAGGCCTCCCAGGCACACAGGCTCCCTCATCTGAATCACTGTCTCCCGCTCTATTTGTCCTTGGCGGCCCTTGGTTACACGGCCTATAAAAAGCCCGTGTTTTGCGTGGGATCATCTGTCTGCCCTGCGTTCTCCTGACTAGACTTTATGTTCCACGAGGCAGGGTTCGAGCCGATTTTGAATCCCCAACAGCGACTGCACACTGGAGGGATCTGTAACAGGATTTCAGAGGCCGGGGTGCTGAGTGACCGTGGACACAATCCAACAAGACTGAAAGCTGAGGAGGGGTTGTGCCCATGACTGCCACATTCCGTCTCTACTCCCAGCCTCAAGGTCTGTTTACTGGCCAGTTATCAAAGTTAGTCTTTGGGTGTCCGAACAGAGGAAAAGGACATAAAGGGAAACATAAGTGCTAGGAAATAAAAGAGTATATACTTTATCGTCGATTAGGCTCAACATGTACTTTTTCTGTTCACAGACACCAGCTTCGATGCAACCTTCGGATGGGTGTCATCACACGCTCTAGCCACGGACACTGGGCAAACACACCAGCCCTGCAGAAAGACGGGTTACCTCTTCCAGGTCACTAGGAGCACCTCACATTGCTTCTGTGTTGTAAAAATGGTATTCTAGTGCCTGTAACTGTCATGGGCGCAAGAGAAGGGAACGGAGATTGCTGAAGAATTACAGTAAGACATTATGGCGCCACAAATGTTTTCCTTGCATATAGTTTAATTAAGTCTATAAGTACATTTTTCCTCAAATCTCCAAGGCAGATTTACATTTCAGCAGTCTTTACCATATGCCTGGTAATCTGTGTATGTGCAAATGTTTATTTTTATTTTAGAATGTTCTGTAACAAAACAATGTTGGTCCATAGCACACTGTCAAAGCACTGAACATCTTTATTATTCAGTCCATTTCAGGCCTTCTATTAGACAGGCTTTATTAGAGACACTGGTAGGAGCAATTTTAAGTGCAAACTGAAGTTGTGTCTCAGAAAGAACAGTTAAATATTCCTAAATCGTATATATCAGCAGTGATTTGACAGCACAGATACTCTCTGGTCATTCCTTCCGATTGCATTTGGTTCCCTTCTTTAAATTAGCATCTCATCCAAGACAGGCGCCATTTTTTCCATACAGAGCCGTCATCTGAATCCTTCTACCTGGGACCACGGCTTTCCCGGTCCTTCTCTACCACTGGAGCTGGACATTTGCTTGCCCGTTCTTAAACATACAATGGTTATGGTACAGGAAGAGATAACGGATGTGGGAATGTTTAGAAAAAAGGAGTATGCAACCTTATGTCGAATTATATTATACTCAGGACATGAAGTCAACACTTCAGTTTGCTTTTTTCTTATATTTAAGTGGAAAGTGCGGTTTTGGTAATAGTTTCTTTCCTCTGGGACTCATTGGATGGAGATCACCTGACTAGTCAAAGTATCATAAATATCTCACTCCATCTTTATAAGCCAGAGTCAGTAAAGTGGCATTTTAAACGTATAATATATAAGACCATCTATCAGTAGTCTTTGTTTTTCACAAATTGTTATTCTTGATTATTATCTTAAGGTTTGAACGATTATGATTTTCGGCCTCTAAAATGTTTCCCTCCGAGCCAACATAATACATGTTTTTGAAAAGTTTTAATCTGAGTTCTACCTGCTAACCTGAGAGTATGCCGATTCAAAAATGCTCTTCTTGTGATGAAGACAAAACACAACACAACACCAGGGGAGATTGTGGGGAAAACCCCCGGAACGTGGGCTGCCTTCTGAGACTCAAAGCCAATGACACAAAGCCATCAAGATGCGGGAGTTGCCCTCCCCCTTCCTGTTAGTTCTGCAAACCCGCCCGAGAGCATTTTTCATTTCATCTCCGTTGCTGCAAAAGCAAAACATGTCTACAGAGAAGGTAACAGCGAATATTGCCCTTTCTTCCTCTGAAAAGGAAAATGCTGGTTATACTAGAGCTCCACATGAATTTTACAAACATTTACTGGAACCACCAACCCTTCAAACCTTCAGTTCTATCTGTTTAAACCAGTGAATGGATAATTAATAGCAGCCTCCTTTTGGGGTTTTGACTAGATTGCCAGATTCTGCACATAGAGACTTCTTCCCTCCAACTCGCTTTTCCTGAGCTGTACTCTTCAATACGTCGTCTTAACAAAAATTAGCGTGTTAATTAAGCCTTCTTGGCAAGTAATTGCATGTTAAGGCTTTTTTTTTTTAAACAGATCTTTTGATTCCCTATATGAATGTAAAATAAAGGTTACTACAGTGCCATTTTATTCTTTTTTTTTTTTTTTAATGGCACAGAATTAATTTCTTCAGTAGGAAAATAAAGACCGAGCTCTATGGACAGAAGAACATTAAGACTAAAAAATTCCCTTATATGCACATCACCATTTTTGTTTTCTCTGTATCATAAGGAAATCAACACTTAATTTCAAGATTATCAGCAGTCTTGTGCAGGATGTAATTTTTCTATCTCCACTCATTCTAATGCAGGTACATAATATTATTCTAAAAGTAGCCTTCCAAATATTCACTTACAGGAACATTTCTACAGCTTTGCTGTTAATTTCTGACAGGTGGAATGAAACAAAGTAGGGCTGATATTGTGTTAACCCCTGCCCAGAGTGTCACATCTCTATTTTCAGGTAGGCAGTTTTGAAATAAGATGTTTCAGATACAACAGCCCATGAAAGATTTAGGCCAAAGGCCAAACTTGTCATTTACTCCTTGGCTGCTATTAGTTTCCATGTAAATGGAGAAGTAACTCGTTTTAAAGATCTTCTGTAAGTGCACAACGGATCAGACATTTAAACAAAGTCACTGGGTGAAGGAGTTTGGACCCGGTAACACAATCACATGCTTCATATCGAGGTGCTTCTTTATAACAGCGGTTTCATTATCAGAAATCAACTTCTACAGATTTGCACAAACTTTACTCATTTTGTTACTGCTACAATCACAAAGCAAACCCTTTCATGGATAAATTATGAAGAAAAAGTCTTATAAAACAAATCAATCAGCAAGCATTAAAGTAGAATTACTTAATTATCAAAAAACCCCCAAAAAACAAAAACAAAAACAAAAAAAAACGAAAACCACAAAAAACCAGAGCCACTTACAGGGCTTGATGGAGTCTTTGGCCAGCCTGGGCTGCTAATGCTATCGCTTTCATCTCCATGAAATGAGGAGATGCTAGCAGAGCTGGGGGACATTGGGGAAGGGACTGGCAGGTTGCCGGGGGTTGGGGGCTGAGATATACCCTGAGAGCTGTAGCTATCCTGTGGTAGAGGAATAAAAAAAAAAAATGACAAAGGTAGGGCAAACTTTATTTAAAATAACAAAAAGCACATCCAGTTTAACAGACTGATTTTTATATATAATGGATATATATAAAGACATGTACGAACAGACACACAAAGACACACACATATAAAGGTATTAGAACAACATTCTTAATTAGTAGAATTTGGTCAGTTCGCTGGATGCCGGAGAAGGCCACTAAGCCACCATGCTTACTTCAAGCTGACACGGAATGCTAAGCATGGGTTACCCCTTATGAAAGAAAGAAAGGAAAAAAAAAAAAAAAAGCTGTTCACCTTATTTATCAAATAAGGCAGGAAAGCAAAATATTAAGTATGTTGTTGTTGCTGAGGCGGCCAAAACAGGAAGCTATAAACTGAAGGCAGAGAAAATGGCTGCAAGTGTCAAAACCAGGCAAGGCCCCTTACTTCTCCCCACCCCCGAAGCGTTTCTCTCAGGTGGGTCTCGTCCCTCCTCCCCTCTCCCACAGCCAGGAGTTAAATGCCGTAAGAACTAGTAACTTTCAGATCCACACCATGAAGGGGGGGGTGGGGAAAGGAAAGAAAACTACAAACATGGTGCACAAAATGGAGGCATGCAGAAGAGAAGAAAATGGCGACGAAAGTGTAGGCCAACACCGTGACTACAGAACAACATGGCAGCTTCAGCGAGGCAGACCCCACACCGCGTGCAGAGGAGAAAGGAAATACCTTCGACTTGCTCTCGGGCTGTGGAGTGCCTTCTTCTTTACCGTCTGCTTTGAGAGGCAGGGGCAATTTGGATTCGCCAGGAGACATCATATCTGCAAGACCCATAGATGCTAATCGAAAACAGGAGAAAGAGTTTAGGATTATACATGTGATTCGTCAGGCTGGGCTCCTGCTAACACAAGTTACTGAGTGATGCGTGGGGCACTTGCATTTCCCTTGAAGGAAGAAAAGAAAAAAGAAATCGTAACTCAGAGCACACTCGTTTCTGACATCTAGACAGCACGATATTCTGGTGGTCCTTTTTTAACTTAAAAAGAAAAAACACAAATGCAATCATTTATTCAACACCCCACCACGGAAAGTCAACTCGTATCAACGTTATCTTCTCAAAATGATTACAGCGTTATTTAATGGAGTAGGTGACAAGTGGAAAGAAGTCCAATGTTTAAACTGCTCATCGGGTGTTGAAAGGAAAGAGTGGATGTGTGTATTTTCTACCTGGTGACTAGAGGATGTTGTGCTTTCTTAATTTCCTAAGTTTACATAGTCTATAGTTGGCAAATTCATTTGACATTTTATATGGTTTCATTTGAAAATCTTATCTATTCCATGTGGCCTGGTCTGCAACGATGGAAAACAATCGTAACAAATGACTTCAAAAACAATAATCAAAAGTTCTTTTCGAGGGAAAGGATTTCTAATTAGTTTGCAGTGGGGCTGCTTTTCTTTCAGTCTGGGACCGTATGTGCACTTATCAATCCCCAGCAGCAGCTCAAACGCCCAGCAGCCCAAGAGTCAACTCTACGCTCCCTGGCAAAACTCACTCTCCATCTCTAGGCTCAGAAATTCTACCAAGTTCATCCAGGCTTTAGATTGAAAGGTTCTCCGAAGAACAACTGATTTAGACGCATTTATTACCCATACGGATAGACATTTTCAAGCTAAAAATATGGGTTCAGATTTCTTTTTAAAGGAAGCACAAGGCTACAGTAGGGAATCAGTGTAGACGTCCAGGGAATAACAGCTGAATTTCTACAGAACCCCACTGTGAAAACCATCTGCACAACACTGGGCCGGGAGTGCGACACAAACAGATGTGTGAGGAGAGTTGGAAACAGACAAGGGCGAGTGGAGAGAATTATGAGCCTTGTAAATGAGTGAAAGCCAGAAAACATTCCTATTTCAAAATAAAGTAAACCTGAGGTTTTATGAACAGAACCCATTCTACATTCTGCAAACGAAAATGCTGGCTCAACCAAGGCAGTGCACATGTTGCATAAAGTCCAAAAAAAAAAAAAAAAAAAAAAAGAAGCGTTAAAAAAGGCTCTACAGATTGCCCACTACAAAATGATTATTGCACATATTCATGTATTACTATGTTTTAGAAAATAATTAGTTTTAATTACAGCAGAGAGAGAGTGAGCAGGGCTCTGGCGAATTAGCTGGCAAGCTTTGTGGTGCTAATTTGCTAATATCGTTAGCATCTCTGCAGGTTGAGACCAGAGGTCCTGCCAAAAAAGCCGACCCCGCCACGTGCCCGTGAGCACGGCGGCGTGCCCACGGATGCCCCGGGAAGCGCCCGTCTTCTCCGTGGGCACACTGGCTTGTGCTCCCGAGCCCGTTTGCAGCCAGTCAGCCCTTGAAGTCATCACCACACACACAAATCATAATTGGGATGTTTTTCTTTCTTTCTTTCTTTCCCTTTTTTTTTTTTTTTTCCAAATTACTTTCAATACTTAGACTTTAAGAACTGGAACAAAAAGCTTTTTCAAGGGATGCAGCTGCAGAGAAAAATCTATTGGGATCAGCTAAAAATGCTGTTATTTTTGTGAATGTGTGAAACCTCAGAAAAGCAGCTGAGAGAGATTACACCAGACCGCCTTGCTCCGAGCTGTGGGCTGCTTTCGTGCAGTTTTCTCTCTGGGGTCTAGCGCTGTAGGAATTAGTAAATCTGTACATTAAGAAACACTCTTTTTAGAAGAACAGAATGGAAGAGCAGGAGGCGTGCGGAAAGAGGAGCTTCTTTTGAAAGTCCACACGTCCTTGCTACTTATTCAGAGTGGGTTCCAAGGAACGACAGCCACACCATCCTGGGAAGGTGGCAAAGTCACGGACACGCGGCTCCAGTTAAGGCCTGTATCTTCAAAGGTTCTAACGGATAGTTCTGTTAGTATTTGTAATAAATTATGCCTAAATATTACTGTTGAAAGACAGAAAACAGTAATATTCTTCTTCGTGCATGAAATGTGTTAACATACACAAAACATTTTTTTAAGCCTAAAGAAGTGGGACGATATGTATTATCATAATTAATGATAATAATTAACACTGATTTAAAAATCAGACTCGGGGTGCCTGGGTGGCTTGGTCAGCTAAGCGTCCGACTCTTTTTGTTTTTAATGTATTTTTTTAATGTTCATTTGCTTTTGGGAGAGAGACAGAGTGCAAGCGGGGGAGGGGCAGAGACAGAGGGAGACACAGAATCCGAAGCAGGCTCCGGGCTCTGAGCTGTCAGCACAGAGCCCGATGTGGGGCTCGAACTCACTGACCGTGAGACCATGACCTGAGTCACATGCTTAACCACTTAACTGACGGACCTGCCCAGGTGCCCCAAGCGTCTGACTCTTGATTTCAGCTCAGGTCATGATCTCATGGTTGGCTGGTGGGATCAAGCCCTGCCTCGGGCTCTGTGCTTAACAGCGGGGAGCCTGCTTGGGATTCCTTTTCTCTCTCTCTGCCCCTCCCCCGTGCACGTGCACACACGCTCTCTCTCTCAAAAACAAATATTTAAAAAAATATTAAAAAAATAACAATCAGACTTAGATGAATTTAAGCATATCTGTTGGTTTGAAATTCCCTAAATTTCTTCATTCTCTGTTATATATTCTTCAATGGGCATTTAGGGTGTGCAAATGTAAAAACTGTCAAAAGTTACACTGTGTTATTATCTTGAGAGACAAATAAGGAGAGGGTTTAGAGTAACAGTTTTATTTAGTCCTCCTGCCTTACATTGCAAATTTTATTTTAGTAAATGGATCATAAGGTCTTTCCTTACTGTGGCTTTTACTGTTCCTTTTGTTGAATTGCTTACTTTTTGACTTCTTACCAGAATTCTCAATGAATCACTGCAAAGAGCTATACGCCTCCCAGGGCGATGACACTCCAGGGGCACTGTTTTCTTCTCCTTTCCCAGAAGAGAAAGACCACCACTACTGTAAGGATGTGTTAAATCAAGGCCCTGTTCTTTCTCCCATTGACATCAGTGATCCAGTATGGAAAGTTCAGGCATAAAAAGGGGCAGTAAAGGATCCGTGACCGCAGAAGAGCCGTGTGAGCACCGTAAATACATTTCGAGCACTAGCCTCTGGCTTCACCACCGAGATTTAAGAGCTAGAATGATTTCTTAAAGTAAGTGCGGGTCAAGGTCCTGAGGCAGTCATTCCACCCTGGATTTAATATATTCAAAAGGAACACGAAGAACATATGGTGTGAGCAAAACTGAACTCAAACATTCATTCTTACTCTCTCAGCTTCCTTCACTTAGTCTCCCTACAAGGCGACAAAATCACTCCCAGAAGATGGGGAAATGGGACCAGAAACACACACACGGCTTGTTCTTTTCACGGTAAACAATACACCATGCCCCACAAAATATTTTATTCCTTGTTTCTGAAAGCACTGAAGGGCCTACCTGCGTGTGTATGTCTGCAGATATTCGGGACCATTTTCACACGTGGCTAATATAGAAAGACCGCCGTTAACATAACACATACAGAGGATGTGAGAAAAGCTCAGGAGAAACCCTTCTCTCTGACTGGATCGGCGAGGCCTTGAGGAAATCTGCGGACACCCGTCTATGCCGATGTACCTCCACGGGGGCAGTGTATGTGAGATGCACACCCCCAGCATTTCCATCTGCGGCCTCTCTCCATCCCAGCCAGCCCAAGGAAACACGCAACCGGAGCAAAACCAGTAAGTATGCTTGCTACGCGGCACTGCTTCAAGGAAAGCAGCTCCTGTCTGCAGTGAGCTAGAGCGATGCTCTCAAGAAAGCCCCAGCTGCATGTGAAGTCCAGAACCACCAACGTACTCGGCATAATCCCGGGGTGCATTTTTTTCCCCACTCGAAGAGATATGGTTTTCATAATTTAATATACCTTTTACATCTTTGGGGGTGGGGTGGGGAGGGAGGACAGCAATTCACCTAAAGTCACTAACTTCGTGCAAGCAAGTGAACAAAAAACCGGACGATCTTTATAAACTACTTAGACAATTGACAGCCAGCAATGGTGTGAAATACCCCAAACTTCTTTAGTGAAGGACCCTAACGTCTCGAGACAGAAAACACCTATCCATCTGGTAGATTTATATTCCAGGCAGAGTTTTATAATTTTTCTTTTAAATTTCAAAACAGCAAATTATCTGGTAAACAGCCAATGCCACACAAAGCTGGCAGCAGTTTAGCGGAGAGATTGCTGAGCAAAATACCCCTAAATGGGTGACTCGTAAGCTTTAGCTCGCACATGTGAAAACCACCTGCGGAGTCTGTTAGGTATCCAGACTCCTGGACCATCCTCAGAAATTCCGGTTGGGCTGCCGTAATCTGTAGTTTTAACAAACATTCCAGGTGATAGGTGGTTCCTGACTTTTGGGAACGCTGAAAGAGGCTGTCGATACCGTGCTAGTGAGCTCGCCTCTTTTTCCTTGGGAGGGCTAAAGGAGCTAGTGTGCCCCATCCCGGTAGGACGGCAACAGGATATCGCATTTGGTACTGAGCAGCGCTAGGTGGGCAGGAAGATCTGGAATCTGACGGGGCTCTTGTACAATAGGAAGGCCTGATAACAGCAGTGTGTGGCTGTTCATCTGCTATCTGTAGGTTATACTGATGGAAATGTCCTACATTCTGCAGAGCGACTTCCAGGGAGGCAAACTTAGAACGACAGATGGTAGATACATTTTCTGGAATTTAGATGTCTTCTTTAAGATGATGGCTTATACAAAGACAAGTATATGACTAATGAATATTATAAAATGAGACACAAGTATCATATAACCAGTAACGCAAGTATCATATAAAAGGGTGTATTTAACAAGGCTATACGTGATTTATAATTTTGCCCATAGCATTACATAATTCTAATCTTCTAATGTGAATAGTTTTTTTTTTTAAAGCTCCTTTAGAGGGAACAAATCCCCCCACTGCTTACCACCCCACCTCCCCTGCATTTTAAAATGAAGAAATAGTTGTCACATTCATACTCACACTGACTCCATTTGAATAATTACTTGCTCACTGAAGCCTGTAACAATTTGTCACTACACAGGGAGACTGTTTTTGGCCCTGTACACTGTCTACAGCACAACGGCTCGAACTCCGCAAAGAGGATGCTGGAACGTCTGCCGCATAAGCTGCTAACGGAAGCTCAGCCAGTCCCACGCCCAGCCCTGGACACTGTGGGTGTCATCTTCACTTTCTCCGAAAGGGTCCTTTGGTAGAGGAAATGCTTTGCCGTTATCACCGGCAATTGATATGCACGAGCCCAGACCAAGTAGAGTGATGTGATGCTGATCATAGCCTTTTTTTGGCCCAACTCTAGGAAAAAGTCAAGAGCCCACCTTCCGACCAAAACCCGTCAGGAGCCACTCGGTAACGTTCTGGGTTCCCCTGTCGTTCCCGTTTCCCTCAGAGATTGTAACACAGTGAGAGCAGACTGACGTGTGCCTATCAACAGATACGCAGTAGAGGCTAAATCATCCCTATTCCTTGGACGTGCTAGATGACTACTTTCTATCAGGCTGCATTGCACTTAACCGAGCTGGAAAAAAAAAATCACATAAATGTGTAGAGGAAAATTTGATAAATACTTAAATTATTAAAAATTCAATATCTCCAAATATACCATGTGATACAAAACTACTACTTAGCCCATACAAAAGTGTGTGAGGATAAACGGCCTTTTGTCGAACAGTTTTTCTCTGAATTATCTGAATAATAATAATAATAAATAGAAACCCTCTCTGTGAATCTCCATTAAATTGGTTATTCCTTAGGAACACATAAATCTTCTTAGGCAGGGCACCGTGCCATCTGTTTGTGGTTGGTTATTTTTGTGGCTCTGGGGTCCAAAGGAAAAGGGGAAAAATGAGTATTGCTAATAGTAGGTGAAAATTTATTGTGTAGTTTCAATGCTCTGAAGTAATTTTATTTCAGCAAGCCAGACAAAACACATAATGTCATAACCCAAATACGCTGTTACCTGGGACAGTGCTGAGAAGGGAAGGGAAGCTTCTGGCTAACAGACTGTTCAAGAGCCTTCCCCTTTCATCTCGAATGTAAAAACATCCCCCTCGCTGGGATGAATGACCGATATCAGGAAGGGCTGTTCTGTTTATTTAAAAACCTTCATTTTCTCCACTAGTTTCTCTTTTTTTCCCCCTCTTCCACATGCTTTTAAAGAGACGTAATCAGGGAATGGCCCTATTAAATTAGACCTGAGAAGCCAACCCCTCAGAAGCTTGGCCGGGATGCCAGCCCAGCCTCTAGCTGTCTGTTCGGCCGGACAAAGAAACAATAGCTCCTGGGGTGGCCTTTCAAAGATGGACAGGTCAGCAAGGTGGCAAAAGGCAGAGGAGATGAAAAAAGGTCGTAAGAGAAAGCCAAGCCTCTAACTCCACAGTGCTTTTCGAATGCATCATAAAACAGTGCGGGACACACATGACTGGCTACACAAAGCTCTGTGTTGACCAAAGGAGAGAATGCTACCCGAACAGTGGTCACCACTCTAATCGGTGCTAGAAAGGAACAGGTCAATTGCGATCCACAGCGTTTCCTCATGTAAAGAGTAGCGCTCACTGCTGGGTAGTTGGGGCTTGAGGAGGTGATTCAGGGTCTAAGCAATCCAAGGACACAGACGATTTGCTCAGGTTTAGACATTTTCAACACTTCCACAAACTGAGAGAATACTCTTACTGCACCAATCAGATGGGATTTGGTAAGAACGCAGTTGTTGGCATCACAAAGTGGGTTGAAACAATTAAACGTGACACAAAATTTAAAACAGCGCATTAAACAAAATTGTATACGATTCCTCAATGGAGACAATCTGCAAATAGCACTTAAGGAACAACTATTTCCACATATACATTTCAAGGTGAAAAAGTACTTCAAACCCCCTTGTTCTGCCCCTGAAATATGGTTTTTAAGTGTTCAGCACCGTCACTACCGAATGGAGGATCCATTCTGTCATTGGGATCTCTTAATGCTTTGAATGATACCCAAAGACAAAAAGAACATAGTGTATGCAGTGAGCAAGCAACCCCAGCGACACTTAAGATACGTCCACACGTTGCAAAAACAGAGCGCAGAAAAAGAATTTACATAAAACATAATGTGACCCTCAACTCTTAACAGTAGTTACATAGGTTGAGCAAGTTTCCAGGCACAGAAAAGTGGACTTTTCCCCCCTTTTCACCCAATGATTCCATTGCTGTTGTCTCTGTACATTCACCGGTGCAGGCCTAAGAGGAAAAGAGGGAAAGGGTTGGGGGTGGGGGGGCAGCGCTCAGGGCACAGAGCTGCCTCGGTTACCTGTTGAGCTGTTCACCATATTGGGCGCCATGCTGTAGGGGGGTGCCTGGGTGTTCATGAGCCCAGAGCTGTTGTTGACGGGCTGGCTGTAGGGAGAGCTGGAAGCCATAAGTCCACTCTGGTTCATGCCCGGGAAACTGCCTTGCCTGTGTGAAGAGAGAGCACAGGTATACATATACTGACCGTGCACGCGGGCAACACTCTATCCCGGGGGTCATTTCTCATAATGCACATATGCAAGGGGTGGGGCTGCTGTTTTCCGTGTTTGCTTAAAATAATTGATTTCCTGGACAGAGAGGCTGAACTCTTGCTAAGTAATGACTTAAAACACTGTGTAAAAATTCCAAATAATATAGATTCCACAAGTAAATTATACATTTTAAGTCATGTCAAGTGTTCCACGTTATGATTTCTATAGAGGAATAAAGCAAGAAAGGGGGAACTTGAAATAAGAACAGGAATTACAAAAGCAAGCAAAATTAACTTCTAACATTTCAAAAAGATTTGACTCTTTATTGGCATTAAGTAGTTAGTATCCTCGTATCAAAAACCAGGAGTCAAGGGATGAAAATCAAATGGGCAGTGTGGGAATGTTAAATTTTTTTCCTTTGACCTAAGTTTTCTGATATAATGAATATAGGAGAAAGCATTTCTAAACGCTTCAACCTGATTATTCAAGGTTCTGAAATTAGGTACTATTAAAAACACACCCATTTCCCCATATTGACATCACACAGTAAACCTCAGACTCCCACTTCTTTTTGTAGGATTTCTTGCGACAGGAAGGAAGGGAGCTTAGACTGGCTGAAAGTGTCCCTAAAAGGCTCCGGGTCACCCCTCCCTGACTGCGACGCAGACTCACGAACCTAAAGTTTTGGTGACTTGGTTTCACTAGTTTTGTGTGTCCGCTCTATGAAAGACAAACTTCTCACTCTTGCAAGAGGCCAAGGGCATTTCTGCGTCTGAAGGAGACAACTGTGGTGCAAGGGTATTTCTCTGCTGGGCCCGGGCCTGGGGAAGGGGAGGTTTGGATGGCGCGGTGGTTTAATGCTCGCAGGGAAACCACAAGGTGACAAGACAGGTGATGGCGATGTGGCAAAATCTGGGAAAGACGCCACCCACTGGTGTACCCAAGCTTCTCCTATGTAAATAGTTCACCTGGAGAAAACTTTTCAAACTTTCATTTACTGGTGTTTTCTCTAGGGAGTAAAACTAGTAAGAGGCGTAAAAATCCATACTTGCTCATCTACTCCAAGTGAGTTATGATTTTAAGCCCCTCCACCTCCACTAAGTCGTCATTTGATGGCTTTTTGTGTGTAATGGTAAAATATGTTTAAAGAGATCCTTTCAAAGCTTAACCTAAGTCATTTTCAGAAAAACACAATATACAATCTTTTTGTGTAGCAGCCTTCAGTGGATTCAACTTTCTGGCTTGTAGAAAAAGTTCAAACATGGTCCACTTGAAAATTCAAAGTATCAAAGGTTTGAGTGCTTTTCTTCCTTTTAAATATCACACAAACTATTCTAAACTGGCACTCGATGATAGCTTGGAAAGAACATTCTAGCGGGCTGAGAGACTAACGGTGTGAGTGTGGCTCTGGGAGAAAGGAATGTTACTTCAGCCTTGAATTCTGAGCTCACTCAAGTGCCACTTCGAATACTACAGACTGCTGAATCAGGAAGATAATACCCACTGCAGTTCATTAAGAATGTTTCTGAGATCATGCAATGGCTTCTGATTAACCTCCAGGTCGTCAAATACTCATAAATACATTGCCCGGCAGCCATAAACATATTCCTGTACGGTTCGGGTCTTAACATCAGCGTGGATTGCCGGCATTAACTCAGACAGCTGAGGTTCCCTTCTGGGGTGTTTTCATTCAAACAAAGACAGTTTCACGTTCGTGTCCCTGTGGCACCTGCTGGGACTGCTCTCCCAATTTGTCAGCAGGTTAGTCACCTGAAGAGCATCTTTAACTCAGGAACAGGTTGGGTTTTCTGAAGACAGCTTTCAAGTCTCAGCCAATGGTGACCCATCCGTCGTCCATCAAGATCGTTTCAGGGGCTGCCTCCTTTGTGAAGGCTGCCCTGTCTCCCCCACCTGGGAGCTCTGCCTTCCCCAGACTCTGCCTCTGACAACCCTCTGCACTTTCTTTTGTGTATGGCAACAATTTATGTCCATGCCTGGGCTCTTCTAGGCAATTCTGAGAGGAGCAAAGGAGCAACAGACAGCTACTGCAGAAAGTACTTGTTAAATAAACCGAGAGAGAACATTTTTACCATTGTAAGCAGGCTTTTTCCAAATTCAGTTTCACATGTGGTGTGACTAACATGTGCATGAAACACATGGTCCTTTAAGCACACCTGCTTATAACTCAGGTGCAAAAGAGAATCCGAATATGAAACCCACCAGGCAGGTGGTTAAATGAAGTAATGACCTCAGAGGCTCCTTGTAACCCTAATCTAGGATTTCTCCCAAGTCTGCACGGCCCATCTGCAGCCACCATAAGATGATGAAGGTGTGCAGGAGAAGTTAAACAAACAAACCCTTAAAGTAACGAAACAAATTAAGGATTTTGAGGTCGGTGTGTTGGATGTCAGCTGCTGTGTATAATGGTCCTCAATGAAATCATGCCTGCAGTTTGAAAAGTCTGGTCAAAATGCCACAGGTCTTGACTCTGCCACCAGTCACACCTTCCACTGTCACTGGGATCTGGGAGCAAAACTCCTTCAGTCTCTGGGCCTCAGTGTTTGCATGTGGTCATGGAGGGACCAATAACAATGATAATGTTCATACTTTACTAGGTAATTATAAATGTGCCGGGCACAATTTCTAGGCATTTTATACATTTAACTTTTTAAATTACCTGGAGGAAGGTAGGTGGAATTATGCTCACATACAAAGGAAGAAAATAGGGATCAGAGAGATTAAATCACCTGATTAAGGACACACAGCTAGGAAGCGTCAGAAACAGAATTCCTCAGGCCTGCTTTCAGATCAGTGTCCTGTATTTCTTTCTCCAAGTGCAAAGTACACAGGCATACAGAGCCCACTGTATACCTTCCTGTCTACTGTATTCATCTGTGGTTATAGAACGCTGACAAATAAAAATGGTGCTTTTCCCCAGGTTTCCGGGACACCTGCTTCTAGGAACGAGTTTATCCAGAGTGCTGCACGCCTCTTACGGATCCAAGTAGGGAAGTGGCCGACAAAGATGCGAGTCTTCCCAGCAATGCAGGGCATGCGCGGCCATGAGCGCGGCATCTGGCCACCTGTCTAAATGGGGGAGAAAGCCGGTCTTTCATCATCATAGAAGAAATCCAATTCATCACTGCTTTGGAAACTACTGCCAGGATTATTGGTAATTTTCAACGAGCAAGATGAGCTTAATACTAAAAAGAGCTTTCTGCTGACTTTTTGGAAATTGAGACAATTTTGTTTTGTGGAAGAAAACATAACATGGCCGCCTGACTGAGCCGAGCACTCCAACTTATCACGGTGTTGCTAGTATGAGAGGATTTCTGGGGGCTTGCGACAAAAAGCTTATTTGGTTGGGCTGACTACCGTCACTCGGACCACAAAGACCTCCAAAGAAGTTGGGCCCTTTCCAGAGGCGGCACTCACCGGCTTCTAAATCCCTTTCTGACCACGGCACCGCTTGCAATGCTCCAAATGGAATGAGGAGAGCCAAGAAGTAAATCACCAGACATTCTCTTTTTCAAAACGAACCAAGAACGACAAAGCAAAAACAGGCAAAAATACAAACTGAAACGAAGGAAACATTTTCCACGTAAAAGCCTACCAAGATGTAAGCTGGGCCCGGAAGAGCAAAGTGCCCTTCCTTGACCTGTGGGTGTGTGAATTCCTGGGCTGTCTATTACGGGGCGACAGGCTCAGGTGGTTTTCCTCCCAAATTACCGCGGTCCCCTGATGCGGCCCGTTCCTAACCTGTGATAGTTGTGGCAATAAACTATCCAGTTGGGGAGTCCAGTTGGGGAGACTGGACTAACATTTGAAAGTAATGTTTAGTTGCTGTTGTGCTGCTAACGTAGCTACTGGGCGTAGCGCCTGGGCCGCACTGAGTGGGAGGCGGTGCGTCCAGATCAGGGCTGACCAAAGGGGCCACCGCTTACCCAGGCCTGGTCTTCTGTGACAAGGCCCTGTTCCCTTATGCCTTTGCAAAGTCAAAGTCTGAGGTGGGGCGCTGTTATTTAAACACGGGGACCCGCACAATCACTGGAGGAACGTTATTTAGATCGATCAGTCTTTGGTTGGGCCTGGATGGAAGTGTTTGAGATCTGTCATCCTATGACAAAGGCCAGGTTATTATAATGAGGATAGTTCAAAACTGGAGCCTACGGAGGTATTTCCCGAAAGCACTCCTCACTCCTGCTTCTCAGTCTTCACACGGACACAAGTAATATATATATATTATTATATATTATATATATTATCATAGATTTTCCTTTTATTCACTTTGGAAATTTCTCAAACATTACACATTCATCTGCCAACAAAGAGCTGGCTCTAGGGAAGAAAAAAAACAAACCCAGAAGCAAACACCAACTTTAAAGTGACCGTTTCCAATGGTTCACTGAGAAGCTAGAAAGCAGTTAAACATACCAGTATGAAATCCTATAAAGAGTAACCACATACTCCTAAACACCTTGTTTTAAAGTCAACTACAATACAATTTAAAATAAGATCTGTATATGGTTTCGGTGCTTTAAAAGAATATTTAGGCCATACTGTCTTAGCAATCACCACTATTTTTTCTCAACAGTGGCAGATGGGGAAGTGTGAAATGTGTATCTTGAAAATGAATGGATTCCCGATACAGCTCTTTGGAGAAGGGTCGGGACAGACAGAAGAAATAGTCTGGAAACAGGCACCACACGAGTGAAACCATGTCATTTCAGTCCCAGGGGCAAGCCACCTGGAGAGAAGCTCCACGCAAGGGTTCTAACTGAGCCACTGAAAATATCACTCCTGAGTTATGTTCAAAATTGGAAAGTATATGACTGCCACGTACACACGCCCTCCTCTGTATGGACTGTCAGTGTAGGTGTAGTTTATGTAGCCAGAAAGATTGCTTACTGACAAAATTAATTAGGCTAACAGTGAAATTTGGGGCACTCTTTCACTTAAACTCAACAGCGATCGGAACCAGGAACTCGCATCTTCGAAAAGCCCAGTTCCAGCAGAGTTTATTTTTAGAGAGCTCTAACTGCATGCATAACATTACACAGGATGCCCTATTTTAAATGTGTTCTCAACAGACACTGTTTTCACACCCATGTCCAGAGTCACTGGCAGAACGCTTTCAACCTGAGTTACACAGTATCTTTCTCAAAGCCTCACCAAGAAGGACAAATTTGGTTGAAACTGGTTTAAATCTAGTATCTGAAGAGGGAGAAACACTGCCTATGTCCCCCAAACAACATGATCAAGACAGAAAAGAAAGCCGTCCAAGCCCCAGCCCATTTGTGGTGTGACCAGTGCATCAGCCCACCTGCAAGGGCACACACATCAGCAACTCGGGGGGCAAAGTAACGCTACAGTTTCAACAAGCCACTCGCCCTGGCTGGGAATCAGTCCTGGGGAGGCGAAGTGGCATGTATATCCTTAACCCAAAGACAACAGATAGAAGCGTCAATGACTTAGAAACAGTAGATGCCTGGAAAAACACACAGCCACACAGGGGAGTGGAGGGGAATGAAGGGGGGGAGGAGAGGGGAATGGAGGGGAACGGAGGGGAAGGGGAGGGGAGGGGAGAGGGCCTTCGGGTGTCTGGGAGCAGGGGACAGCAGGCTGACTAGCAGGGAATGAAAGTGGGGAGGGAGGGAAGGGCCACGTCACCCAGGGCTTCGGTTCCGTAGGGCTGTGTCTGTTGGAAGAAACAGAGAGACCGGGGGTTTTAAGCAGGAGCAACTCGTTAAGAAGACGTGTGATCGGAAGATGCCGTCCTCGGACTGTGGGAGGGAGGACACACTGGAGGCGGGGGGAACGGCTGTGGGGCTGAGCTACTGTAAAAGTCCAGGTAAGATACGGAGCTGAACGGTACCTTGGAGGTAAACTGGGAGGGACCTGGTGATGAATTAGATGCTGTGGGGAAGGAAGAGGCACACCGAGAGGTCTCCGAGGTGTCTGGCTTACACAAGAGGATGGACAAATGGGGCAGTCACAGAGAGATCAGGGCTCTGGCTTTGGACACGTGGCATCTGATGTGGCCCTGAGTTCCCCAGAGGCAAATGTCATGCGGGCAGCTGGAGGCTCAGGTCTGGGAAGCAGAGGGAGGGTCCTAGAACTCATCTTTGCTCCCTGCTCTCTTCCAATCCTTCTTGAGTCTTTTTGTCTAAGATTCTCCCTCGTGAACGTGATCTCTTCTGGGGCAGCCCGTCCCCTTAAAGAAGGCTGAAGTGTGTATGACATCAGCCACAAAGCTAAGAGTCATGATCATTTTCCAGCTGTAAATTAGTTAACGCCCCAAACCCTTTGGCAATTGATACGTTTAGGTTTTATTTTTTCCTTTGAGAATGGGCAAAAAGGAAAGTTACTTTTCAAGAGCTCCATGAAAAAGACGCTTTCAACGGAAGGGTAGTGGTCACTTTGTGAGCTGTTCTCGAGAAGGGTCTTTTGCGTGGATATATATTTAGTGGCTAACTCCGCAGAGTTCAAGTTCTCCCCGGCATGTCTTTGCCACGGCCCAGATCACGTGGGCGGCCCACAGGACCTCCCGGTCGTCCTCACCTTTCTTCAAAGAGCCGTATTTTCACCCCTGCATCCTGGCGAAATGATTTCCACCAAGCGCCGAGGAATACTGCATATTCCACCCTGATTTCCTAAAAGGCTGGAATATCAGAAACGTTTCTTCCCTTTTTGTTAACTACTTCACGCAGACTTCTCAGAGGGTTCCAACCTGTTATCAGTTCTGCTCCTGGCATCCCTGCTAAAATGCACCTGTTGTGCAATTTCAAGATTAAGTGCTTCTTTTTTGCCTCAGTGCAGGTCACCTGTTTCAGTTGTTCTGAAAGCAGCGGACTGATCTTCCCCTCCTTTCTCAAACAGGAGAACAAGTAGAGCTCAAGGGTTTTGAAGCAAGGGACTTCCTTGTCAGGGTGTGAAGAAAATGCAGAAACTGGCTGCTTGAATTTTGGTAATTGATAACGAAGAAGGTTCTGTGCATGTCCAAGTTGATTTTGGTTTGTTGAGCCCATTGTTCTGTTATTAAGAACCGTTTACTGGCAATCGGACGCAAACGAACGGCAGGTCTCCCTTCTGAAGGTGCTTCACTCAGAGGTTCTGGTGTTAGACCCTGTTGATCCCCAGCACACTGGCTGCCTCAGGTGCAGGGTGGAGACAAAAGCCACAGGGGGCAGGAGTGGGTCCCCAAACCTGTCTCTTCCCTCTGAGGGGTAAACCCCAGAGCTTTGTAGGCTCTGGTACACGTAGCTTCCCACTGGCTTCTGATAAGGACGCAAAGAGCATAGGCCCCCTGGTCTGGTGAAAATGACATCTGCTGTACCTCTTATTTATTTATTTATTTATTTATTTATTTATTAACATTTATTCATTTCTGAGACACAGAGCATGGACGGGGAAGGGGCAGAGAGAGAGAGAGAGGGAGACACAGAATCTGAAGCAGGCTCCAGGCTCTGAGCTGTCAGCACAGAGCCCGATGCGGGACTCAAACCCACAGACCGTGAGATCATGACCTGAGCTGAAGTCGGATGCTCAGCCGACTGAGCCCCCCAGGCGTCCTCTGTTGTACCTCTTGAAGGAAAAACTAGTTGCCATTGATGTCACCCACAGAAAGAAAACAGTGCTCTTCCCTGTGTTAAGTCAAAGTTCTTTACATACAAAAAAAAAAAAAAAAAAAAAAGGTTTATCTGGGATCATAAAACCATTAAGAAATGATCGTGAGTAATTTGTGAGGGGGGCTATTCCTTTTCAGTGATGGGAGTACCCGCCCTTTATACAAGGACATCCCCTTCCTGGGCACAAGGTACAAGAGAGAGTGACGAGGGAAGGTCTCCTTAGAGTTACCAGCACCTCAGACGCAGGGCGCGTATCAGCTTGACAAACGCCGAGGACTAAGCAGCAACTACCCAAGAACGAAGCCGAGTGATGTTTTAGGAAGGAGGTCATTAAGAACGCACAGATTTCACGCATTCACAGACTTCTTGTACCTAAGTGGACCAGTCTGTTGACTGAAAAAAAGAAAGAATCTAGGTCCCAAGATCTCCATCTCATACCCTTGCGACAGCAATGGTCTGTAAAATCCTCCAACAAACAATACTCTTGTCCAGCGCTGTGATGCCAGGAAATATATCAATACGGTCCTTTCTGACTTAAAAAAAAAAAAAATTTCCTGAGATTTCCTGAGCTAAGGGCAGCCCTGGGCCACACAGTTACTCAATTTATTTAAGCAAACGCTGTTCAGAATTAGGGTAGAATGTTGCAGGAAGAGCCTGAAAAATAGGAAGGCGGAGACTGGCAAGCTCTTACCCGGCATTAAACACTCAAAGGCCATCCAGCAAGAGTTAACTGGCAAAGCACGGGACAAAGCCTTCAGGTTCTGAAGCTGCGGGTTTTTTGTTTGGTTTGTTTTTTTCACTCTCTTAATGGAAGTGGAGTTCGGAATAAGAATGAAGGTCAAGAGTAAGAAGGGCCTTTGGGAGGTGCCCCCACGTCCTTCACGCCGCCAGCGAAGGGGTTCCGTGAGCGACCAGAGAGCCCAGCCCCTTGCCCGTGGTCTTCACAGGTCACGCGGGATGCTTCCCAAACCCCAGACGGGGACAGACTAAGACACAGACCAGATGCCCTTTACCACTTTTAAACTCTTCCGGCTGCCCTCAGCCCCAAACACCGTGGAGGCGACGAGGTTTCAGACACTTCTGGTGTCGGCCGTGTGGCCAAATGCTACCACCTGTGATGTGTGTGTGACTCCGGGGACCCTGCCCTTTAACCCTGAAGAGCCCGGACTGGCTGGGCTGTGTTGCTGACCGTCTCTGGGGACGGGTGGACTATAAAGCTGATTCTGGAGACGACCCTCCCAGCTGGCCTGGGGGGGCTGTGTCAACTGTGGGGCAGAGGTGCTAGTAGGACCCCAGGTCAGGCCAGGTGGCTCAGACAAGGGAGCAGACAACCGACGCAAGGCTCGCCTCGATGACAAGAGCCCCGACCCAATGCACGCGTCATCGCGGGTCACCTGAGATGGTGAGGACGCACCCCGCTGGGAGGGGTTCAGACTGGGACTGGATAGGAGATACTCTGAATGAGGGAGGCAGGTCTAGATACGGTGGGAAACTGGGAATGTTCCAGAATATGAGGAGCACACTGATGTCTGAGACGAGGACAAAAAGCAGACAGTCAGAGGGACTCGGGGAGACCACCTCTGCCATGAGTCGAGAGACTGCCAAGGCCCGAGTTCTGGTTTCTGGCCCGCACAACCATTGGTTCCTCGGAACGCTATCCAGTGACCGAGGCTCCCGTCCAGCGTGCTCCTCATTCAGTATCCACCAGGTTCAAACACAGGCATCCGAGTCTACACTTCCCACTCCCTTTTCTTCAGTAGCAGGAATCCCAAAGGTCAACCCTCAGCCAGCGTTCCACAGCAGGGTCCCCACGGGGCTATGAAAAACGCAGGCTCCAGACCCTCCCCTGCCTGTGGCTGCGGTGAGCGTGTGTACGTGGTTAAAACGCTTGCCTGGTAATAACCACTTGTTTAGGGAACGTCACAGACTCTAGTCCATTAAAGGTTTGCTGCACATTTCACACTCTGATTCCTTGGATCTCATTCAACTTAAAAAAGAAACAAAAAAAAAAAACTCTCTTGGTCTTTTAAAAAGTAGTGCTTTACTAATTTTTGATTTGAAGACTAATAAATATACTTTGTAGTTACCGTGATAGTTCTGAAACTCTGAAAGATTTGATTGAAATCGTAATCTTAAAATACCAACATAATAATCCTCAATTCTAAATTTTGAAGGGGAAAGGGGGGGCTAAAAATTAAGCACAGTATTTGGATGACAATGCAAAGGCTTACATTTAATTGCAGAAATAAAACTCTACTTAAGTCTCAGAAATCTTTTCTTTGTCTTCCAATAACGTGACTTTTCCAATCATAGCTATTATTCTAAAACCTAAGAGTCTAAAATCCAAGGGGCTAAATTCTTTGTTAATACAAATCACTCACAGCCCTTCAGGCTCACGGACCCCACTGTAACTGGGGCTTGACGCATTTAGAAGTTTTTTGCTCCTTCCCTTTGACATTTTAATGCACTATCTCCATTAATGTATTTCCACATCGGTGGCTCCCTGCCCATCAGCAGAATTGCGTCATACTGGCTTGAAGGAAAATAATACAGAAAAAGTGCCTTGCTGGCAAACAGCAACGGGGAAAATGAATTATAAATACACCTCCCTAAAGAACAGCTGCCGGCAGACGTGTGTGTATGCGGTGTGCACATGAGACACAGACACCAGCAGCCTGTGTATACCCAGAGGACAGACTGATCCAGTGGCTTGTAAGCGGAGCCAGCTAGTCCCAAGCAGAGGAAGACCACCGGTCAAACTCTCTTCCGAGACATTCGGCCGCTTCAGCATCAACACAGGTGAGGTGTTACTACGGATCAAGCCACCTTGTGGCTAGCGTTTCGTGGCAGTGAATGGGTGGCAAAGGTTAAAAAATGATGTCAGTGAGAATTCCCAAACTCCTCTTTTACTAGAAACATTCTAACAAAAGTGATTTTGGCCACCCTAGTATTTGGTACGATGTAAGTATTAAAACGTAGGTCTCCAGATTCATGGTTGCGAGAGCAGAAAGATGCCATTCCAGGCAACAATCATAAGACTTTCCAAACGGACTCATTTTTGCTCATACTTTTTTCCCCTTAAAACTAAGAAGTCCCAGAGTTTTCCTCCTTCTGATGTTCAGTCAGTCCACGGGGGTGTCTTTCGGGGACAGCAGAAGGAAGACGCACGTCGCCTGTACCAGCCTCAGCAGGTGTATGCGCTGTGGGATAAAAGGGCCGGCTCAGGATCCTTACTCTAACGGCTCCGCACCAGTCACAAGAACGCAAGATGTGGAATCGTTCTCGGGGGGCAGGCGAAGGGTGAAAAGGACAGGGATTCAAACCCACCCATCAGGCAAGCTGTCACCGCATCCCACAAGGTGGGTGGTTGCGGAAGCAAGGACTCAGGCTGCGCGGTGGATCTCCAGGGGGACGTGCCAAACACACGTGGCCCATCGGGGGAAGCACGGGGCGGGCCAGGGAGCCAAAGTCCAGGCCTCAAGTAAGAAGTAGGATCTCCACCAAGACACTGGCTGATCGCTGGTTTCTAACGGTACAATTGCCTTTAGACCTGACAGAGAACCGAAATTAAGACGTTTTCCTTTTAAAGGGAAAAATCTATTGAGACAGCACTAAATGAAGGAAGAGCGGTTGAGACCGGGAGACAGAGCCGATGCCTGGCCTGTAGCTGACGAAAGGGTCCTGAGCCGGTAACTCGAAGACACTCGTCTCCTCCACCACAAAATCAAGAGGGAGAGGCCTGATGACACCTCACACCCTTCTAGCTCCAAGATGCTACTGCTCTGTCACCGAAAGTACATCCTCTGGGAAGGGAGAACGGAACACTTCCCTTCTGAGGAAGATACCGTCATCAAGATCCGTGCCAGAACTCTGACGCTGGTCATCTCAAGTCACCGAAGACTCGATTCAAGTTGATATACGGGGGGTGCTGGGGGTGGCAGACTTCAGGGAACCGGGCTGTACCCGGGCCTAAAGGTCTAGGGCTTGTCAGGCCTTCTGTTAAGTTCACTGAAGTCGTGCATTTCCCTTGGAGCTCATTCCCAAGAAAACAATCTGGATAACTGATATATCCCGATCCACACATCGGCTGTATTTGGCAGAGCGGTCAGCTGTTGGGACACTAGCAGGTGCCACTGGGAATGGATGAATGGATGCAAAACACACATCCATGGCTGAGGGAGATTTTCTTGTGTGTGTGTGTGTGTGTGTGTGTGTGTGTGTGTGTGTGTGTGTGGCCTGGGGTTCGTGGTAATGCTTCTTTAGGAAGCAACAGGCCAAAGTCTCTCCTAAACTTCTGGCCAACTTTGGCTCCCCTCTACAGACAATGTCTCAAGTCTGTCCAGCATGGTCTACAGAGCCAGACTGAGGGGGAAAGTCACCTGCCGTCCCTGAACTAGGCTTTTCATAAGGTCACTGAATATTGCCACCTCTCTCTCATGGCTTCAAAAGAATACTACCTACTAGAAATGCTTTAAAACTAGGGGCACCTGGGTGGCTCAGTCAGTTAAGCAACTGGCTCTTGGTTTCTGCTCAGGTCATGATCTCACGGTCTGTGAGTTCACACCCCACATCGGGCTCTGTGCTGACAGTGCAGAGTCAGCTTGGGATTCTCCCTCCCTCTCCCTGTCTTTGCCCCTCCCCTGCTTGTGTGCGTGCGCTCTCTCTCTCTCTCAAAATAAATAAACTTGAAAAAAAAAAGAAATGCTTTAAAACTAAACACGGCAATGCATTTTCTGAGTAAAGTCTCTCTGTGTATGGCGGGCAGGGCGTCTTGCAAAAATATTACGTGTAACTTATTAATTCCAAATGATTAGATGAGATCACTCGGCTGGTCTAGTACCCGAGCAGTAAGAGTCACCGTATTCTACCGTAAATGCTCTGATAATCAAAAGGAATTCCTTCACTCGAAAGGTCGAAATGAAAAAAAAACCCGATTCTCTCTGTTTCTTCACTTACTCAGTGCAGCAGGTGGGTTTTACCCTTAAAAAACAAAGTAAGAAGATGGCTTCCAATCAGTCACGCCTGTGTGTTTTCCTCTGTCCCGTCTCACACGCAACGAGCTGAGAAAGCCTGGAGCATGACTGCCATAATCCGTCATTTCTCACGGAGAGCTTTCGGGTTCTAATAGCACACGCGTGCACACACACTCACGCGCTACACTTGTCGCTAATCTGTCTTTTTTCAGATTCCTTCAGAAGCTCCGGGCCCTGAGGGATTCTGACTTGGGAAAGAAGTCATTTTAACAAACTCTGCGAATGCTGTGTTTCTGAAAGGCTGGAGCCACTTCTTCCCCCAAAGAGACACTGACATTTAGTGAACCGGTTTTTCAAACTGCCGACCTGACTTCCACCCGACAGAGCCACCAACGGGGGACGAAAACGACAACAGAAGCAAAAACATGAGTTCGCTGCCACGAGCTGTTAAGTAAAGCAAAAGCATGTTGAAAACCAAATTTCTTAACCCACAGTGCTAAAACATGTACTCTACATGTTTTCTCACATTCAAGCTTCTGCTTAAAAAAAAAAAAAAAAAGGCACAACAGGTTACATGTACTTGCAAAGTGAAAAGGAAGGAAGATTTAAAATAGAAATAAAACTTTCTTTTCTTTCCTTTTTAGAAAGAATGCTGTAGACATGAAAGGCAAAAATCAGAGCTAACAGGGATGGGGCCACAGAGATGAGCCTTCGCCAAGTGCGCTTTATAAGATTTACAAAGAGTAACTCCAACATCTATCTTTTTCTTATTTTTAATTAAAGAGGAGGTGTTGTTTTCTAAGGAAGCTATCTGGATGCTGCTGGCTGAAACGCAGATTTGATCTCCTCGTGCTGGTTAGCTAACATTGATTTTCTGCCCCAGTGGAAGAGATTTTACTCTGATGCCTGCCATTTAAATTCATTTTACACAGCTGCTTAATGTGGCTTGGCAAGGCACAGCCAAACTAGCTTTGTGGGTCTAAATAGGACTCCAGAGTTGGTAAAGGACAGATCCTATGGATTAGCAGCTGATGAGGAATGCTTTTCTCCCCCTACTGTTATCTTCCTACTGACTCATGAAGTGACCTTGAAGGTACCACAAGAAGGGAAAAAAGAGGAAAAGACATCTTCCCAAAAGAAGTCTGCTTACCTAATTATATTTGTTATTTCACTTTTAGGATTATGTTTACAAAATTCTATATTTGTTGGCCCACATTTAGGACCGTGTTTGCAGGATTTAGAACTCTCGCCTGCAAAATTATCGTTTGCTCTCGCTGTCTAAATAAATGTATACCGAATACAAAACTAGTGACAGGCTCTCTGTTACGTATTCATAACAAGCAGTAAAAGCATAGTTCTAGAAGTTTAGTCTTTAAACAAAGCCAGCTGACTGTTCTCTGTTTTATTTGAACCAAAAATGTGGTGTGTTTCTACTGAAACTGCTGAACAGCATTCAGTCTACGTAGGATAATCTTACCATTGCAACATGCAAAACAGTATCAATAATAATATTTCTGCTAAGTAAATCGCTCAATAACGATATGCTTTAAGAGCACTTATTTACCTAAAAATGGTGACAGCCTGTTGCTATATAGCTTTGCAGTAGGAAAAAAGAAAGCTACTTTTTGTTGCTGTATGTAATTCCTGTGTCGAAATGGATAATAATATGGCAACACCATGTTTCGAAAGAAAATTCTGCGTTGGATTATTTGGTTGCGTTTTTCTGGTGACTTCAATATCCTAAAACTCCTTGGGAGAAGGAAAGAATAGAAATCTGCTCAGGGAGGCTGGAAAGAATCCCCTCCTCAGTCCTATTAATAACCTAAGTCCTGTCTCCTGCAGTGGGTCTCTTGTCAAACGCGGCCGCTGCTCTCTGAATTCAGGGGTGTGTGTGCGTGTGTGGAGCGGGTCACTGTCGTGGCAGAGATGACAATAACACAGTCATGATCACGGTGCTACACAACACAAGTTCCCAGACAACAGAGGGACGACAATGGGGGAGATCACGCCAGAGCGGGTGGCTTCATTACTTTTACGGAGATACAAGTTTTTCTTTCCCTCTCAGGCATGAAGGGAACAAGCCATGCCAAAAGCCATGCAGAGACAGGATCTGGGGGACAGCATGCACGCTCCCACCGCACTACCACAGTACCGTTCAGAAGAGTGAAGAACAAAACAGAACAAAACGAACCAAACCCCCGAAACAAACAAAAAGGAACGAAAAGACAACCCCCTCTGGGATGGATCTCCTCTTAGGTCTTTCACTTTCTTGTTCTGGGTGTTCCTTTCGCAGCCAGATGGCACGTTCATTAACAGTTTCAAAAAAAAAAAAAAAAATGCCCAGGTCCCGCAGCAAGTCAGGGTATGTTGCTACCTACCCGTACTGGTCAGGCTGGTGCATCATGGGAGCCTGAGAGTTGCCATAGTTGGGGTGCTGGGAAGAAAACATGGGGCGTCCGCCAGCCCCAGACTGGCTGGGATAAGCAGGCGACCTAATGTATGGTGGCCTAAAGCAGAACAGAAGAACAACTTCTTTGGATTTGTTCTGTAGACAAGTACGAATCCCCCTGTCCATCATGTCACCTCCACACATAGGTGCGGGGGGGGGCTACAGAATGTGGCATAATACTCTGTACCGTGCAGCTGCCTGGGAGGGGAGCTGGAGAACATTCCTTAAAAAGGGGGGGGGCGGGGTGAAGGACAGGGCAGAGGAGAGAGAAAAGTGAGATTCTCAGATGTAATCTCAGTTTACGCTGCTGAAGTGGAGCTTTGACTTCGGTACAAGCCAAAAAATACACGGGCCCTCGCTGAAAACGGGCAGTGTGTGAAGGCAGGGCTTTGGAACTGCCTCCTGGTCAGGAACAGAAAAGGAAAACGCATGGATGTGGATTTATACGTTAATTTATACAAAATGATATATAAACTGATTCAGGAAGGGAGCATAGCAAGACTTCTTTATCAAGCAATTATGTCTTAATATCTGTGGTTATCTTCTCCCCGGGCCGCGATCCGAGGCCTCATCGTCCAATGCAGTCAGGTACTTTCTACTTGAAAATAACTTGTGCTTCAGGAGGTGCAACAATGGACAATTAACCCTAAATTAGAGCTTCAATTGGACCAGGCAAACCAGTTTTCACGGACAGGTTTATTAAAACATTCCCTAAAGTCTGTGAGGTTCGGGTTAGTATCTGGGGTTCAGGAAATTTTAAGTAATTATAATGTGGATGAGAGAGAGAGAGGATGATTGATTTTCCTTTTGATTCCTCAAGGGAAATTTATTTTTATTTGGAGCAAACAGGGAGACTGAAGGGGTCCCTAACATTCCCCAAATAGCAGCTTCAGAGGAAAAGTAACAAAGGACACATTTAAACACACACACGTACACACACGCACATTTTTCTTTCCCTTTGACAAAAATCTGATTCCTCTATCTTTTCTTCTGAAGATACCGTAACTTCAGACATAGCTGTCAACGTGCTTTGTTTTAAAACATATTTTAACATATGTTAAACGTAATTTAAAACATATTCATAAGTGCTTCCTTTAAAACTAGTCACTTCGGTCATAAATTTTTAATTAAGTACGTTATTTTATATAGGTTCAATATTTGCTTCAATCATTTTAGAAATCAAGATTAAAAACAAGTGATTGAGGCTAAAGCCTTGCTCTATCAGCTTAAACTTTATGAAATATTATCTTTGCTTTATTAACCACATTTTGGTTTGGACAGAGAGGTATGCCCAGAAAAATAAAATATAAGATGACATCTATAAATCTCACACGTATACATTTAGACAAACACACACGATACAAATATGTGCATAGACGAGGTTTCTATTTCATAAAGATTTTTATGGTGGGGTAAAAAAAAAAAAAAAAGAAAAAAAGAAGGTGGTTCTTTTTCAGTGTTTTCGATCTTAAAAGCCTGGTTCTTCAGGCTTCACACTTTCCTGCCTAAACCTAGCTGTTCTAAACGGAACCATGAGATATGCCACTGCTCTGGGCTGGTTATAAGGACTCCTCGCAGTCATTTCAAAGAACCTCCCACAACTCAGATTCCTTCCTCGATGTCTCCCGGAACGTGTTCTGTCGTTCACCTGTCTGTACTTTACGGTACAGAAAACATTAACACCAAAGGAACGGCCGAGCAAAATCGCACTCCGCTGCTCCCCCCCATCCCCCCCCCCGCCCCGGGTGACCCAGGTGACGATGTAGCTCTGTGCTCAGCACGTGCTCACACGTCCGCACCCAGACCACCTGCCCCGACGGCATACCTGCTTTGTGCCGAGTTTGCAGCGGCCTGCATCACTGCGGCAGCTGCCTCCTGTGCCTTACGGTTCACGGTTGGCATCGGTGGCCCCATTCCTGGCCCTCCCTGCTGGGACATGCCGGGAGAGCTGGGGGTCATGCTGCTCATATTTCCAGGAAACGGCCTGTTCTGCATCCCAGCTGATGGCATTCGTCCCAGGGGCATAGCACCACACGGCTGGCTTGGCCCTTGTCCGTGCATCTGGTTGTTGGCATTGATGCCCATGCCGGGCCCTGGGCCGCTGTAGCTCGCACTGGGCACCCCACTATACGTTGGGGGTCTGGAGTAGTTACCTAAACAAAAAGTAAACACAAATTGAAGCCTTTTACTTAGTATCTATACTTGTGAGGACGGCCACTAGAAAGACTTCTTGTCCGACAGTGTGATCAACACAGAATATCAGCCATGACCCTTATTAACCCTTCCCCTGCTGGCACCAATGAGGCTGGCTGTGGCAAAATAAGCTATCTCGGCACATTCCAAGGCAAAGAGCCACACAGGCCCGCTGAGAGAGGGAGGAGACAATCAGGCTGATCATTAAAACAACCTATGCACAGGCAAGGGATGCTAGCAGTGAGTGTTGTTGCTTCAATACACCCAACATTCACATTTCTACGTTTTACCCCAGAGAATTATTTCAACCCCTAGTCCTTAGGAACGTACCACCGAGACTGCATGACTACCCCACTACTGCATGAGGCAGTCATGACAAAGGGCCAGAAAGACGGCATGTAAGACAAAATGCACATCTGGTCAAGATTATTCTCCAAAACCCCACAGGAGGGGTCACATGGAAACTCAGGATTGGTCCAGCAAAGCAACCAGTTTTTCTCTGGTGTTGGGAGCAGGGTTTTCGTTTTGTTTTGTTTCCGCCTTGAGCATCAGATAAAGCAGCTCGCTTGTGCTTGGTGCCATGTCCTCGGAAATATGGTTTCACGTACTAGCATGACAGTCAGCGCGGTGAAGGGGTGGTGGCATCCGGGGGGGGGGCAGACAGACCCCCCCGAGCCCCCATTCACACTGGCGCATGCGCTCGCAAGGAGACCAGCAGCCTCAAGGACCCCAATTATTTCAAAAGTTTTCTCTCTCCTTCCATACCTTTTACTTTGACCGAGTGTACATACATTAAAGGCATAAGTAATGTCGTTCCAATAATAACAATTGCAGACAGTAACTGCTGAACCGTACTGTGTTTGACATGCTGGGTTAAGTGCTTTACATCAATGGTTTCATTCGCTTCTCCAATAACCGTATGAAATACATATATAAATGACCATGATTCCATTTACAAATGAAGAAAATCAACAGCTAGTAGGTTAGGATTCAAGCTCCAGCAAAAACAGGTTCTAGGACCCATGTAATTAAATTTTTTTTTTTCAACGTTTATTTATTTTTGGGACAGAGAGAGACAGAGCATGAACGGGGGGGGGGGCAGAGAGAGAGGGAGACACAGAATCGGAAACAGGCTCCAGGCTCTGAGCCATCAGCCCAGAGCCCGACGCGGGGCTCGAACTCGCGGACCGCGAGATCGTGACCTGGCTGAAGTCGGACGCTTAACCGACTGCGCCACCCAGGTGCCCCAAGGACCCATGTAATTAACCAGTACGATATGCTGCTTTCCCACAAATGATTATTGAAACAAATGTAAAAAGCATTTGCGGAATATGGATAAGCGTTTCTCAATTGATCCTTACTGCTTTCTGGAAGAGACTCCTTGTCAAAATAACATAACTGTTTTAGGCACAGGGGATATAAAATTAAATACAATTCAATTCCTACACTCAAGCTGTTCACTGTGTGTGTGTGTGTGTGTGTGTGTGTGTGTGCGCGCTTGCATGTGTGAGGTGTAGCAGCAGTGATAAGACAAGAAAATGTATGAACGCAAAACCAGAAAGATAACGTACTGTTAAAAGTGCAAGAGAATGGATGGGGCGCCTGGGTGGCGCAGTCGGTTAAGCGTCCGACTTCAGCCAGGTCACGATCTCGCGGTCTGTGAGTTCGAGCCCCGCGTCAGGCTCTGGGCTGATGGCTCAGAGCCTGGAGCCTGCTTCCGATTCTGTGTCTCCCTCTCTCTCTGCCCCTCCCCCGTTCATGCTCTGTCTCTCTCTGTCTTAAAAATAAATAAACGTTGGAAAAAAAAAATTTTTTTTTTAAATAATAAAATAAAATAAAATAAAAAAAAAGTGCAAGAGAATGGAGAGCAAGTCTGCTTGAGGGGGGAGGGGGTCAGCGTGATAGTGTAGTTCAGCGAAGATTTCTTTGCTGGGCTGTGGCCTCAGGAACCCGTGGGGGGGCAGGCCCTGGGACCTGGGAGCACAGGTGCTGAGTGAAGGCTCCACACATACTAACTACCAGACCTCAGCTCATTCTCCTCTTTCTTTTCCCATCCTCTTCTCCACAAAGCAAAGATTATCACCTCTAATATGGTCTGCTTGAGGAGTGGTTGCTAGGGTTCAAGGGCATAAAGTATGTAAAGTATTGCAAACACAGAGTCAAAATGGTAGGGGTTAGATACCTGAGTGGCGAGTAAGGCAGAAGAGAGGACAGCGTGCACACGGCACAGCCAGCCAGAGAGCAAACGATCTCCAGATAAGTCACGGAGGAGCTCTGTGTGGCTGTGACGGGGCCCCGGGGGAAGAGGTCAGACCTGCATGGTCTCGTGTTCCAGGCCGCCAAGTGTAGGGTTTATTTGGAAGATAAGGAGGAGCTTCCCCAGGTTTTCCAGCAGAAACTGGATTTGACTAGTAAAAATATCAAAAGCAAATACTTAATATTTACTATGTGCTAAGCTCAGTTCCAAATTCTTTGCATTAACTCACTTGATCCTTGTGTCAGGCCCAAGAGGCCCCTATTATTACACTGCTCATTTTAGAGATGAGGGACCTGAGGCACGGGACGTTGGGGAGCTTGTCTCGAGGTCATGTGCCCGACAGGCAGAGGAGCCACGGTTTGCACTCAGGTGGTCTGTGTGTGCAGTTCAGAGTCCAGGCACATCACACTGCCGTGCAGCCTCTCAGATGCTTAAGGAAAAACCACACTTACGTAACGTATCATCACGACAGGAAAACCAGGTTTTCTTAAGCCCACACATGTAAAGCAGCATGACCTACAAATCCACAAGAGATCCGTGGACTTTCAACACTGACTGGGTACTTGCTCTCTGTTAGGTGCATCACATGAGCTTTCTTATTTGGGTGTCGTGAAGAGTGTTATTTATTGCAGATGGTACGGAAGCCACCATTCACAAGGACCATGGGCCGCCACACTCTCTGTAAAGGGTTGGGCAGTAAATAGTTTAGACTGTATGGGGCAAGACAGTCTCAACTCAACTGCCTCTGTGGCTCCGATGTGGCCAGAGGCGCTGTCTCCACAAATGGAAGTGCCTGTGTTCCAATAAAACTTTATTTACAGACACAGGTGGTGGGCCAAAGTGGGCCATAATCTGCTGGCCCCTGCTATAGACCAATCTTGGGACAAACTAATGAAGTGCTCCACCAGCACGGAAAGCGACTTGTTAAAGCCAGCATTTCTTTGACCCCGGATGTCCTCTGGAAGGCTAAAGAAAGCCTAAGGAGGAATAACAGAGGAAGGCACTAGCAGTTGAAGGAACTGGAAAATGGAGAGAAAAACAAAAGAGAATAGAGGGAACAGGAAAGGTTTGATGTAAATTACTTCAGGACCACCGAGTTACATGCGGGTGGGTCTTTTATGGCCAGCTCCTCAAATTTAAACTGCCTTCTCGTAAGACGACACTCTGCCTTTGCAGAAACAAACGTATGCTGTTTCCAAGTAAAAGGTAAAACATTCACTGTTTATCAATTTCAAAGTTCTTTATAAAAAGTTCTTGTTTCAGAGTCTCCCACCCCACAGGACCCCACATAAGGTCCCCGTCTGTCTTCCCGTCACAGCATCTTGGTGGAAAGGGCACCTTATGCCTCCCCGGCTTGTGAGGGACACGGCGCGGTGGGCAGGCTGCCGTCCTGTCTCTTCCCACGCCTTCTCAGAGCGCAGTCCTCAGAACGCGTCTCTGGGGGCAGAATTAAGATTTCTCCTCTCCGCCCTCACTGACCTCACACGCCCTCACTTCCAGACAGACCGATAACATCAGTGAAGACAGGGCTCTTTTTTGGCTCTTGCTTTTATTAAAAATAAATCAACTCATTCACAGCTCGAATGCAAATGAAATTAATTCACATACTCATTCGATTACCAGTTCCCACCCTCCCCCAACACTTGGTAAGTGACTCATTTGGTAAGAAACCTTACTCAGTGAAAACATATGTACCCTTTGCTTTCGAAGGAAATGAAATAACACTTTAATCTTGTTTTAGAAAACAAGCATTTAGACATGCTTATCTCAGACTATACCCACAGTGCGGTTTTATTAGAGAAGAAGGTTCCTGATTTTGTTGAACTCTGCTTATGGGGGGAACAGAGAAATTCCGTCACACTGGGTTCCGTACTTGGGGTTTAACTGGCAGGCAGGAGCTGTACTTTAATGATCCCAAAGGAAAGAAAGGATGGCGACGTTCGGTTACCCCAGACCCGACCTCATCTATCTCATTCGTGGCGTGTGTGAAAAAGAGCTGTGTTTCCGTGGCTTTGCTCAATTCAGCAGCCAGGCGGCGTCCTGCCATCGGGCGGTGGACGCGCTGGACCACAACCACCAGGCACACCCAGACATGCACGCAAAAGCACTTGTGCTTAGAAAGGCCCGTCGAGTACCGGGCTCCCAATCTAATTTTCCTCAATCAGTTGGGTTGATTCCATGAATCGGCACTCAAAAGCACACGTCAAGGGAATATGTTCTAATTATAGAGGCCTCTACTTGGTGGAAGAAATACAAAGTCCCCTTTTCTTCTCCTTGAAACTCTAAAGACTTTCCTCATTAAACTCACATGCCTGGATAAAAATGCTTTCTAAAGGCTTTAAATGGCTTAAGAGGCAGCGATGGACAAAGCGCAGGCTCTAGAATTTGGGTCTGAATAGCGGCCTGACCTTGGACAAGTTACTTAACCTGTCTGCACATCAGTTTTACCATCTGTAAAGTAACGAGAGTAATGGGGAGTAGGTATGGAGGGACTAGGACAGCGCCGAGCACGGAGTCCCCTAATAAACGACAGTTGTTACTACCGCCATCATCATCGACGCTCATAACACCCTCAACAGCCACTGATCATTGATGATCTTGTCCCCATAATCTTTTAAAAATGCGTGGAAGGAGTGAAAAAATGATTAATGCCCCCGCCTTGCCCACTCGATAACGTATCTTTCTCCTCCAAATAAATAAAAACCAAACACGTAAGCCAAGCAAAATATGAGAGGAAAAGCCAGGAATGAGAAGTGCAATCTTATTTCCATGTTTCTCTAATAGATTAGTAATTTGTTGGCACTGGCTTTGACAGAAAACAGATGGATCCAGCATTAAGCACAATGAAGGCAGCAGATGCTGGTCCAGCCCACCTCAGCTGGACGGGTCTGGCAGCCAAGTCCGAGAGCTCACAGTTTTCAAGTGGGTTCATCTTGGCACACCAGCTTTGGAAAATCGGTCACCAAATAAATTCAGATTTCAACCTACCGGGAGTTATAGTCAAGCGCCAGAGAGAGGAAGCGGGAGCTAGACTCTATTCAAGTCACCATGATTATTTCAGGGGAAGTGCAGATAATTCTGTACCTGACTCTGGAATATTTAAATTTGCTAGTTACATCAATATTCCAAGCTTAGCGCTTTTATTGAACTATTAAGTGTTTCCACTCACATATGAAGTTTTGCTTCTCCATTTCACCATTCAACAAATTATTTATGAGTAACTTTTACAGGCAAGGCTCTCCATTATTCCCCCATGCTGTGGAGGATACAATGGTGCCCAAGTCACAGAACCGACACTTTACCCCGAGCAGGAGAAAATAAAATGATAATTAGCGATGTATTATGATAAACATGTTTGTGAATGAGGGCTAAATACGCATTTACCTCGTTGTTTAGTTAATAACGTTTGCTACTTTTTGCAGCTATCTACTACATAATATGATTTTAGGTCATGTCTGGAGATAGAATTTACACACAATAACAATCCTGTGTAGTTCCATAAGCACCACAATGTGGGTTATTTCTGCCATGACGAAAAAACCCTGCCATTTTGTGGTCATTCTCACTCCCTCCCCCTCGTGGGAACCACTGATCTGATTTCTGTTCCTCCAGTTTTGCCTTCTCCACGATGTCATATAGAATCATACAGCATGTGGTCTTTTTGTGTCTGGCTCCTTTCCCAAAGCACCACGCTTTTGAAATTCATCCACATTATTGCACACATCAGTGGCTTGTTCCCTTTTGTTGCTGAGGAGCATTCAATTCTGTGGACATTTGAGTTGTTTCCAGTTTTTGGCGATACGAACAAAGCCGCTAACATTTGCACACAGGTCTTTGTGTGGACATAGGTTTCATTTCTCTTGGCAGAACCCTAGGGATGAGAGAGTGCCAGGTTGAAGGCTAAGTGCATGTCGGGCTTTTGAAGAAACCCTACCACAAAATGTGTAAGTTCAAAAAAAAAACAACGTAGGAGTTCTAATTGTTCCACATTGTTGATATTGCCAATGAAAAAAAAAATAGCGGGGCGCCTGGGTGGCTCAGTCGGTTAAGCATCCGACTCTTGGTTTCGGCTCAGGTCATGATCTCATGGTTTGCGAGTTCAGGGTCCGCATCGGGCTCTCTGCTGTCAGCGCAGAGCCTGCTTCAGATCCTCTGTCCCTTCCTTGTTCTGCCCCTCCCCTGCTCTCTCTCTCTCTCTCAGAAATAGACATTAAGAAATAGAATGATTTTGAGCATTTTTCACATGCTTATTTGCTGGTTACCGTATTTCATAAGATCCTTTCTGTGTTTAAAAAAAAAAAAGTTCTATTTCAAAAACCTTTCGACCCCACCTTTTTACACAGGTTGATCACACGATGCTGCTCTTTGGGCACCACCTTGGAGAAAAACTGACCGAGTAGATAGGAAGACCACAAATGCAGGTTCAAAATGAAAGCTGATTTACCCCCAGTTGCATTAAATCCTACCACTGGTGGGAATGAATAATTTGTTTTTGGAATCGATACGTATGGGTACCATATTTTTTCCCTAAGTCAACACGCATTTTCAAGTCTTCACCATGTAAGAGAAGTGACCATATTGCACAAAGCTCGGAACAGAGGGGGAAAGGCCTACTACCTTACAGTTTGGGTTCAGAGTTTCACTTTTGGTAGTTTTTTCTCCATATGTTACAAAAATGGACCCCTTCAAAAATTTAATTATACAATAATGCAAGTTCAGTACAGTGAGTACAAGAGCAGAGAAACAGACAAAGGTGATCCTTCGTTTCACCTCCCAAAGGTAAATTTTTTTTTTTTTTTACTGATTTTTTAAAAAAATTTTTAACGTTTATTTATTTTTAAGAGAGAAAGAGAGAGAGACACGGGGTGCCTGGGTGGCTCAGTCGGTTGAGTGTCTGACTGCCTCAGATCATGATCTCGCAGTCCACGAGTTCGAGCCTCACGTTGGGCTCTGTGCTGACTGCTCAGAGCCTGGAGCCTGCTTTGGATTCTGTGTCTTCCTCTCTCTCTGCCCCTCCCTGCTGGTGTTCTCTCTCTCAAAAATAAAATAAACATTAAAAAAAATAATAAAAAGAGAGAAAGAGAGAGAGAGAGACAGAACACAAGAGGGGGAGGGGTAGAAAGAGAGGGAGACACAGAATGTGACGCAGGCTCCAGGCTCTGAGGTGTCAGCACAAAGCCCGACATGGGGCTTGAACTCAGGAACTGTGAGATCATGACCTGAGCTGAAGTCGGACGCTTAACCAACTGAGCCACCCAGGCGCGCCCCCTAAATAGTTCTTAAGGGCCTCTTATGTGCTAGCTCTGTGCTAATGGCTGGGGATTCAGCAGCGAATGAAGGCAAAAAGCCTACATTCTGGTGGCACAACACAGGCAAAGGAGCAATCCTAGAAGATGTCATATGGCTCTAAGTGCTATGAAGAGAGATAAAGGGAGATTTATACAGCGTGGTGAGGGAGGTGTCCGTGGGAAGGCGACTGAGGAGAGCCACTCCCGGGAAAGGAGTTGTGCATGTGTTGGTGGCCTCTCAGCAGGGAAAAGTGGATCCTCAGAGAAACAACGATCACTGAGGCTGACATCACACACAGGCCCAGAAGACATACGGGCACAGTCAGATGTCAGTATCGGGCTCCAGGGCAGTGAGTGAAGGAGAAGGCATAGGCCCTCAAACAGTACGGGTACAACTGTCTGCTACGTGTGACCTTCAGAAAGCCACTTGTTACTCCCAAGGTCAGTTTTCTCATCTGTAAAAAGGGTATAATACAGGATCAGCTATCTTACGTGGTTGCTGTGGGGGAAAAATGATAATAACTAACTACTGTTGGACAAGGACAGTCCATAAATAGAATCTTTCAAGGAACACAGAGAAACTATTCCAATATTAATAGGTTTTTAATCAGTGAAATTATCTTTTTATGTATGCATCATATGTGTAATTTTATTTTCACGATGCATAGATATTCAAATTTATTTCTCAAACCGAGTATAAGAAAAAGCACTTACATTAAAAATGTAAAAAGGTATGACCTCAACTCAGTAGCCAAATTTAGTATAAAACAGTGAAATCTCTCTGGTAAGAAATGAAAAAGTGTCAGAGTCACCGCTGTCACACATTGCAAACGCACCTCTGTCCTCCCCTGGGCTCCAGAGTCCTTGTGCCCTGGGCTCGCAAGCGTCGAACAGCGCCCCCTGGAGGGAGAGCGCTTACCTGCTTCCCCTGATGGCTGAGGGACTCAGATCTGTCACCTGTGACTCAATAAGGCCATTTCTTTTCAGACGTTTGAAAAAAGGGCAGAGCTGTGAGCCCTGGGAAAAGGCTAAGATGTAAAGTAAAGCTGAATGTGCACATCCTGTGTCTCTACAGTGCTGTCCATGGCTGTCGTGACCAGGACCTGTAGTGGAGGGCCAGCCCACGGGGATGAGACGAGCTTACTCAGCAAGGGCAGTGCCTCGCGGCACTCCTGAGTGCTGTTGATTTTAATTGGCAAGGTAAAATAGTTTCACACCAGTCCAAATTACAGCTGCTTTGTGTTTTTCTTTTCTTTTTTTAATTTTTCCTTTTTTAAATTTTAAGTGGTTTAAATTCCCAGGTTTTGATAAAATTGTGATGATCATCAGTCCGTTGAGAAAAATTCGTGCATAAACCTTGTAATGCGAAAGCTGAATTTGAGCATCGAAAGAAGAGGGCGTTAACGGTCTTTTGCTATAAATGACCTACTTCAATTTCTGTTTTCTTCCCCGGTCTTGGTGAGATGAAGATTTGGAATATTTCTTTCACAACAAAACAATATGGAATACGGAACTGAACACGTGCTGGGCACTGCAGATTTAACCATAAAATAAGGTTACGGTAATAAACTTGTCACACGCAGCACAACCGGATTCCAGGGGAAAAGAAACCGAGTTAGCCAAACGGAGGGATCTGCACAGAGACCAGCCTTCCGAAAGCCAGAGAAGAGGATGTCGTCAGTCTGCAGCGCTGTCCAGGGGGACGTGTGAACCCATGTGGCAGACACATTTCACCTCTGTGGGAGAGAGGCTGACTTCAGCTTAATTCAATAATAAGACTTCGATTCTGGACTTGCAAGAGCGGAGACCGACATCCTGGGTCATGGTGACACTAAGGTCGCTACTACAGGTACTGAGTGGACTGCTCCCTACTAACATGCATTCTTCCTCTGCAGCTGAAACAGTTGTAAGATGATCAGTGTGTAATTTGCTAGTTTGGAACTGCATTCATTTCAACTAGGTATGATTTGGAGTTTTCTGAATTCATTGAGAAACATATGTTAATGAAAGGAGAAGGAATATTTCAAATGGCATCTATTTTAGAAAAAAAAAACCCTTTAACTTCTTTGGAAAAAATACCTTAAAAAATTTTTTTTGATGTTTATTTATTTTTAAGAGACAGAGATCAGGGCACGAGCGGAGGAGGGGCAGAGAGAGAGGGAGACACAGAATCCGAAGCAGGCCCCAGGCTCCGAGCCGTCAGCACAGAGCCCGACGCGGGCCTTGAACTCATGAACCAGGAGATTATGACCTGAGCCGAAGTTGGACACTCAACCAACTGAGCCACCCCGGTGCCCCAGAATAAATACCTTTTATCAAGTAATTTAGAAACAAAAGGCCCACCAGACTCATCTGATTGAAAGTTCCCTGCTTCCTAAGACACACACTATACAAATTAAGGCATAAACCCAAGCCTGCTTCAGGGTACAAACCTGGGAAAAAGCTGTATGTGGTGGTGCAGACCCTGTCATACAAGTGAGTGAATAACTGAGGGGAATCTCAGCTCAGAATTATTTAGTTGCCCAAGGAAATACTGCTATTTAGAGCAAAATTAAGGCTAGACCCCCACTGCCCACAGTGACAAATGTGCAAAAAGTATTTGTGGACAGTCCGTGTGACAGACACTGTTTTATTTTTTTTTAATTTTTTTTTTAATGTTTATTTATTTTTGAGACAGAGAGAGACAGAGCATGAACGGGGGAGGGTCAGAGAGAGGGAGACACAGAATCTGAAAAGGCTCCAGGCTCTAAGCTGTCAGCACAGAGCCCAACGCGGGGCTCGAACTCACGGACCGCGAGATCATGACCTGAGCTGAAGTCAGCCGCTTAACCGACTGAGCCACCCAGGCGCCCCAACACTGTTTTAGAGAACACAAAAACAAGACAGTCTTTGTTCTTAAGAAACATGAAGGCGAAATTTGCTTCAGCAATCTTTCCCCCAAATTCATTTATTAATAATTAACGTGTCAATTACATAATTCCATTCTATTTATTAAAGCAAGTCTCACGGCCCTACTCGCAAACACCTCGTAAGGGTAGTTATTATATGTGCTTGCCTGAAGGTAGAAAAGTGCTATTTCATAAAATACACTGCAATTAGACATTTTCACACATTTAGATTGGACTCATTCCATTTGCATATGTAATAATGCAGACTTTAGTAATATACATTTCTAAAAAATTTCCTTCTTCACTTCATAGAAACTTTTTTCTTAATCTCTAGTATCTTTGATGTGTTTCCAAGCCTGAATTCCCCAAATGCTCCTTGTTCCTTGAAGGCAAGTAGTTTGTCTTTTGGTTTCCCCAGTGGCTTTCTGAATGAATGAACCAGCAAGGAGGGTACATCTATGGCGTGGGAAATAACACCCCAGTGACTATGTAAGTGGCCTCTGAAATCTCCCTTGGTTTGAACCCAGGCTCTGCCACCTACTAGCTGTGAGATCGTGAGTCAATTACTTAACCTGCTCATTTGCAAATGGGGACAATGTGAGAGCTTCCCATTAATTAAGCAAATGGGTGAGTCTGCCCAAATTTGAATCCTGGCATGACCGTGGCGTATCCTGGTGAAGCTGTCTCTGTTTCTCCATCTGTCCAGGGGTAAATGGTACCCGTCCCGTAGTATGCTGTGAGGATGAAGTGAGTTAATCTATGGAACACACTTCAAACAGGACCCAGGGCACAGTAATGGATGTCGGTTGCTACTACTAAATAACAATTTTGCAGAAGTCGTTTCTGACGGTAAGAAGACTTAAAAAAAGATCGTAAGGTATTTTCCTCTGAGATCTCTTCAAAACAAAACTAACAGAGAAGACACTCATCCAGTTAGGAACAGAAACAGAAGATGAAAATAATGGCCTCTGTGGCTCACACACAAGTGATTCTTTTCAGAGATGTTAAAACACGTAGCATGAAAATGCAAGCTGAATGTCTGATGACTAATTTGAGTAGCTAATTAAGACAAGGTAGAATAAAATACTTATTTTGGGTCCAGTTTAAAAAGATCAAGTTTAAAAAGATCAACAAAGAGAGAAATGCAAAGGTAAGGACACTTACTGAATTGAGTAATTGTGTTACAAGCGCTAATTTCCTGTCATTTAGTGCTTGCTGGGGAAAGGAGAATACAATAAGGAAAGGCAAACAATTCGGAGCTGAAGGCAGAGTCCCAGGACACTGATTTTCAGCACACGGCATTTGGAGCCAGTCAAGGAACCCAGGAGGAGGCACAGCTCGGGGTGGACACGAGCAAGCTATCACTCAGGAGAAGGAATGACAGAGAGGACAAATCTGAGGGCACCTGTTTTCAAAATGAAGAAGTGTTGAGTATGGAAATGATCTTCCATATTCTAAATGGTTTCTAATATCAACCTGAACTCAGTATTTATGCCTGAAAATAAATCCCTTCTTGACTATATAACCAAAGTGTGATGTGGTGGGTCCAGTGGGCCGCATGGATATAAAAGGCTTCAGACAAGAAGCAAGATTTACTCTTGTAGATTATTAGAATTGGAAGCAAATTCTAAAGTAACACGATCTAATTTTCTCATTTTCTAGAGGAAAGGTAATTCCCAAAGAGTAAGCAATTTTCCAAGGACACTCAGCAGTTTGGATGAGAACCCTCACAGGTTCAGTGTTCTTAAATTATGAATCTTAATGTTCAATTATTCCGGAAAACTGAGGGTTTTACTCGGAGAAGAAATCCATTCTATAGAAATTGCCTTTCCTGCTATTAACTCCAATAGCATAAACACTTTCTTAGCTCTTCACAAAAGACTCCTCAGACAGTCAAGGTTCCATCTTCCCTTATTATGAGAACAGTAGAGGATGAGGTTGCAAGAGTGAATTATTTAAGAGAAGACAGACCAATTTTCAAGATTACAAGAAGCCCTTGTGAGTGTTAGCGGTCAAGTCCCAGACCTTTAGCCACTCCCAATTCTGGGAGCACAAGCCTGACCTGTCTCCAGTTACATGCTGAGCACAAGTCCACATTTTCTGTGTATATCACAACTTACAGACTGCTTTTCTAACTTTCACTAAAGTTTCCTTCTTTTCACAACAGCCAAGGAAGCCTTGAAGACGCCCGCTGAGCGGAGTTGGTGAGCGGGTGTGCTCTCTCACAACCGGGTGACTCACTGACCTGCCTTAGGTCAGCAACAAACTTCTTCGTGCCGCAGCTTCCTGGGGCTGACAGGGAACAGGGCAGACTTACTGTCAACTGGGACCTGAACTCCTAGGGCCTACTGAAATTAAGATCTTGGAAAACCATTAATGATATGGCGTGAAGGGAATCAAGCAAAACACAAAGTCTATATCCACCCTGACTACATGCATGTATTGACAAAGGCCGGAAGGGGCCAAATAAAACTTTTTTTTTTTAAGTTTATTTATTTTGAGAGAGAGAGAGAGAGAACAAGCAGGACAGGGGCAGAGAGAGAGGGAGAGAGAGAATCCCAAGTAGGCTTCAGGATCTGTGCTGAGCCCAATGTGGGGTTCGATCCCGGGACTGTGAGATCATGACCTGAGCCGAAATCAAGAGTTGGATGCTTAACCGACTGAGCCAGCCAGGCGCCCTTGTTTTGGGTGTTCTAACATAGTTTCCCTAACAACAGAGATAGTTGGAATGTAAAATAACAAAGCAATGTAAGGCAAGGAAGCAATGTTATACTGGGAATATTGAATACTGAATATTATCATCTTTCAGAAAGAGATCTTCCAAGATAAGATAGTATGTTGATAACTCAATTTTCAAACCGTGAAATACTATAAACAGAAAGAAAGCGTTTTTCTGAGAAAAACCAGGTGAGAAACACCAGGTGAAAAGCCAAGAAGGTACTAAGGCCTCATAGAATCATCTAGCTTTGTTAGGCACACACTCAATGGCTGGAGAGGCTCAACGAACCCCAAAAGAGCTCAATGGTTTGCTAAACAGACACAAATGTCTTCAGAAAATAAAACTTTATTTAACAGGAGGAGACCTGACTTTGTTGTTGTTTTACTAGAACCTCCTAGTGGGCATTCATCATCTCCACTTGGAAAATTCCTGATATTTTCAGAAGTGAGGAAACTCTGGGAATTGTGCCAGATTATCTCATTCTCTCTAAATTATCCATTAATGTCTAAGTTAAATAAACAAAACATAAAGAAGGTGCTAAATTCAAATGCCTTATTGCCAAAAGTGACTTAGAAAAAATATGTATCAGGTTAAAAACCTTGATAAAAGGATTCTACATGTACATGAAAAAACATACATCAATTTCCAGGAAGGCAGATGTAAACAGTGCATCTTGGCATAGTCTCAGTTATTTTTCCACTCGTCTTATCTCCCCTCCCCCTTTTTAAAAGACTTTACTTTTAAGTAATCTCTACACCCAACGTGGGGCTAAACTCACAACCCCAAGATCAAGAGCTGCACGCTCCACGGACTGAGCCAGCCGGGTGCCCCCTTATCTTCCTTTTTGAAAGACATGCCCATTTCAGGCTTTGTTCTATCTTCTAAGAGTAAGACCAGTAATGACTGAAAAAATGAGAACTACTATTTATCAGATACAGCACTTTGGAGACAAACTGGGAGCAGGTGTAATGGGACAACATCCTTCTGAGCAGTGAGCACACTGTTAAGGGGGCACAATCAGAATTCAACATAATGAAACCCAAGTTTTAAATCAGAAACTTTTTGAGGACAAGGCCTGTGTCTATTTCTCAACGAGCATTTCAAACTACATCACAGAAACTAAGATTTACTCCTTCATTAATAACACACATATTAAGAGCATTTACCACAGTGTCTGATGCATGAATGCTTAATGAACACTTGCTATAATTATTCTTCCCATCATGATGGGCAACTGAAGGACTGTGGGTTTGCATTAACCTCACCAACCTGCCGGGTAACAAATAATGGGATCTTACAAGATGTTTATAATATGAAGACCTCGAAGGACTAACATATTAACAAAACCTCTACAGCCTACTGCGATGCATTTTTGAGAAACGTCGTTTACCTTGTGGTCCATACTGGCTCATCTGCGGACCATAAGTCCCACTTGAGTTACTCTGCTGAAAGCTACTGATTCCAGGATGCATCTGGCCTCCAGGAGAAGGATGAGGCGACATGGATGGTCCTGTCTGTTGAGGTCCATATTGAGACATCTGAGGGTTTCTTTGTGTGCCTGCCATAAAACCTAGGTGGGAAATAAATGGAAATATGTAAGTGTAGGTGACAAAACGGATATGGGATTGTGTGGAAGGTGGACACGAAGAAGACTGGCACTGTGAGACTCCCCTAAAGAAACATCTAAAGGTATTTCAAACCCAAAGTGGGGGATCTGGAAGGGTCCCCTGGGGCTCCCCTAGACCTAACTCGGAAGGCCCAGTAGAGTTCCCGGGGACCCAGTGGATCGTGAACTAGGGAAAGGAGAAGAGGGAGGAAGGGCGAGCAAGCTTAACCTCTCTTGGAGATGAGGCCTCTACCAAAAGCCACAGCAACACCCAGGACCCTTTTATCCTGAGAGCCTTCCATTCCTGCCAGGCTGATCTCCGGGATGCATGTCTCCCGCCACCCAAACATCCTGCCCTTCTTCTCAAGGCCAGGCCAGTACCTTTCTCTCCTCTGCACGGAACTGTTCTGTCCCCCTGGTCTCCTGAGCAGCCACTGTTCACCTTGACTCCTAAGCGCTGCAGACCTGAACCCTGATTCAGACCACCGCTTACAGGTCCGCTGTGAACAACGGGCGGGTCTGAAGTGGATCCTGCTGTTTCAGAACCCTGACTTCCTCCCGTAAACCTACCAATGGCAACGGCACTCACCCACTGTCCCCGCCAGGTGCCAGCCCCCCACCCGTTTCCTAGGTGTGCGCCCATCCTGTTGCCTCCGCTCCCCTCCATTTCTCCTGAAGCTTGGCCAGCGCTCATATCCCCTCCCCCAACACTCCTCTCCAAGCCTCTGCGCCACCCACCCCTGCTTTGTTCCTTTCGCCTCACTTTCACAAAGCTGCCAGAACCATCTCTCAGGAATAAAAAAAGAAATTAGAGCATATCTTTCCTGCATGAAAGCCCTCAAGGCTTTCCCGTGAGCCCGGGAACCAAATGCAAACCTCTGACCATGGCCTGCGGGCTCCTCTGTGGTCAGGCGTTCGTTCGGGTCTCACTCCAACCCCATTTCCTATGGCTCCGGGCAGCTACAAAGCATGGCTCCCGAGAATGTTCTCCCACCTGCCGATACCTTCTCTCCAGGGCTCTTCCCCGGCAGCCCACCCTGACGCGGAACCACCCTGGCCATTTCTCACTCGTGTTTCTTCACAGCACTTCTCATAACCTGCAATCGTTTCCCCGTATTTTCAACTCACTTAGCCTCTCTCCCCCCGCTAAAAATCGGCTCCATGAGGGCAAGGATCATGTCTGTCTCAGTGCTGCATGCAAAGTGCCAGCAGAGTCTGGCACATGGTGGGGAACTATTTATTGAATGGGTGATTATTAAATTCCTCATGCGCCCAACAGAGCGCAGAGCACAACAGAGTAGGTGCTTAGCAGGTAGCTATCCAAACGGATAAAGAAAATACATCTTTAAATTATGCAGGACCATAACGTCAAGGTACATCCAGTCATCAGCAATTCGGGCAAATATAAACAAGCATGTAGAATGAACTGTGAAAGGCTCATTTGGACAGAGTAGCCCAAATCAAGACATGTATCTAAAAAAAAGCTAATACCGTATTAGTATGTAGTAATAACATACTAACAAAGGGCTGTCTGAATAACAGCTCCAGGAACCCAGGAGCTTGGGTTAGTCAGAGGTCTCATGTGTCAGGACAAGGCTCTAGTTTCCTGCAGAGTGCGCAGGCGGGAGTGGGGTGGGGGGTTGGGGGGAGGCACGGAAGAACCCAGGACAGTAGCTTCTAGAGAGAGTCTACTGAGGCAGCTGGAGGGAAGACGATGCCCCGATCCAACACCAGCATAAACTTGGGGGGATAAATGAGGCAGGACATTTACTGAGGTCATGGTTTATATTTCAGCTAGGAAAAAAAAAAAAAAGATCTTTCAACATTGCTTCATCTTAAGAGACAGAATAAAAGTAAGAAGAGCTATTCCATTTATTTATAAAGATAAGTCTTATGAAATTGGGCTCAACTGGCAGCTCCTAGATATAAATCATCATAGAAAATGTTTGCTTTTTCAAATCTGAAAACAAACAGAAATCAGAGCACTAAAATTACTATAAATGATTGCATCTTAAGATGTTTCATGAAATATTTATCTAAGCTTTACTATAAAATTCTCGAGAGTTTCATATAGAGTCCTGTTTAATAAAAAATGTGTTTAAATTCCATACAGATTGTGTGGGTTTTTCTTTCTTTCAGAGAATGGCCGCTGTCTTCTTCATTAGTTCAAGAAAATAACACAGGTCCTTTTCTGGGGCATTAAATTTCACTTCAACCATGAAAGTGTCCATGCTGAAGGATTTAGGACCTCTGATAATATAGTACATCCTCAGGTTATTGCTGCCTCTGGGACACTTAATAGGCTTAAGGTTTGTTCAAATGAGTTCTAAGAATTCTTACCCGGGCAAGTTATTTCTTTATTTCTGACTGTTTACTCAGTCCTTAAAAATATAGATGCCACATTCCACTTGAATTCCCTCACTCATCACTGGCATTTTGCAGAAAATCAAGTTTTCGAAAAGATTCCAAGAGACGAGGAACACTAAAACAAGTTCGAGCAGATCGTGTCACGACATCAAGTTCCACAATGCAGACACAAGGTCCTAGGGGTATGGAATCCACCTCCTTCCACAGAAATTAAAATTGGAAATCTATTTCTTTCTGTGGATGATTTGCAATGGCACCGCTTACAAAAGCGTCCTGAAATCTTATTTGAGGTTTTCGGAGAGACTCCTCTCTTTCCACGTGTTCCCCAAGATGACAGAAGAAGAAGGTGACACCACTTGCGTGTCTCCCTTCTTAGCTGTGGTCATCTAATGGCACTCAACTGGGAACACGAGGCTGAGACTACGGTCTGGTTTGCGTCACTAGCTCAGACTCTACTAGGAGAGACGGATACGTAAATAAACACATTTACAAGCATATACTGATCGAACGAGCTTTGTGACCTTCAGCAAATCCTAATTTATCCAAGTCTCATCTTAAAATGAAGAAGGGGCTGCTGTAGGATCAACTGGGACAGCGTGTGAAAATGTTCTGTACTGTGAAATGCGATACAGACAAGGGATCTGATGATACTTTTCTGGTTTATAAAGTGCCACAAATATCTTTTAACTCCTGAACACCTCATATACGCAGATGTCCTTTCTAGCTAGAATGAACAAGCTCGTTTTTACGCATTTGTTTTTTATTTAAATGCGTGGAATCTATGTTACTCCAGTACTTGCGTAACTTTACAAACTCCAAATACGATAGGAAATTTTAAGACGGTATACAGTTGTCTCCCTTTACCTGCGGGCTTACGTTCCCAGACCCCCCAGGGGACGCCTGAAGCTGTGGATAGTGCCGAATCCTATGTATACGATGTTTTTTCCTATACAAACATACCTATGATAAAGTTTAATTTGTAAACTGGGCACAGTAAGAGATTAACAGCAATAACTAATATAAAATAGAACAATTTTAACAATACACTGTAATAAAACCTATGTGAACATGGCCTGTCTCTCAAAATACCACACGGCACCCATGCTGCTCCTTCTTGGGATGATGTCAGGGGACACTGTACCTACACTAGGAGACAAAGGGATGTGAAGGACGCAGGTGTCGTGACATGGCGTTAGGCTGCCACCGACCTTCTGGTCATCAGAAGGAGGACCATCCGCTTCTGGAGTGTGGCTGACTGCAGGCAGCTGAGACCCGGGCAAAGCAAAACCACTGATGAGAGGTGCGGGGGGTGGGGGGGGGGAGTTCCGTATCCCCATCTCTTACCGCTGAGTTCCCCTTGCCAAGTGCAAATGGTTTTTAATGTATGCTTTCAGAGGTGTTTTATAATTTGTGTTTGATTCTGTATTTCTCTTGCCGTGAGGAAAGGTGAACATTTTGTTTAATAGCTGTTTTTAGTTCCTTTTCTAGAACTATTTATATCATTCGCCCACCTTTCTGTTAGTCACTCTGTCCTGACTATGGAGTATTTCATCTTGTGGATACAGCTCCTATTACGAAACAGTTGTGTGGCTCACCGAAGCTCTTGCACCCGCAATCCAGGGGAGACGGGGGCCTCCGCTGACATTAGACCACAGACTGTCTCAGCAGGAGAGCGAGACGATCGTCAGACTTGCATTTCTAGAGGCGACTGTGCTAGAACCTGCAGCATGAAGAAAGGGCTGCAGGGCAGAGAGGCTAGAACAGAAGCCCGGAGGCCAGTGACGAGGCAGGCAAAGTGACCCATAACAGAGAATCACAATTAAATGCCCGCAGCAGTCCTACCGGAAAGGCTTCCACTGTGCACAGAACTGTATTTTCAAAAGTATCACCGTCATCTAAACAAACTGATGAAAAATTTGAGGACAAAAGTTAGCTGAAAACGAAGAATTTCTTCCTTTCATCCTAAAGATAGAAACTCTGTGTGTCTACTATTTGTTTCCTCAACTGCAAATTAGGGACAATTGTGTCCACTGCATAGAGATGCTGTGGGGATTAAATGAGATAATACGTGTGAAAAACTTACCACGGGTGCCCAGAATCGTGGGCTCTCGGTGATTACTAGCTGTTGCTATTATCACACATCCACAGAAGGGGATCAAGACAGGCAGCATGCGAGGCAGCAAGGATACTGAGCTAGTGGCAGTCCTGGCCTTTCAGGTCTGCTGGGCAGAATACGGCAACTAACTTAACCTTTCTGGCCTCAGTTTTCTCACCTGTTAACTGCGGAGGAGGAGAAGCATAAGACTTACAGGGGATACTTCTAGTTCTGGTTCTCAATTCTGGCTGAAAGCATTTTTTTTTTTTTTCCCTCTAGGAAAAATCTAATCAAGTTTGTAATTTCCATGTACGTTTATTTGGGATATTTCTTGCTTTGTTTTGATTTTAACCTTTATTTTGGATGAAAGAAATGGTAAAATGTTTCCAAAAAATCAAATTCCAACCAAGGACTGTCTACCTATTTATGGTGACATATTTGATTGTATTTTTGCTTCTTTTAGCCAAGTTATTACAAAACGGCAGCTTGCAACGTGGTTTGTGAATAGAAAAACTGACAGCTGAGAGAATAAAGCTGGTTTTTAAAAAAGGTGTGAAGTTTTTCTAGTTAGAAGCCATCTGAATTTAGAAAACCAAACTTTCTAGTAAGGGAAATTTGGAAAGGATAAAATGCATTTCCTATATATTATCAAAATATATTTTATTATTAGATATACTATGGAATTGGATGTCCCAGGTAAGTATGTAATGTGGGGAAACACAAACTTTAGAAAAAAAGTACTGGATGAGATTATTATTTACATTATATAAATTACTTATTGAAAAATCACAGAAACTACACATGAAAATATAACTTGTACATTTTATCCATACAATATACCCATAGGTTTATATAAATGAATTTAGTCTTTCTGAGTCCTTCATCACATGTGTATATAGTCACACACACTGGTACCACCACATTCCAAATGAAAAGAGACATACTTCTCATATGAAAACTCAGAGGTGCCCTTTCGGGAAAGAAAGGAAGGAAGGAAGGAAGGAAGGGAGGGAGGGAGGGAGGGAGGGAGGGAGGGAGGGAAAGAAAGCAAGCAAAAGAGAGAGTAAAAGCTATACTCTCAGAGAAATGCAGTGTAATAGGAAACACACACACACACACACACACACACACACACACACACACACACACTCTAAACCACCCCAAAAACGCTATACGAAGGCATGACTATTCTTTCCAGGGATGCCGCGAGCCCTTCCTTCACTGTGTGAGCTGTTCTCAGCGATCACACTGGCCCCTCAACCGCAACAGCGCTACACAAACCTTCTCCCAGCGAGCTCCAATGTTACTCTGGTGCTCGCGGAAGGTGGTAAGGGTGAGAGAGCATTGAAAGAAAGTACAAGATGGGATCCCTGTCCTGGAAAAAACTTCAAATTTGGTTGAGGAGCAAATAAAACCTATCAGCAGGGAACGATCATCAAGTGAGCTTCCAAAGCCACTGGGGCAGGTGCTCGGCCACGTGCAAGGCGCTGGGGTGCAGGCAAGGAGGGGACAGAGTCTGCCCCCGTGAGGCTCACAGGCTAGTGGGAGACAGACATGCAACAAACGACTGGGCAAATGAAGAACCCAAGAAAAAGAGAAGTCCGGGTGCTATGAGGGTAGAAGAGGAGGACCCAGTTCAGACTGGGGAGCAGGAGAGTTTCCTTGAAAAAGTCCTATTCAGGTGGAGGCCTCAACGATGGGCAGGACTGACCACCTGACACCCAACACAGAAACAGGCGTGACCAGCAAAGCGGGCATCACAACATACGTCCTTAGAAGCCACGGTGCCTGCGTTCAGCGGGCTCCTACGGACACTGGGGCACCTTCACCCGGTTAGTCCTTTTCCCTGGTTAAACATTTTACCCCTTGCTCGAAGTCCTTCCTGGCCCACCTCGTAACTGCCAGCAAGTGACCAGCACACAGGAAAGGGCAGCACCACCTCTCACGACGTCCAGCCCCCTCGGCCATCAACACCCATGTCCACGCTGTGTCCTTCTGCGTTTTCTTCCCTTCAGAAGAAAGAGATCTTTCACTCATACGTGAGGCCAGCGCCTTCTCTTATGCTCTGAATCCCATCCTTCCTCATTTCTTCAGGGATCTGTCAATCGTGTTTGTTCAGAAACTAGACCCTGACTCTTGATTGCTTAACAGAATGAAGTCCAAACTTATTAGGTCAGCACATGAGTCTTTCCAAATTTGGCCTGACCTATTTCTCCAGCCTCATCACGTCTACACGGTCATCACGGTGTCCCCACTTGGTTTTGATCATTCAGATACCTTTTCCTCCCTGTAGGCATCAGGTTGCTTGAGACCTGCCAAGTCCTGGCATGTTCATTCACTTAACAAATATTTATTGACTACCTCTCATGTTCCAGACGATGTGCCATTCACTGTCAGTAACCGTTGACATTTAATGAACATATATTACGTGCTAATAGCTTTGTTCTTCATTAGCTGATTTAAACTTCAAAACAACTATGGAGACACTGAGGCTTACAAAGTTTAATTCATGAATTAAAACATTCTTAACCACAATCCACACTTAAGAAATACTTTTTTTTGAAAAAAATTTTTAACGTTTATTTATTATTGAGAGACAGAGTGTGAACAGGGGAGGGGCAGAGAGGCAGACACAGAATCTGAAGCAGACTCCAGGCTCTGAGCTGTCAGCACAGAGCCCGACACGGGGCTTGAACTCACAAATGGCAAGATCATGACCTGAGCTGAAGTCGGACGCTCAACCGACTGGGCCACCCAGGCGCCCCAAGAAATACATTTTATATCATGATCCGATGTGTGTATGTGAACATGTGTCTATATATTCACAAGCAGGTTCACACACATACCATTTCACAAAACAATTTCTACCCTTCTTATGTGAAATGCACTCTGATATTTAAAACATTTATTTCAGTTAAAAAAAAAAAAAACTCACTAAATGGGAGGCACCGTGTGAAAACAAGATGCTCGACTGTGTCCTCTACTGAATATGCTGTTTTCACAGCGTGCCCACAAGGCCATTCACCTCCATGTAACAGACTCTAGTCCTTCCTGGCCCCGCCTCCTGCTATCTTTGACGGCATTCCTTGGCCTTCCAGAAAGCACCACTCATGTCAGCCAAGGTAGAGCGGTTACCACGGTGCCATTGCTACTGGCTGGAGTGCCTGTTTCTCCCCCAGACTATGTACTGCGGCTTTAAAACACACTCTCTTCGCATCTGTCTCCTCAGCACCACGCGAGGTGCCTGGCACAGAATCGGAACCAAATACATGTTTTTTAATGAATAAGAAAACATCTTCATTCAGAGCCCTGTTTACTTTTACTTTACAAGAAAGAGCTTAATAAATGTTACGGTCTGGCTCCTTAATTCATAGTATATTTGCAGAATTGTTTCCAGGGGAAGGAAGTCAGCTCTCCCAGGAAGGAGTTACAGACAGCTGAAAGCCCAACAGGCAGAAAGCCTGGTTTTCTCCCACCTAAAAACCTGACAAATGCACCCACCCTCTCCATCTCCAGTGTCACTGCAAAGTCAAAATGGGTTTTGCCACATATGGTTAGGTGCCTTTAGGCCAGCAGTTAGTGAGAAGCTGAGCCTCAGTTTCCATTTCTGAGACGTGTGGATGACAGGTGAGCCTACACTCTAAGGTGAGATGAGACAATGTTTTGTGTAGCAAGCAGCTAGCGCCTTCACACAGCACAGAGGCTCAACAATGTGATGGTTATTATTGTTCGTATTATTTTTAATACAACCCACAATTTATTTCCTGTCTGAATGCCTCCAGGTTTCCAAACTAGCTTCCCTTTGCCAGGCTCCCCTAAAAACCATTCATCACGGTGGAGCCAAAGAGTGCTGCAAGTCCCTGGACCGTGGTTAATTCACGGAGGTGACAAGTGCCATACCCTGTGAGCCTCCCGGCAAACAGCCTGACGCCCCTCCCCAGGCAGCATACAGCTCTGTGTTGTTGTGCTGGGCCTGCTTGCTCTATGCCTTCTCCAACAAAGCCAGTTAGAGCTGATGGGTTGCTTTCCTCACCCAGTTGACTATCCAGAAAGCATTGCCCTTTTCCAGAGAGCTAGTTCCAGAAATAATTGGCCAGCCATGTTATTTGGCTCAGAAAAGCTACGCTTGTCAGTTTCAGGCCACTCAACACAGAGCTACAGTACTGATTAGCTCTGAGTGCCATTAGACTCAGCGTACATCCTTCCTGATCTGGCAGATTCCCTAGAGTGTGCCTTTTAAATGAGAGAGAGAGAGAGAGAGAGAGAGAGAGAGAGAGAGAAAGAGAGGGAGGGAGGAAGGGAGGGAGACGGAGAGATGGGTGAAAACATACAGAGAAATGGACTGAAATATCAAGATTCCTGTCAAGTGCCTGAATTGATTCTCAAGGTAAAGGGCCAGGATCTTGACTTGTTTACCACTGGATTAGAAGCACCTATGACCAATGACTAACTTGATAAACATCTGTGCAAACCATTAGGTTTTGTGTGTGTGTGTGTGGGGGGGGCGGGTGGTTAAAGAAGATGACAATTCTCTTGCTATTTACAAGGAAGAGCACCCAAGACTTCTGGCCAGGGGGAGTACAACTTGCTCTTCTGGTGGGAGCCTATTCAAGAGCCCTGAAGCTCGTGTGAGAAAAGCCTGATCTTAGCCGGGCTCGTTCCCACCACCTAGTAAGATGGAGCGTTTATTCCAAAGGCACATTTGCATTAATTTAGGTATCTAATTACAATTTGGTAATTTTTTGAATGTCATATTCTATGTATCCAATAGCTACAGATGGGAATGGAGGTAGGGTTGCCAGAATCTCACCTGGAGTCACTTAGTCTGCATGTTAAGGATTGTTTTCTTTAGGGCCATTCTTCTATATTTATATTAGTATCAATGGAAAATTCCAAGACAATCTATTCTTGTTACATGGCAACGTAAGTAATGTTAAGTCTAGGGAAAAATGCTGCTGGTCTCTATATTATAGAGACCAATATTAGAGACGAAGCCAGAGAGTTGTTTTTCCCTTCTCCATTAAAAAAAAAAAAAAAAAAAAATCCCCTCAATGCTACCTTAGAAAATGGGTCTAATAGAGAATTAGCATTTCTAAAATGTTTCTTTGTATTATTATTAGGTTAAGTGAGTTTTCAGGACCTTTCGAATTTTTTCTTCAGCATTGTACTATCTGTGGTTTATTAAGTGGATATTTTTCTTGGTTTTACAGACAGCATGTTATAGAATTGTCTAATTTGTAAAAAAGAAATTGTCTTACAGGAAAGATCCAGCGTTACTATCTAAACCTTTGTGTATCAAAAAAATGGAAAGAAACCGATCCACACCACCATTCTAAACAAGCCACATTTTCCATATTGGACATGAGATGAACACAGAATATTGTTTATGTGGTAGGAGTAAGGAAAAACTCTTGGTTGGGCAAGACGGAGATAAAGCTTATCTTTAGAAGGACTTCAAAAGTTCTCAAAAGTAGGACGGAATTCTATTTCATTTAAAAAATAAACTGGCCACAAGGCACGTGGAGGGAAGATGATACAGAGGGAACTGGAGCAGAGAGCTCCATGAATCCAAACGGGCCACGGTGGGTCATCACCACTCTGAAACAGTCACCGATGAGCTCAAGTACCTTCTGACGAAAACACACGCCTAAGCTGAAGAGTGTACAAAATTGATTCAGAAACAAAGCCAAAGAAATAGTCAAGCAAAAATGGGAAATTTCAGGATATTAAATTGGGAGGCACTTTAGCATGGATCTCAGCCTCCAAGAGTCCGTCCTTTTCCTCTTCACGCAGCCCGACAAATTCTGCAACGCTGAGCGTCAGAGACTTTAAATCCTGCCGGGAAACTGAGTCAGACACAAAGCTCAAACCGTGGCTCATCCGAGCCACGAAAGAGGAAAACGGCGAAGGCAGAGCGAGCGTGTCCAGGCTAATGCGGGACAGCAAGGGAGCACGGAACCAATTACACGACAACGCGACTTCTTCCTCAGAGGTGCCTCTTTCGCTGGCAGAAAGCTCTAGCACCGTCAGGACACCAGCGGGACACCGAGGTTCCATGAGCCACCAAAAAGCGAGGCACGTTTTTCCTCTGGCACACGGACAATTTGTTTTCATGTTGGCATCTGTTAAAAATTCACAGAACTGCCTCGTTTCTTCAAGCCAGTTCGATAAAAGATGTTTCCCCACATGTGTGAAATAACGGGCACACGCTGCACCACCTCAGCGGAGAGTCTCCCGCCTATAAAGGCAGACAGGGCGATGTCTCATCGCAAATAGGTGTCGGAGTCCCATTTGGAGAGAAAAATAGATTTTAAAGAATATTCTTGTTACATTTTAACATCTCCAGTGTTCATTCGCCTGCCCGCTCCTGGGCACGACGTGAACTGCTCTGAGGAAGACAGAAACTAATGACCCGTTCGAGGCGGGAACCCAGGCCCCCCGGTGCTGTCCCCGCTGTGCTCTCAGGTTAACCGGCAGGGTCGGTCCCTCTGCCTTCCCTGCACCGCGGCGCCCTATATTCAGAGGCACAGACGCGAGCATCTAAGTTCTCCCCGTCCGCCCCCACAGAACCCTCTCGCCTACTGACACCATCTATCACCGGGCAAATGAGAGTCCGGGGAAGCATCAGACTGATTACCCAGATGGTAGGTGGGGGCAAAATATCTGGCCTTTCCTTACACAAATCTTCCCGGTGTTAGCTGCAAAAGTCCGCTTCGGTGCTGAGAGCAGAGACAATTTTATGTGTGTTACTATGCGCCGGAAGGAGCAGAGGAGCCACTTTTTAAGGCTTTCAACTTCAGGCCAGGTCTCCCCTGAGTCATTTGTGCCTGACGCTTATGCTTATTGTTAGTATTCGCACAGGGCTTCGCAATTTATAACCTTCAGATACAAGGCTGCGTCTGATCCACGCGACAAACCCACAGGACACTGTGATCCTCGCTTCACATAGGAGGAAGCAGAGATTTAATTAATTGTCGCAGGTCACAAAAGTAGTTAGTGGTAAACCCTGCACCCAAACTCAGGTTTTTCGGTTCCAAACTCCCTGAAGATTAAACTGAGGAAAAGCACATACTACCTAAGCACTGGAGTGAGGAGACTGAACAAGGCCACGCGGTCTGCACAGGCGCAGAGCTCTGGCGGGGGAGATTCCACTGATGACCTGGCAGTGGGTCCCGAGCACGGCCAGGCTGCACTAGGAGGGTGCCTGGCTGTGGGGACGCCGCTGTGACAGGTGATGCTTCGTTCATTTGTTCACGTAGCAAATCTGGCCTCAAAGACCTACCAGCTGCCAGGCTCTGGAGGACCTGATAGGTCAGTAAAGACGGCCAAGGGGGCCCCATGTTGAGGTGGGGTTGGGGTTCAGATGTGAGTGGCAAAAGTGACAATGAGAAGAGATTATATCAAGATCCTGAATGAGGTTCAGCTGGCTGGGGATGAGAGGCAGCGGGGTGATGAGGGGTAAGGCCAGAAAGGGAGGCTGGTGCGGGGTAAGTGGCCCCGTAACCACGCACCTCAGCACAGCCTCCCTCTGAGGCAAAGCGGGGATCTCGGGCTCTTATGAAGGGCAGGATTAATCTAACCAGACCCCTGGAAAGACCATTCTGGATTCATCACGGAAAGGGGACTGGGAACGCAGCTGAGACAGGAAAGACATCTGCGAGGCTGGTGAAGGTGAAGTTAAAAGTTCCTGGGTAGCCAGGACCCCATTGGCGACAGTGGATACCAAGAAAAGGGGATGCGTGGCTAACACCGCAGGGGTAGAGTTCACGGAACATGATGACTAGCACAGGCCAGATGGGAGAGAAAAAGCCATCAAGGATGCCTTCCAGCTTTCTGGTTTGGGAAACTAGGCAGACAGGGGTCTTTCCCCGAGGTACGGACCCCTAAGGCACAGGAGAAATCCCGTTACTATAAATAAGTGCATGCAATACACAATGTTGAATTTACCTAAGATCCAGGTATTCTCAGATACTTCCCGTGAAGAATAATGAGCCAATTACAAATGAGGGTTGACTATTAAAAGCAAGCTTCACTTGGCAATTCAAAAAAAATTACTGCATAAACCAAAAGTGACAAAACTATGCATCTTTAAAAATATTCTAAAATTTAGACTGATTCCTCAGTCAATAATAATAGACTTTTATTATATGTGATATTTGTTTTCTCAGTTTTTTGGTGAACAAACCTCGGGAGAGCGGACTTAAGAGCAATGTAACAATAACCCTAATACAAGTCCTATGTTGTTATTTCCTGCACTAGACTAAGCTTTGGTTTGGACCACAATTCAGCCCAGAGGCAGAGCTCTGAGGCTGAGGAAATTATAAACAGCTTCCTAGATATTCTCTCTTGTATCTGACTTCCCATTTGACTTTATTTTCGTCTGTCACGGATTATAAAAAAAGGGTCCTCAATTAAGAGTGGAGTCTGAATTCACTGCATCTGGTGGTGGGGGCAGGTTATCACTAATGCTTTAACACGTTGAGCTGCTATACTTACACAGCAATACATCTGGAAAGTGATCTACTTTCTTCTCTTTTTGCTAATAACCTCATGTTGAAAGCCAGCATCATTTTATGTTTAGCGTGCTCACAAATGGTAAGAACACCTTTATATACAAGGGTAATTGGAAAGGTAGAGTAAGAGAACATTTTCTGACTACCAACACCACCCTATGAAACATTTCAGAATGTGCAGATTTACTGTCATATTTAGAACTGAGAATCCAATAGGAAGAGGAACAAAATAGTTTCTGTAGTCACAAAACCAGAAAAAAAAAAAAATCTCCAATCCTATTTCCAACTCCTTAACGGGTATCTTGGTGGTCTCCATTTTTGAGCTAACTTGTTAATCTGTTCCTGACAGTTAAGAAGGTGGATCAATTAAGATATTCAAAACCATTAAAAAATTTGAAAACTACCTGCCATATAAATATCACCATGAAATCAGCTAGTAGCATTAAAAACTTCTCAAAATTTTTACTTATTTCCATCTAAATACTCCTAAGGTATAAAGAGACTGGTTGGGGTAGGGTGGGGGTGGCTTCTGGGCAACTCATTTCACACCAGACTCCAGGTGTGAGGATTTCAGCTTGGCCTGAAGTCCTGTCTGGACTGTCATAGAAATACGTCAAGGATGGGGAAGCAGAAGCGGTAGCTTTAATCTGGCGCAAGATCTAAATGCCCACTATGTTTCAAGACCGAGAAATAGCCTATGCCGTAGCAGATGACCTTTAATGGTAAAATTGAGAGAAGACTTATTAATATGGCAAGCTTTCTTAATTTAAGAACATGTTATATTTTGTTCTTTGGTTGTTCTGTGCTCTGAAACAATTTGAAACTTCGGAATTGGTGTGACGGCTGAATTATTTTCTGCTGTCCGGCTCGATCTTTGTTAAACATCTATTATACATGAAGCTCTGTCACAGACATAGGGAATCAGAGTGTGAACAAGATTCAGTCCTGGCCCCTCAAGAGCTCAGTTTAATTTATAGTAAGACACTCGATTTATTTTAAGAGATCTCTTTTTTTGCCCTTGGCATTTAAAAGTAAAAGAAAGATTTGCCCTAAGCAAATAGAATGTGCCTAGAAATTCGATGAGGGATTCTATTAGGACTTTAAAAAGAAGCTAAAATACATCACGGAAGAGTGAGAATAAAATTATACAAGGCAATTAACACTTGGGATTAATAACAGAAGAAAAAATATGAGACTAATGAAGACATATTCTATTCAATCTAGAGAAAATAGGTTAAGTTTGAAACTTCATACTTCGGAAGTATACAAATTCTGATTCACCTTTTCAGGGTAGGCGCACAAGAACATCTAAATGTCCAATCTTGCCTGTTTGCTACACGCTTTCTCTAGATAATGGCACTGTTTATATTTATGCTTCTATTTATAAGAATGGAGCTAATGGCAAATATCACTGTGAATATCAGACTCCAAAGGCGGGGAATTTTGTGAATCTTGTGATTCCAAAAGCGGGGCCAAAACGGCAAAGTTTTGCTATTTTCTCCTCGTCCTGCAACTGCGGGGTGAACCCGCATCTGGCCTAGCTGCTCTCATCTGCTGTTGCTGGTAAGAGTAAGAGCCAATTCTCCATCACGTACAGTCAGCTGGTACATTCGGACGACAACTCTGCTTAATCAGTGGGGGGAGAGAGAGAGAGAGAGAGAGAGAGAAAAGGTTGTCGTGTGGGTGGACAAGAAAGAAGGCGGGGTGAGGGGGCGCTGCTATTCAATAATTCTGGAAGATTTCACCCAGGATACCTTCCATGCAGATCTGACGGTCACAGGACGGTGCCAAAGAACCGCCTCCAGTGACAGAATACATTTGCTAGCACATCACAGTCCTGCCGAAGCATCAACTCTGCTTGTAATTCGCGTCCAAAAGGGAAAGTATGTAGTGGTTCTGCTTTCAGCACATCGCAAGGACTAATTAAATCCTCATTACTACCTTCTAATTATTCAAATACTATGGGATTACACTGAGGAAGTCCCTGCTGGCGCGCCAGATGAAAAGGGTTAAATAATGTACGTTGATTCGGAGAACCCGGATCTGGTGCAGACCTTCAGAAAACCACCAGCATTAACATGAATATTTAATTAGACACCACTGTGAAAATTTAAAGGGAATTCAATTAAAAGGTTTTCAAAAAATTAATTCTGACCTCTCTACATCTGTCCAAATAAATAAGCCTTCTTGAAACGTTTTCACCTAATTGCTAATCCAATAACTAGAAGGGCATTTGCTAGTTTCATTAAGCTTAACATTTTACGGGGGTTAAAAATGCAATCATTTTAATGTTAATAATAATTATACTTATTTATCTACTCAGATGACTGAGTAGATATTCCCTCCAAGCCCTCTTGGAAAACAGGGCAACATATGAAGATTTCCTGTTGCTCTTTTCAAATTTTAAGATCTACAAGTTAAAGATTATACAATGAGGATGAAACTAATCTAAACTTGTCAGCTACAATTTTCTCGTAACATTTATTTTAGTATTTTAGTGTTATCTGAACTCTTCCTCCAATGCCTTAGGTACTATAATTTATACTGCTTGATTTTGGGGGGGGGGGTGAAGTGCTTTAATAGCAATTCTGTATGTTGTTAAAGGAGAACTACAGAGAGAAGATTTGATTTAAGATAAAAACCAGCGGCAAACGTGTTACGGAATACTAAACTGAAGTTTTGACCTTTCTTCTTTTAAATTTCTGTCGACGATGAAGAAGTTAAGACCAAAGAATTGGAACTAATTTTCTTTATTCGGTTAGTGGGAAGTTCTAGCACCACACAGAGTGCAAACAGGAGAGTGCTGAGCCAAGTGCTGTAGAAGAGAGCAGCTAAGAATGTGCAGGAGACAGTACCGCAGGAGAGTAAAGAGGCCAATAAATATGTAAAACGTCTCCCTTCTTTTTGTACCTGACAATGGCCATGTCCGTGTTTTCTTGGTGTTTTCTATACACCTTTTACAGATAGAAAATCTAAAACTGTGGAAACCCAGGCATGTTTGCCTACATATAATGTGGGGAAATGGATTTGTGACTGTTGTCCTTAGACAAACTTAACACCAGCAGCCCCAGGTCAGAGGGCACGGAACTGGAGGTGGGGGTAGGGCACTATAGGGCCATGGGACCACCGTGCTGGGCCTCCGGGCAGCATACCGACTCTGAACCCAACTTTGGGAAGAGGACATCGAATTGCAGACGCCAGTGTTATTCAGATCCCAGGACAGCCTCAGGTTGTCAGCAAAATTTTCCTCAACAAGAGTATACATATACTGATAAATGTTCTTCCTGAACAGGAATCGAAGGACCGAGGAGGAAGGAATGAGGGCCGGGCAAGGGTTCAGCTTCCCAAGCCTGGAGGGAGGCAGGCTCCAGGGTAGAATGTCAGTACTGCTGTCCTTCATGATGAGGACTCTGGGGAATACCCAGAAAACCACGCCTCCAAATAGAAGCAGGCTGCAGTTCCTGTTTTGTGCAATTGTCTCCAGGCAAGTATGTTTCTAGATTCTTTGCGTGAAAGAAAATCTATCTCCTGTGGGTAAGTTAAAGAAGGTGTGTGTAACTGGAATCTTACTCTCTTATCTTAACTTATTAGAACAAAGTAAAAGCGTAATAGGAATTGCTCAGCTTGGTTATTTTAGTACTCAGCAGTATAGACACTATGTTCTTGTCTCTATCAAGGTCCACGGGTTCTCAGAGAGGACACATTTTTTCAATAGGACGCTAACTCACCAAAATACTTTTCTCCTCTCTGCTTCTTTCATCACTTCCCTGAATGGGGGTAGGGGAGGATATATCAATTGTAAAAGTATAAATGAAGTTAAATTACTTTTCAGCACATGGGAATCAACACCGGGTAATTTTCTAGCAAGTGTTTTCTCAGATCTACTTTGCACTGCATATACTGTTGGTACACGCCCCCAAAGATGATAAAACAGACAAGGAAAATATTATTATATCAAAGCATTACAATGACTGTCATTTGCCATTAAAACACCTGACCAAATGTCATTAAAAGCTAACATTTCTTCCTAGATTTTAACAAATAACAGAGGCTTAAAAAACCAATGCTTGCTATCCAGTTTTGGAGGAAATTGAACTCATGCATGGCAAAAGATCATTTATCAGTCATTTGGAAATATAAGGGTTTCCTGGTTAGGGGGCTGTCCGACCAACAGAAGGCACACCAGGGACACACACAACATCTTTCAGAGAAAGTCTGGGGAACGTGTTCATAACAATATACAAACTATAAAATTTATATTTGCTATTTGAAGGAAATGGTCATTATAACAACCCAGATTGTATGTATCCATTATCAGTTACCAAAACCACACTGCATATAATGAAGATAATCAGGAAGGAAAAAATAACAAACATACCTAAAATAGTGGTTGTTATATAGTGACACCAGAAGAAAACTCTAGATTTTGCTTGCCAACGTATTTAAGTTAAAAGTTTAATTTAGCTGCATTTCCTCATTCTATGGTTGTTCACATTTGCTTCTCTACATTTTCAAATGTCTTGAACACATATCAGTTGGAAGAGGGTGGGGAACATATTGGTGGAGGATCTAGGAGGGTTTCTCTTTTAGTTCTTAGCAATAAAGGTTGGGATTGTAGGGCTTCCAAATTACCCTCTAATGCTTGCTGAAGCAGCAGAATTCTCCCAGTGGGAATGATGTTACAGGGTTATGTGAGGATTAAATGAAATAACAAATACCTTCATCTGGGCTCTGGGTCTGGCCTGAGCAGGTTTTCAGTGCAGGGTAATTTCTTTCATCCTTTTTTCCCCTCCATTTCCCTGACTCGGCAATGCAACACAGATGTAACCCAAGGCCAAGTAAAGGAGTTTGGAGAGAATTCCCCCTTGCATGGTGCTAGTATGCTGTCCACGAACTTTGAACGGTCTTCCAGATGACCAGAGACACGAGGCGTTAATGCAGAAAAAGGATGTGAGGTATAGGACTTGTTTGTAGGAAGTTACAGTGGAAAGTTTAGAGAAACAAATGCACACACCACTTCACTGTTAAAACATATCATAGTATCATTACAAGGCAGTGGTTCTCAAAGTACGGTCTTTAGATCGGCAATGCTGGCAACAGCTGGGCATTTGTCCAAAAGGCAGATCTGAGGTGGCCCCCCTCAAGCCTACGAAATCAGCAATCTGCGGGTGTGGCCGGGTTATCTGTTTTAAGCAGTTCCCCAGGCAATTTTCACACACCCTAAAGTTTGAAAACCATTAACTATTCCATTATTAAGGTAGACTGTAGTGTCTTCATAAGGGAATTAAGTATTAGTTATACATTAAATTATAATAAAGTTAACTATGTCGAGACATTAGAAAATAAAATTTCACTTTATTCCTACTAAATATTCGTTTCAACACAAATGATGTGTAGCTGAGGCTAATCCATCTTTTCATGGGCATTACTTTCTAAATAATGGGGTGCTAAGTTATTAAACATGTAAAGTAACTAAAACCTTACAATTCCAATTAGAAGCAAATCATCATCTGTACAGCTCATATAGAAATAATTATAAACATGTGGGGTCAGGAACCTTTAAATAGCCGCTACCAAGCTCGCAACTTTTGTCTTCCGGGTGAGCGTGAGGGAGGAGGGGAGAGAACGAAAGTGGCGGCTCTCCACGGGCCAGATGGGCAAGCCTGGACTCACAGGCAGTGGAAGGGACCTGGCAGGGCGCCAGATGGTGCTATGGGCTTGTAGACTGTGGTCTACACTAATCTGGATTAAGATCACCACCACCAAAAGTAGCTTTACTACAGAAGGAGGGAAAGCAGATGAAGATACACACACGAAGACCAAAGGCCTCAACCCAGTCAATAGTAGATGGGGTCAGCATGCATAAGTGAGCGAAAGGTCAAAGAGTTCGCGGATGGGGGACAACCTGAAAAGTTCAGGGCTTTGGGAAAAGCCCGTGGTCTTTTTTCTGGTTCCGGCACTAATGAGCCTCTGAGAATGAGGAATTCCTATGGAACCTCTCGGGTCCTCAGTTTCTTTGTTTGTAAACTGAGGTGACCGGACTCTACAGTCTCTCAGGTTGGCTCTAGTACTAAGATCCTACAATTTTATACTATAAGGTCTTACCAGGTGTATACATTTTTATTGTTGAAGTATCAGGGGACAAATACTGATCAAAACAGCTAAACGGACACACACTCTAACATTATACTTCATCAGGACCGATACCCAAATTGCATCAGTAACAGTCCCCTTTACACAGCTAGATCAACTGTCAGGCGAGAGTCACGTATAAACTATGCTTCACGATACTGTGTGGGCATATATAGCCTTTGGGTCTTGAACTGTGCTGGGTAAAACTTCACCTAATCTGCAAGAAAGCATCCTTCTTTGTTGTTACATGTATGTTATTTCGTTCATCAGAGGAGGAAACATAACATCCTTTAAAAATCACTCATAAGGAAATGCACAGATGACCAAATTCATATAAGCCTCATATACTCCAAACACAAAGATACGTAAGACATGAACTGAAGACTAACCTCTTTCCTGTGGCATTGGTGACTGGCTCAAGGCAGGATGGGAACTGGATTCTGACTGGCTCCCAGGTGGCTGAGGAGGCATCTGACTGCCTGCAAAACACAGGAAGGGGAGTGGGGACGGGGAGCCCTCTACATTAATGCTGCAATTGCGCAAAACCAAGACAAGTACATTTATTTCATCTTAATGATCACAAAAGGCGTGGCCCCGCAGAGAAAGAGACATGGCTCAAAAAAGTGTGCTATTTTGCCCTTTTCTGGTAAAACGTAGAAGAAACATGGATAATCATATTTACCAGACGATCTCTTGAGAAGTTTAATTTCCTACTGAATGAGTTCCCAACCTCACAAATACATTAGTAGTCAAAATCTGACATATACCTACGTAATGCATTTCATGAAATCCAAGACTCATGAACTAAACTCAGCCTCTTGAGTTTAAACTAGTCTGTAAGTGGTGAGGCATGCATAGTGGCCAACAATTTTTTGTTGGTAATATTTATTCGAAGTAAAACTACCAACCAATTTCTTAAAATATCTTTGTAATTAATCAGAGATTTAACATAAACATAGGAGATGTCCATTCAAAAACATAAAACATACTACTATAGAATGTAGTATAAACTAGCACTAAAGAAGAAAATATTATTCTGCACCTCTTTTGATCTTTATTGCTAATAAAGCAACAGCATCTAGTTAACATGTATTTGACTTCCATTTATTTAATGGGTGCTCAGTTTGTCTTTTCAAACTATAATGGAAGCTCCTTGAGACAGGAATCATGCCTTTTACTCCCTTAATCCCTGCATTACCATAGCAAATATTAATAAATCTTTGTTATTTAATGGTCCTTAATCTGAGAATACGCATTAAAGGGAAAAAAACTTACTATTTTTATCAATTAAAGAGAGGCAATGAATCATGTGAGGTGCAAGGAGACAGGATTTTGAAATTTAAGAATCATCAGAGGTACTTGAGATCTCAACTCACTTTCTGGTTCAGAGGTTTAGAAACACTTCAACTAAAAATGTTAGCGAATAAAGAAGGCAGTTGCATTTAACACACTCTTCTAAGTGCTAGCTCTCATGGCATGAAGACCCTGCTGTTTTCTCTTCTCACTTCTCCCTTTGCTAGAATAAACTGAAAGACTGAAATATACAGGTATACATACCTACACAATACACACATGCAGGCATACACAGATTTCCCCCACATAACCCTCAGGTACTAGAGTCTATGATTATGCTAGGTCAAGCTAACTGCTTTGACATCACGGGACCTACTTTTCTACAGTTTTGTGTATTGCTAAGAGAATCACAACGGAGTAGAGAAGGAAATTAACGTATCGAAGATTACCACCAATTCACCCGGTGAAGGTCATGCCGCAGAGTCTGGCGTTTGACGCTGAACATCCGCCCTCTCGTATTTCTAACCAATGGCATCTCTGTTAGGCCAGGCAGCCTGACTGCAGACCAGAAAGAGCATGATCCCCAGGGTCTCTCAGGACTGTCACTCATTACTAATTCTAATAATGGTTGTATCTGTGACAGCCAGAGAGGCAGGAAGGTGATTTTCCATTTAGATAATACGTACATATAGTCGTTAAAATATAACTACAAGAAAAATCCTGACATTGTTTTCGGGAGTTTAGGCTTCTCACTTTTTAGAAAAGAATGTAAAACCTATGAATGTATATCTGAGTGCTCCTGGGTTCAAATGCCATTCTCATTCTCAGATGAAATGAAAACCAAGACCCGAATTCACGGACGTTGAGAAACCTTGCGCTGTGAAACCCCTAGGAGTAAGCTCTTAGGTTACAGCCACACCTAGTGCATAAAAATCCTACACACACACAGTACAGCATCTATTCAGTTAGCGCCAAATAATTAAACGTAAAGTAGAAAAGACAACATTCTGGATGAAAACAATTTCAAGGGTAAACGCTGGTCATCAACTCCGCTGCAGACACACAAAAGTTGCTGTGTCCACTCAGGGTCATGTGTTTCCTATGAAACACCCTCAGGCCCCCAATGTGCAGCCCATTTAGAAATTGAAAGCATGCTGCAGCCAAATCCTGACTTTTTAAAATGTCACTGGGGAATCAGCTGCACTAAGACAGTAAGTGCTTACATTACAATGATTGTTTCTGTAGGACAGACTGAATTCATGGACTCATGACAGCAAAACAAACAGTAATTCTACGTTAATACAGGCCACCGCTACTGACACTATGCACGCCCAAGGCACTGCTCTCATGTACGATATTTCAAGCAAGAATAAAAGAGGCTTTATAAGAAACCCATCTCATGAATTCAAAAAATACTTTCAAGCAGCGCTACCGCCGGTCTGGTGCAATTCTAAGACAGATAACTCTTCACGGCAATGAGAAAATTTATTATTAAATCCATTCTTTAAAGAAATAAACAAGAGCCTTTTCATGGTAAAGACAGATTTGAGCCAACGGCTTTAAATTCTCCACGTGCTTCTGTCCCCTTATCTTTCCACCAACAGTCTCATAGCTACTAGGGAAGAACTTCATCCTTCACATGCACAGGTAGAAGCATAGTCATGGCAGATGATGAATCAGAAAGTACGCTTGAAAATATGTTTGAGAAATACAATGTCCATGGTTCATATGAAGAAGACAATTCAGAGCCCTTTGAACCAGATGAATTATGTAAACACCCTCAAAACTATAGATTTTTATAGCACATATGGCTCTCGTAAGTAAAACCTTTCAAACAAAATTTGGTAATTATTTTAAGAGAATATTGCCATGCAGAGTGAACAAACTTTATGAGTAGGCTTTAACATTGAAATGGAGTTTCTAAAGAAAGCCCTGCTTTCCTCTTGTCTATGTCTATAATGGTACAAGCACAGTGGAGAAAACATTACAACTGGAAAAAACTATGCTGAGTTAGGATAAATCCCACCACTTTATAGCTATGTGTTTATTCTCCAGTGACCATGTGTACAATATTGTGCAAAATCTTGGTGCAACAAAACAAAAATGAAGCATCAATAAAGTCACCTGAATTTCTATTGTTGCTAACTTAAAACTCCCAGAAGTCTATATTGTGATTTTTATTAACAAACTTTTCTTTTTTTTTTTTTAAACATTTAATGTTTATTTATTTTTGAGACAGAGAGGGACAGAGCATGAACAGGGGAGGGGTAGAGAGAGAGGGAGACACAGAATCTGAAACAGGCTCCAGGCTCTGAGTGGTCAGCACAGAGCCTGACGCGGGGCTCGAACTCACGGACCGCGAGATCATGACCTGAGCTGAAGTCGGACGCTTAACCGACCAAGCCACCCAGGCGCCCCACCAAACTTTTCATTAATTTTACACTTAAAGAAAAGTTACAAGATGAGTACACTGAGCTCCTATATATCCCCTAGCCCACCTCCTCTAGTATTCACATCTTAAATAACCATAATAGAATTACCATAACCATAGATGGTTATAACCAAGAAATAACCATAACAGAATTACCAAGAGGCACCTAACATGGTACCACTCTATTAACTAAAGATCTTATTTGAATTTCACCATTGTTTTTCTTTCTTCCATTCTAGGATCTCACAGTGCATTTAGTTGTGATTTCTCCTCAGTCTCCCTCAGCCTATAAAAGAACTTCAATTTTCTTTCCTTATGTTTTATGACCTTGATGCCTTTGGAAAGTGGTGTTCATGACACCGATGTTTCATTTCTGGTGCTGTTTACCCTGATGACTTGGTAAAGTTGGATGTCTACCAAATTCCTCCAATATAAAGTTATTATTTTGCCCTCTGTAGTTATGAGTATCTCGAGGAAGCCATTTGAGACTATGCAAATCCTGTGTCTTCTCAAACTTGCATGCACTGTCTTAGCATCCATTACAGAATCCTGGCTGTAACATTTATCACGGTAGTGTTTGTAATGATGGTTCTTTATTTCCCTCTTTTCTTCTACATTTATTAATGGAAATCTATTATGAAGAAGAACTATCTCCTCTTCCCCATTTGTTTATATATTTCTACGACTACTTATTTCTATCTATATAAACTCATTGTGGACGACACACCACAGCTTCTAGTGAGTCACGTGCTTGCATAACCCCCACCTCTTGATTGAGGGCAGAACCTGTGACTTGGCCTCTAATCAAAGAATACAACAAAAGTGATGAAACATCACTCCTAAAATTACATTACATGGCAAAGTTAAAGGCGTTTTGCAGATATCATTAAGGTCCCTAATAGGCTGGCTTTGAGATAATCAGAAGGAAGATGATGCTGTGTAGAAATGACTTTAAAAGAGGACCTAGGCTTCTCTGTGCAGAGATGCTTCCAATGGCCTTGAAGAAGAAAGCTTCCGTGATGTGGACTGAGCCACATGACAAGGACAGGCAGCTCCAGAACTTGAGAGCCTCACTTTTATAACCAGGGGAAATTAATTTCTCCAACATCTGAATGAGTTTGGAAGCAGATTCTTCCTCATTGAGGCTCCAGGTGAGAAGACGGATCATCAAACACTTTGCAGCCTTGTGAGAACCTGAGCAGAGGACGTAACTAGCCTGTGCCTGGATGCCCGGCCATGGAAACTGTGACATGTGTGTTGTTTTAAGCTAAGTGTGTGATGATTTGTTGAAACAACAGAAAACTAATACACTCATAGATACTTATTTTATTCCATGGATTAAAATCCAACATTGACATTATTTCACTCAAATTGTTCCAGATTTGGCCATGAGAAGCTCCTTCAAATTCTTAGTGTTTGTAATCATAAAACACTGTGGCTCATTTTGCATTTTTCCTGACCCAGCCCTGTAATCAACTGCTTCTCCTCGGAGCGCTAATTTTTATTGGAAGATAATGTTCACAGACTAGGATCTGGGTACTAGGTCTGCTCCTTATTTCTGGGGTGTTACTGCTTCCAGGCTGTCTCAGTGAACTGAAGTAGGAATTGTATGTAGGTACACTAATCCATTCGCATATGGTATAAGCAAGTCTATGTTTTGGTATTTGTGTGTGTAACCATGAGTTTACGCAAATACCTCCAATTCCAATCCAGAATTGGGCGGGTATATCTTAGCCTTCCATCTTTCCTTATTATAACTTCTTTCTACAGCAGCAAGAAACCCAGTCCTCATTATCTAAATCAATTTACTGATTTGTTCAATTCTATCATATACACAAAGTAATTTCAGAATTACTAATCTACACCACTGTGAGAAACACAGAGCCACTTGTTAGGACTTGTATTCCATTTTGCATCCCCTTCACACCTTGATTGGCTTTAATTGTTTTGGTATTTGGGGGGTATGTGAAATACTTCAATGGTTCCGTAAGTCACAGTTATACAAAAAGATACTTGAAGAAGTCAGTCCCTCCAACTCTGCTACCCTATTCCCATTTCTCTTTCTTTCCATTTCTTTCCCAGCTGCCCCTATAATAAATCTCTTTAGTTTTTGGTTTATCTTTGCTATATATATTTTGCATAAATGAAAAGGTACCTGTATATGCTCTTATTTTACTCCTTACTTGAAGGGTAGCATATCCTAGGTCTCTTTTGCACTTTGTCTTTTCACTTAACAGCAGGTCCTGAAAAGTACTTCCTATAAGTTTATAACATCTTTCACTTGAAAAACAGGTATATGGTACTCCTTTGTCTGAATGTTCCATAGTTTATATTCAATCATTCTCCTGTGTATGGGCATTTAGATGATTTCCAATCTCTTGCATATGTATTTTTGTATTGTTTGAGATCCATCGTTAGGGTAAATTCCTTGAAGTGGGATTGATGGGGCAAAAAAATATGCAAATTTCCCTGTATGAAGCTGTGAAACAATTTACATTCTCACCAGCAATGTTTGAAGGGGCTGCCTCTCCAAAACCTACAAGAATATGTGGTCATTTAAAATACGTTTGTCAATCTTATATGTGAGAAACAGTATCTGGTATTTTTGAATTTACATGCCCGATTCGGAGTGAGTTTGACCACTTTTTTATTTTGAGGTCTATTTTTATAGCTCTTCTGGTTAATTGCTTGTTCATGTGTTTCCCACATTTTTCAATCTGGATTTTTAGTACTTTTGTCTTGAAAAAAATTTTTTTAACACTGCTTATTTTTGAGAGAGTGAGAGAGAGCGCACAAGCACAAGTGGAAGAGGGGCACAGAGAGAGGGAGAGAGAGAATCCCAAGCAGGCTCCATGCTGTCAGCGCAGAGCCCAACTTGGGGCTTGATCTAATGACTGTGAAATCATGACCTGAGCTGAGATCAAGAACCCGACACTCAACTGACTGAGCCATCCAGGTGCCTCTTGTCTTGAAATTATTAAGAATTCTTTATATATTATGGATGTTAGCTCTTTCTCTGTGGTATAAGTTGTGAATATTTTCTCCTACTTTGTCAACCATCTTTGGATTTTATGATATCTTTTGTAATGGAACTTTTTTTTTTTTAAGGAGCCAAATTCATCGATCTTTATTTTTATTGCCTCTAGATTTTGTGTCCTAGTTAGAAAGCTGTTCTCTGCACCGCAGTTAAAGAGGAATTCACCCCAGGTTTTGTTAAGTACATGTATATGTATGGTCTCATCTTAATTTACTCGAGTTTATTTTTGTGTATGATCTGAGCTAAAGATCAAATTTTATCTTTTGTGTTAAGAGCTTTTAAGATCTACTCCTATAGTTCCCTAACTCCTCAAACTATTTTTCTTTTTCAATGTTTTCTACCACATTTTTCTATATGAGCTTTAGTATCAATGTGTCTATATAAAATAGCTTATTAATAGTTTTACCGGGATTACAATGATATTATAAATTAACTTAAGGAAAACGGATGACTATCGAGTTCATCCTGTTCAAGAACAGAAGGCATCTTTCGTTGTTCATATCTTCTTTAGTTTCTTATAAGCAAGTAAATGTTTTGTACATTTTATGTTAATTTATTCCTCAGCATTTAATCTTTTTTGTTGCTACGACACATGGGATTTTCTCCAGGGGTATGTCTTTCAACTGCTTATTGCTTGTGTAGAGGAAGGCTATTGCTTTTTCTTTTTATTCATTTCATTTTTTCCATCATAAGGGTACTCTTTAATCTCCATCATCTATTTCCCCTGTCCCTCTATCGACCTCCCGTCTGCTAACCATCAGTTTTTTCTTTATAGTTAAGAGTCTGTTTCTTGGTTTGCCTTTTTTTTTTCCTTTGCTCATTTGTTTCTTCAATTCCACATAAGTGAGATCACATGGCTCTTTCTCTGACTGACTTATTTCGTTCTGCATACACTCTCTACCTGTATCCATGTTGTGCTAAATGGCAAGATTTCATGCTATTTATGGTTAAATAAGATTTCCATCGTATGTATATACACCACGTTTATCCATTCATCTATTGATAGATACTTGGGCTGCTTCCATACTTTGGCTATTGTAAAAAAAATGCTGCTATGAACATAGGGGTGCATATACTCCTTTGAACCAGTGTTTTTATATTTTGGGGGGAAATACCCAGTAGCGTGATTCCTTGATTTAAGGTAGTTCTATTTTTAATTTTTTGAGGAACCTTCATATTGTTTTCCACAGTGGCTACACTAGTTTGCATTCCCATCAACAGTGCCCAAGAGTTTCTGTTTCTCCAAGTCCTTGCCAACCTGTGATTTCCTGTGTTTTTAATTTTGGCCATTCTGACAACTGTGAGATGATATCTCATTGTAGTTTTGATTTGCATTTCCCTGATGATGAATGATGTTGAGCATCTTTTCATGTGTCTGTTGGCCATCTGGATATTTTCTTGGGAGAAATGTGTTTTCATGTCTTCTTCCCATTTTTAATTAGATTGGTTTTTGGGTATTGAGTTGTACCAGTTCTTTATATATCTGGATGCTAACCTTTACTGGATATCATTTGCAAATATCTTCTCCCATTTAGTAGGTTGCCTTTTAGTTTTGTTGATTATTTCCTTTGCTGTGCAGAAAGTTTTTATTTTAATGTAGTCCCAACAGTTTATTTTTGCCTTTATTTCCCTTGTCTCAGGAGACACATCTAGAAAAATGTTGCTATGGCCAATGTCAGAGAGATTACTGTTTGTGTTCTCTTCAAGGATTAAAAAAATGTTTTTGTTTTAGTATTTTTTGAGAGAGACAGAGCATGAGCATGAGTTGGGGACGGGCAGAAAGAGAGGGGAACAGAGGATCTGAAACGGGCTCTGCGCTGACAGCAGCAAGCCCAATGTGGGGCTCAAACTCATGAACCACGAGATCACGACCTAAGCCAAAGTCGATGCTGAACCGAATGAGCCACCCCGGCGCCCCCCTTCAAGGATTTTTATGGTTTTGGATCTTACATTTACGCCTTTAATCCATTTTGAGTTTATTTTTGTGTATGGTGTAAGAAAGTGGTCCAGTTTCGTTCTTTTGCATGGGGCTGTCCAGTTTTCCCAGCACCATTTGTTGAAAATACTTTTTTCCCATTGTATATTCATTCCTCCTTTGTCAAAGATTAATTGACCATGTAATTATGGGTTTATTTCTGGGTTTTCTATTCTTTTTTCTTTTTTCAAGATTTTATTTTTTTCTAAGTTTATTTATTTATTTTGAGAGAGGTTTGGGGTGGGGGGAGGCAGAGAGAGAGGGAGGGAGAGAATCTAAAGCAGGCTCTGCACTGTCAGCACAGAGCCCAATGCAGGGCTTGATCTCACGAACCGTGAGATCATGACCTGAGCCAAAATCAAGAGTTGAACACTTAAGTGACTGAGCCACCAAGGTGCCCCTCTGGGTTTTCTCTTCTGTTCCATTAATCTGTGTATCTATTTTTATGCCAGTACCATACTGTCTTACTTACTACTGCTTTGTAATATAACTTGAAACTTAGAATTGTGATACTACCAGTTTTGTTTTCTTTTTCAAAATTGCTTTGGCCATTCAAGGTCTTCTGTCGTTCCATACAAATTTTAGGATTGTTTATTCTAGTTCTGTCAAAACCGCTGTTGGTATTTTGATAGGGATTACATTAACGTTTTAGATTGCTTTGGATACTATAGACATTTTAACAATACTTGTTCCTCCAACCCATGAGCATGGACTGTCTTTCTATTTCTTTGCATTGTCCTTAATTTTCTTCATCAGTGTTTTATAATTTTCAGAGTACAGGTCTTTCACGACTTTGGTTAAGTTTATTTCGAGATCTTTTATTGTTTTTGGTGTGATTGTAAATGGGATTGTTTTCTTAGTTTCACTTTCTGCTGCTTTATTATTAGTGTATAAGAATGCAACAGACTTCTGTACACAGATTTTATATTCATCTATCAGTTCTTTGGTGAAGTCTTTAGTGTCTTCTATATCTAGTATCATGTCATCTGCAAATAGTACAAGTTTTACTTCTTCTGCAGGCCTTTTATTTCTTTATGTTGTCTAATTGTGGTGGCTATGAATTCCAGTGTTATGTTGAATAAAAATGGTGAGAGTGGACATCCTTGTCTTGTTCCTGATCTTAGGGGAAAAACTCTGTTTTTCCCCATTAAGTATGATGTTGCCTGTGGGTTTTTCATAAGGACTTTACTACTACTCGAAATCTACTTTGTTGAGAGTTTTTATCAAAATGGATGTTGTACTTTGTTACATGCTTTTACTACTTCTATTGAACTGATCATATGGTTCAACGTGATGTACCGCATCGATTGTTTTGCAAGTATTAAACCCAGTTGGTTGTGGTGCGTGATTTTTTAAATGTATTGTTGGGTTGGGTTTGTTTTGCTATTATTTTGTTGAGGATTTTTGCATCTATGTTCATGAGAGATATTGGTCTGTAGTTCTCTTTTGCTGTGGTGTTCTTTACCCAGGTGTGGTATCAGGGTGATAATGGCTTCATAGAATGAATTTGGAAGTTTTCCTTCCTCTTGTATTTTTGGAGTAGCTTAAGAAGACTGGGTATTAACTCTTCTTTAAATGTTTGGTAGAATTCAGCTGTGAAGCCATCTGGTTCTGGACTTTCATTTGTTGGAAGTTTTTTTGATTACCGATTCAGTTTCATGGCCGGTGATTGGTCTGTTCAAATTTTCTATTTCTTCCTGCTTTAGTTTTGGTAGTTTATATGTTTCTAGGAATTTATCCATTTCTTCTAAGTTGTCCAAATTGTTGGCATATAGGTTTTCATAATATTCTGTTACAATTGTTTGTATTTTTGTGGTGTTGGTTCTTATTTCTCCTCTTTCATTAGTAATTTTGTTTATTTGGGTCCTCTTTTTTTTTTCCCAATGAGTCTTGCTACAGGTTTATAATTTTGTTGGTCTTTTCAAAGAAACAGCTCCTGGTTTCATTGTTCTGTTCTTAGTTTTATTTTTTTCCAGTTTGGGTTTTGTTCATTCTTTTCTTTTTTCTTTTTTTTCCTTCTGGCTTCTTAAGGTGTAAGAGGTGTAAGGTTAGGTTGTTTGAGATTTTTCTTGTTTTTTTTTTTGTTTTTTTTTTTTTCAACGTTTATTTATTTTTGGGACAGAGAGAGACAGAGCATGAACGGGGGAGGGGCAGAGAGAGAGGGAGACACAGAATTGGAAACAGGCTCCAGGCTCCGAGCCATCAGCCCAGAGCCTGACGCGGGGCTCGAACTCCCGGACCGCGAGATCGTGACCTGGCTGAAGTCGGACGCTTAACCGACTGCGCCACCCAGGCACCCCGAGATTTTTCTTGCTTTTTGAAGTAGACCTGTGTTGCTGTAAGTTTCCCTCTTACAACCTCTTTTGCTGCATCCCAAAGATTTTCTATCATTGTGTTTTCATTTTCATTTGCTTCCATGTAATATTTTTTTTTATTTCTTCTCCGATTTTTTGGTTGACCCATTGTTTAATAGCATGTTATTTAAACTCCATGTATTTGTACTCTTTCCAGATTTTTTCTTATGGTTGAATTCTAGTTTCATAGAGCTGTGGTCAGAAAACATACAGTATGACTCCGAGTTTTAAAAAAAAAAAAAAATTTGACACTTGTTTTGTTGCCTAATATGTGGTTTATTCTGGAAAATGTTCTGTGTGCACTTGAAAAGAATAAACAATGTGTATTCTGCTGTTTCAGGATGGAATGTTCTGAATATGTCTATTAAATCCATCTGGTCCAGTGTGTCATTCATAACCACTATTTTCTTGTTGATTTTCTGTTTGGATGATGTGTCCATCTATGTGAGTGGGGTATTAAAGTCCCTTACTACTATTGTATTACTACTGATTATTTCTTTTATGATTGTTATTAACTGTTTTACATATATGGGTGCTTCCACGTTGGGTGCAAAAATGTTTATAATTGTTATATGCTCTTGTTGAACTGTCCCCTTTATTATTATATACATCCTTCTTTGTCTCTTGTTACGGTCTTTGTTTTCAAGTGTGTTTTGTCTGATATAAGCACTGCTACACTGGCTTTCTTTTGGCATTCATTTGCATGACAAATGTTTCTCCATCCCCTCACTTTTAATTTGCAGGTGCTTTCTGGTCTGAAAGGAGTCTCTTATAGGCAACATATAGATGGGTTTTGTTTTTATCCACTCTGTCACCCTTTGTCTTTTGTTTGGAGCATTTAGTCCATTATATTCAAAGTAATTTTGACAGATATACACTTATTGCCATTTTGTTACTTGTGGTTGTTTCTATAGATTTTCTCTGACCCTTTCTTCTCTTGCTCTCTTCCATGGTTTGTTGGCTTTCTAGGCTGCTATACTTGGAATTTTTTGTCTTTAGTTTTTGCATATCTATTACTGGTTTTTGATTTGTAGTTACATTAGGTTTGTATATAATAATATCTTCTGCATATAGCAATCTATATTAAATTGATGGTTACTTAAGTTTGAACTCATTCTTTACTCCCCCCCCCCAAATTTTAGGTGTATGGTGTCATATTACCTCCTTTTCTTTTATGAATCCCTTGACTAATTTTTACAGTAACACTTATTCTTACTTCCTTTGTGTTTTTCACTTTCTTATACTTATGGTCTTCCTTTCCACTCAAATAGTAACCTTTAATAGGGCCTAGTTTAGTGGTCATAAACTCCTTTAGTTTTCATTTGTCTGAGAAACTCTGTATCTCTCTTTTTCTGAATGATAGTCTTGATAGATTGAGCATTCGTGACTGCAGATTTTTCCCTTTCAGCACTTTGAATATATCATGCCATTCCCTTCTGGACTGCAGTGTTTCTGCTGAAAAATCTGCAGATGGGGTTTCCTTTGTATGGAACCACCTTCTTTTCTCTTGTTGCTTTTTTTTCCCTTTATTGCTGCTTTTTGCCATTTTAATTACTATGTGTCTTGGTGTGGACCTCTTTGGGATGGATTTTTGGGAGGATCTCTGCCTCCTGGATCTGGATCTCTATTTCCTTACCTAGATTAGGAAAGTTTTCAGCTATTATTTCTTCAAATAAATTTTCTGCCCCCTTATCTTTCTCTTCTTGAAATCCCTATAATGCAGATGTTATTACACTTGGAGTCATTGAGTTGCCTAAGACTATTCTCAATTTGTGTAATTTTCTTTCTTCTCCTTTACTCAGTGTACTTTCCATTACTCTGTCTTCCAGGTCGTTAATTCGTTCATCTGCTTCATCTAGCCTGCTATTTATTTCATCAAGTGTATTTTAAATTTCACTTATTGTGTTCATTTCAATGGGTTCTTTTTTATCTTTGTGTTAAGGGTCTCACTGATGCCCTCCACTTTTATGTCCAGTCCAGTGAGTATCTTTATGATAGTTGCTTTAAATTCTCTAGCAGGCATATTACTTCTATCTGTTTTGCTTTAGTGTCTTGCTGTGCTTTGGTCCCATTTTTCACTTGGGAGAGGTTTCTCTGTCTTTTCATTTTTTCCTACATTCTGTCTCTGTTTCTGTATTAGGAAAGTTAGCTACTTCTCTTATTCTTCCCAATAACAGCCATATGAAGAAGAGGTCCTGTAGCACCCTGCAGTGAAGTGTCCCCTATTCCCCAGGGTCTGGCACTCCAGGGAGTGTCTCCTATGTTTGTTGTGTGTGCTCCGCTATTGAGACTTGGTCTCTTTTTCCTTCAATCCAGTTGTCTGCAGAGGCTATCTTCGCCAATTGTGGGCAGCAAGGTGTGCGGTGGTCTGCCTGTAAAATGACACCTGCCCTTGCTGGAACTGAGGTCCTGTAAAAGAGCACAGATCAGGAGATGTGCTGTTGGCAGAGCTTGCACTGGTCTTCTAGGGGGAGGGGCCTGCAGCTAGGGGACTCAGGGGAGCATAACTGGGAAGGGTGTATCCATGGAAGCATGGTGGGGCTTGGTGCCAGCAAATTAGGTAGAAAGTGTTAGTGTTGGGCTGGTTCCTGCAGGTGGCCACTGTTTATGCTGGGGGGCAGGGGAGTGAAATGGTGTGTGACACCGCCTTTGTTCCTGGAGCCATCTCCCTGTTATCCTTGTCACTCTGGGCCACACTCTGAGATGAGCAAATCACTCTGCCTCCTGTTTGCCCCCAGTTTCAAACTGCTGGTTCTGTGCTGTACCTGCATGGGCTGTTTGTTTTGCTGTCTTTTTAAAGGTGGGGTCTCCTCTTACCTCATGGCCCCAGGGCTTTCCCAGAGCTAAGCTAGCTGACTTCGAAAATTCCAGGTCTTTAAGTCCTTCTGTTTTTCAGAACTCACAAAATTTGGTCCTTCTCTTTTTCAAAGGCAAATATGATGAAGATCTGTCCTCCATGTTTGTGAGCATCCCGGTGTGAAAGTCTGTATTCTGCTCTTCTCCACGCTGCAGACTCCCTCCAAACTGAGGAAGACCATGGTCCACTTTGCTCCCAGACAGCATCTTCACTCTTCCTACCTTCTTCGATACGGCCTCTTCCCTGCCTTTAGTTGTGGAGTCTATTCTGCCAGTCTTTGGGTTGTTTCCTGGGTCATTTATGCTGATATGAATGTTATCTAGTTGTAACGTGAGCTTAGGGTCCTCCTACTCCGCCATCTTCCCAGCTGACTTGGTTTTATAAAATTGAAGTATAGTTGACACATCAAGTAACAGGCTATTGTTTTTTTGTAGGTGAATTTTGTATCTTGCTACAAAACTGAATCCTTCCATAGTTTGAGTTCATTTATCATTGATTCTCTGAGGTCTTCCAGGTTTACTATTTTATCATCTGTAGATGGAGATAGTTTTCTTTGTTATGTAACCATTTTTATGCCTGGGGGTTCTCTTGTCTAACTGTGCTGGCCAACATCTCTGAGAACATTGCTGAGTAGTAGTGGAGACAATGCTCATCCTTGTCTTGCTTGTATTTATTGGAAATGTCTCCAATGATTCCTCACTACCTAAGATACTGGTTTATAAACTAAAGCATACACATTTTACCAGTTTGAGAAAGTACCTCTCAACTGCTATTTCCTTGAGTATTTTTATTATGATTGGGTATTGAATGTTATTAAAGGAGATACTTTTCTGCAAGTTTATTTACACTGTATATAATTATGAAAACCATTGTTAATATTAAACCAACCTTGAATTCCTGGAATAAATTTCACTTAGTCATGGTGCATTATTTCCTTAATGGTACTGTTGAGTTTTGTTTGCTAATATGTTCCTTGGGATTTTTACACTAGAATAGGCTTTGAGTGAAATTTTTCTAATTAAAAAGAGCTTTTAAGAACTAGATCCAGATAACCATCAAACTAAACACTTTTAGTAACAAAACACTGGGATTTCACAGAATCAGGAGAAAAGAGGCTAATATGCATATGTCTTCTAAATCAGCACACATCCAGTAATGTATAACTTAACAGTGTTTAGACTGAAACACGAATATATCATAGCTTGGTGTAGTGCACAGAGTAAGATGGTGGGGTAGTCAGTACAAAAAGTGCTAAATTCTATGTTTCTTACAGGTGACAGAGTTCTAGCGCTCACCTAAATTCTTGTTTTACTTCTTTGTTTACTGTTTCTCTCGTCTCACTAAAATGTAAGTTCCATGGGTATAGAGAATTGCCTCTTTTGTTCCCTATGTCTGCTGAACCACACATCCAGTAAGCACTCAATAAATATTTACTGAATAAATAAAGGTGTGACAGGAGCACCTGGGTGGCTCAGGTGGCTAAGCATCTGACTCTTGGTTTTGGCTCAGGTCATGATCTCACAGTTCATGCGTTCGAGCCCCACATCGGGCTCTGTGCTGACAGTGTAGAGCCTGCTTGGGATTTCTGTCACTCCCTCTCTCTTCGCTACTCCCCCACTCTCTCTCTCTCAAAATAAAAAAAAAACTTAAAAAAAAAAAAGAGGTGTGACAGATTACTCCAAACCCAGGTTAATAGTTAATTAAACCTTTAGTTATCAATAATCATGTAGCTCTACCTTATTATTCTAGATCAGAGATAGACAAAGTTTTTCTGTAAATTGCCAGAAAGTAAATATTTCAGGCTTTGCAGGCCATATGTTCTCTGTCACAACTATTCAACTCAGCTGTTGTAGTGCAAAAGCACCAAAGACAATATATAAACAAAATAGCATAAATAAAACTTTATTTACAAAGACAGGTGGTGAGCTGGATTTGGCCCAAAGGTGGTAGTTTGCTAATTCCTAGTTTAAATGATAGTATCAGTAAAAAAGAAACATTTCAGGCACACTTGCTCAATAAGTCAATAAACATCAAACGGTATTTATTAACAATAGCAATGACATATAAACCTGACGTACTCATATGTAACAAAGAGGACTACATAAATAAATGTCAGTAAGAGAATCTGGTTTATGTCCTTATAAAGTCAGATCTAGTGTAGGACGCACTGGCTTCCTCAGTACTTAATGCAAGCGAGGTTCTAAGATTAAAATTGCAAGTGCATTTAGCAGGTAAATTGTTAGGTAAGTGATGATTTGTAGTTTTATTTCCCCAACTTTTTTGGCCATATCAGAATAAACAAAAAGATCAGAACTACTGATGAGATGCAATTATGTAAGTTACACTCAATCACTGTTGTGTTGGGGGAGCAGAGAATAAACATGGGATGAATAGCATTTCCACATTAATCCTTTATTAAGGCTAAAACTTCCTGGCTTAATTCCTTCCTAAATTACTACAACACACAACTACAGAAATTCAATAAGAACAAAAACGCTAACTGAAGTACCACAGCCTCTGGCAAACAAATCATTCATCCTTCTAAAAGTAATACGGTGCTATCTTAATATAAAATACTAATAGGCAAAGAAATACCCAGAAGTTCCATTTTTCAAAAGTTGTAGTGGGCAAAGAAAAAACATTTCTTCCATTCATACATTTGCAGCTAAAAAATTTTTTTTAAAAAATCAACAAAACTAGAAAGGTTTTAGTGATCGAAGATGGAACAGTGATATAATTAATCAACATGGCAAAACTGGAGTGTGAATGACAGACCCAACCTGATGTCGATTTTGCCAGGAATTCATTCACCCCTTCCATTTTACCTCATTAGCTGACTTTTGGGCAAAAGTGGATAAAGGGAGAATAACATCTGGAATGCGTGTTTGCCTCACAAGTTCTTAAGTAAATAGGAGATGGTTTTACTTGAGTGTAAACAATAAAGTAAAAAATAAAAACCCACTGAGAACTTACTACGTAGAAGACAATGTCCTACATGATATGTCTTCGTTAGTAATCCAAGGAGACTGGCTTCTTAAAATTAACATGAAACACCATAGAAACCCAGGCAATTTTGCTGTCCAATCTTCCTCAATAAGGACACTTAGGGCATGTGGGGAATCATGGGGTGTTTGATAACAAAGACTTGGGTCCTATTCATAAATTCCTTGAAATTACCAAGGGGCAGAAAGGTTTATTGTTAGAAAACCAGTAGGGTCTGTGAATTCATGTGAATTGAATTGCTAAAACTGTGGTTGCCATCGAATTTTGAGAAGAAATAAGAAGTACTTCCGGTCACTTTACGAATACCTCTACTATGATCAAGTTCTTTCCCGAAATGCTGCTACAAAATCAATATATATCTCATAGTTTTTAGCAATTAGCAGTTGAGTTATTATTCTTCTACTCTTCAGGAATTTTTGGAAGCAACATTAACTTTAGTGAGAAGTTAAAAAAACGCTGTAGAAATTATTGCTACCAATTAGCAATACGTCATGACCAAGATCGACTTTCGTCTTGCACGTCTCTGCATTATTCAATTCTGCTATATTCAAAACTAAGATATTGGGATGTTTTATTCTAATATATCCTCATACTTTCTTCATGTTATGGAAATCAGCTCTCTCTTAAATCTTTAGAGCAAAATATGGGTTTTACCTGCCACAGTCTGACTTTATAGGTCTTCTGGAAGACGTATTTCTTACATTCGGCCGATCCTGCTGGTCAGAGCACTGTAACTTCTTACTACGGGCTATATTCACAGAAGTTATTTCTTTACTTTCTAAAGCACGAAGTACCAGTTAGGATCTTTTCTTCTGCCATGATAAATGACAAATACGATTTTGTTATGAGATGGCACTGGTGGGTTGCATGGTTGGACTCCACGTCTGAGGTAATCTTAGAACATCTTATCTAAGATGGTGTCCAAACCAGTGTGTGGTAACACAGAGCAGTTCTGCAATCCAAGCAGCCAAGGTTTCACTAGTCATTTTATTTTATTTTTTTTAGTGAACTTTAAACACCTGCATAATGCCTAATGGTAATAACGTGGGTGAAAAATGAGTTTTCAATAATCCATAAATTCTTGGAATGTCTTAGTCTTAGGCATGTATTTAAATGAGTCAGAAAATCCACAAATTACTTTGAGCACGGTTATCTTTTTGTCAGTGTCTTCTAGTTCATTTGCTTCAAGAATGGAAACTTTAATATACTCCAAAGCAGACATTTCAAATACACAATCTGCTCAGTTTCCAGCTTACTGGTTATAGTTAAGAGTTTACCTGAAGTGTCTGAATGTGGACATATAGTACTTAATATTATTTGGTGATTTAAATAGGTCTGCTCTTTCCAGGAGGTGCTGCATTGGGGTTTGGAGGGTGGGAGAGCAGCTGGGAACAGACTGCCAACACAATTCTTAATTGTGAACAAAATCCACCTCAAATAAAAGCAGTATAATACATGAAGTAACAACACTCTCCCCTAGCTGTACCCTCCAGCGGAAATACAACCATAGCGGTCTGGTGCCCCAACTCTATTTTTTTAATTTTTTAATGTTTTTATTCATTTTTGAGAGAGAGAGGGAGGTAGAGAGAGAGAGAGAGAGAGAGCACGAGCAGGGGAGGGGCAGAGAGACAGGGAGACACAGAATCCGAAGCAGGCTCCAAGCTCCGAGCTGTCAGCACAGAGCCCTTCACGGGGCTCGAACCCATGAAACATGAGATCATGACCTGAGCCGAAATCGGACACTTAACCAACTGAGCCACTCAGGTGCCCCTGGTCCCCCAACTTTAAAGACTTAGCCTGAATCTGGAAAGACAAATCCTTCCACGTCCTATGGCTCAAACGTTCTTCCAAAGTAGAATTAGATTTCCCTAAATCTTCACCCAAGATAATGCCAACTATTGATGTGCCGTCAGGTCCTATACAAATATACAGATAAGTCAGTACAGTGGAGGTGTACCTGCCCTGTGTACTTCTGAGTCATTGAAGGAATGAGGGAATTCCCAAGATGCCCCAAATGGGACAGAACCCATAGAGGGACCACATACCTTCATTCTAACTGAACAATCACCTGCTGGATTCAGCTTTTCAAGTATTGGCCCAACTGCAGTCTAAGGATTTGGAGCCTCCTTTCTAACTCCCTGCTAGAGTCCTGGAGAGGAGAGCCTCCGAGGCCTAGCAGCTGACAAATAAAAGACCAGCAAATATGGTGCATTCTGTGTGAGAACTACGCCTTCAGAGTGGTTGTACCACAAGTGCTTTGGGGTTTCGTTTGTTCGCTTTCATTACAAAGACCAACTTGGTGTAACACATATTTCATCTAGCCCACTGGATTCAAACTGAATTTTTCCAGTTGCTCTCTTTTATTAATATACCAAAGTTATGTAATGTCTTTCACATGGAAGTCAGTTTAATAGTCTGATTATCTGAAACTCATTACAGGCCTTTGGGGTGGATGCTTTTTTACAGAGAACTTGAGACAAGAACTGAAAAGGCTCTTGCAGGTGTGTAACAAGTCAGAGAACACAGACAACACAGATTTCTCGACTTTACTCTTCAGGTCACTACAGGCTTTGGTTAAAGATAAACTAGAATCCTGAAACACCGATGTACCAGAGATTCTCAGCTTTAAGACAGAACATTCTGGGGCGCCTTGGTGGTTCAGTCGGTAAAGTGTCCCACTGCGGCTCAGGTCATGATCTTGTGGTTTGTGAGTTTGAGCCCCGCGTCGGGCTCTGTGCGGACAGCTCGAAGCCTGGAGCCCGCTTCAGATTCTGTGTCTCCCTCTCTCTGCCCCTCCCCCACTCACGCTCGGTCTCTCTCTCAAAAATAAACATTTAAAAATTAATTAATTAATTTTTTAAAAAGGTCCTTGGTCTGGACTATTCCCAAGTGACCCGGAAGGAGCGGGAGAAAGGTGGCTTCTGGTTTTACGGCAGCTTGATTTTCAATGTGGACCTATAGCTGCTGCTGGGCCTGAGCAGTGTGGCTCAACCTGGCTGGCCATGCTCCTCCCAGAGCCATTCAGCTGACACAGTCTTTGCTCCCGCAATTACTCAGGCGAAGTGACTAAAACTGTGGTCGTGGAAAAAGAAAAGAAAGGCGGCCAGTAAACAGAAGACAAAACTTCAGGGAAAGTTTATCAAGTTAAGTTAACTTTCGGTGTGACGACATGAAAAGGAAATAGGTAATATGACTAAAGATGTGATCTGGTTGAAAGCAGGAGTCACTTCCGCCTTTGGGCACCTTGGACAGGTCACGAGGTCTCTCTTCCGCATATCAGAGATGCACCGAAATTCCTACACAACCGTCCTTGGTCTGGACTATTCCTGTCTATACTCAGTGTTCTCACGGACACACACTCTTCTCAACAGCTTTAAAGCTCAGGTGTCCAATCTGGAGGTCTCTGGGGTGCAGAGCGAAACCCCTAGGGGTGGGGGAAGCCTAGGTGCGCTTGGGTGGCACACAGCTCCCCCCAGGGGGTGCGGCTCCGCAGCGCTCTGTCGAGTGTAAGGAAGTGGCGGGTTCTGAACTTGCCTCGTGCATGATCTCCAGACACAGAACGCAGAACAGCTACCAGCTAAGCCTGCTCGAATCCCTGCTTTGATGTAAGGTAAGAGGCGGGGGAGGGGAAACCAGATCGAGCATGCAGTTTATATCTCTTCTCACTAGGACCAATTAATAAAGACAAAACCTAATTTCCCCCCGCTCTTACCCATTCTTATTCCTCCTCAATATTTTTCCTCTTTCTAAGATTCTTTTTTTGTTTGAGAAGCTTAATATTTGGCTGCCTTCTGAAGAAATGGGTATAGTGACAGATGAAAGACTTGCATTCATCGTATAATTCAGAATAAGGGAAAAATCGACTGCTGTGCATTTAAGATTCTAACAACCTTGCAATTTTGTACAGTCGTTTCCCCCACCCGTTCTTTTGAAGAAATCTGCTTTTATTCTGTTAATAACTAACCACAGTTGCAGCAGCATGGATCCGATTAGCAGTTCTTATGGTACAAAGGGGAGAGGAAAAAAAAGCTGTGAACAGGGTTGCCAATTTGTCCACCTGGGCCCCCAGGAGAAAGATTAGATGAGGCGCCTGCCTGCTCCCTTTTTTCCACTTGATCGCTGCTCTGTGCTGCCTGATAGAGACAGGCCTTTTTAACGCCAAGGCACTTTCTTTCCTTTAACAAAAGTTTCCTTTGCCTCCATCCTCTCTTGTCACAGATTTCTCATTCTGGGTCCCCACATGTCATGACAACTCTCAACTGCAAACATGAGTAGCTGTGAAAAGTGCCACACGCTGATGCTTACTCACTGGAGTCCCCCGGCATCCACACCAGAAATCCACAAAGGAGTGCTCACACACCCCGCAGGGAGGACTCCCTTGATTTGCAGACCCAGGGCGGTGCACATGGTCAGTTTCCTAGGCCTAGAAATGCTGCTTTCGAATATATGATAACACAGGAAAAGATAGATACTTTGGCAATTAAATATTAGAATTTGAGGAAAATAGCACAGTATATATAAACCTGGGACCAACGGACCAAATTACTGGTATTACAGGCAACATGGTTTCTACATATTTTCTATTTAGAAATGGAATTGTTAGGGTGCCTGGGTGGCTCAGTTGGTTAAACATCTGACTCTTGGTCTTGGCTTAGGTCATGATCTCATGGTTGGTGAGATCGAGCCACGCATCGGGCTGTACACTGACAGCATGAAGCCTGTTTGGGATTCTCTGTCTCCTGCTCTCTCTGCCCCTCCCTTGCCCGTGCTCTCTCTCTCTCTCTCAAAAAAAAAAAAAAAAAAAACAAAAAACAACAAAAAAAAACCATGAAAAAAAATCTTAGAAAAAAAAAGGTATCAGATTGTCAACTTATGTACTAAAATACTATTCTCTAAAGGTTTTAAAAATTCATTATATCTGTAACTACACTAAATAATGAGTGCTTATTTTTGTGATAAAACTTAAGCCTTCTAAATTCTTGGTATAAAACTACTTTTATTTTATTTTATTTTATTTTATTTTATTTTATTTTATTTTATTTTATTTTATTTTATTCTTTTTCTTTTGAGGGAGAGAGAGAGTGAGCAAGCAAGTCGGGGAGTGGGTGGAGGTGGGGAGAGAGAAAGAATCCCAAGCAGGTTCCACACTCAGCATGGAGCCCAATGCAGGGCTTGATCCCATGACACTGAGATCATGACCCGAGCCAAAACCAAGAGTCAGATGCTCAACTGACTGCAGACACCCAGGTGCCCCTAAAACTACTTTTAAAATTGACAGAAAGCTAAAGCATTGCATCATGCTGAAAAACTTAAGGAAATCCAAAGCTTCTGATGGAAATCTCTATGTTCCAAGAGGTGCAGCCAACCGTTAGCAGCACCGGGGGCGGCTGCGTGGGGAGAGGAACAGCAGTGCTCTCAGGGGCCACTTAGGACCAAAGCAGGGTCTGGAACAGGGCCTGGCCATGGGCAATGTGACACTCTCAGAGCTGACTGCAGAGGGGCCTGGGGGACTGAGCCCAGGTCACCGGGGCCTCTGGTATGGGAGTCGTTCTGAGAGCACAGGAGACAGACTAAGGCAACACGGACAGGAAGGAAGGCATTCTGGACCATATGCTCGTGTGTTTTTTATCAATTCTTTAATTTCAGACTTTAAGTCAGTGTTCGGCAAGTATGCTTTTGAAATGTATGTTTTTCACAAACAGCCATTTTTATCTTCCACTTGTCACTTTCAAGTATCTCAAGCGTAGGATTCATGTGTTACTGAAGCCCAGATTCCAGTCTTGCTAGCCCTTGCTCACCACCCCATGTTTATCTAGCCAACACGGATGCCACTTAGTTGGGGGATGGGAATATCATCTGGATTATGACAATACTCCCCATAACCAATCTGTTCTCAACTGGCCATTTTCTTTGAAAATAGGGTTAGTTATTAGTAAGAGATAATTTATTTAAAATAATGAGACAATGAAAAAAGTTGGATGTTGGAAAATTCCAGAATTATGCTATGATCAAAAAATCTTTTTTAATGTTTATTTTTGAGAGAGACAGAGAGACAGAGACAGAGAGAGAGACAGAGAACATGAGCAAGGGAGGGGCAGAGACGGAAGGAGACACAGAATCCAAAGCAGGCTCCAGGCTCCAAGCTGTCTGCACAGAGCCCAATGCAGGCTCAAACCCACAAACCATGAGATCCTGACCTGACCTGAAGTCGGATGCTCAAACCACGGAGCCACCCAGGTGCCCCTGCTACAATTTTTATATGGCACAATTTTTGTGTATTATGGATTAAAATCAGGCAGGGCCTACACTGCAGAAGTCTGGTTTAGACTGACAAATCTTAGGACTACTATTTCAGGTTTTATTTTTAAGGGAAAAGAAAGTAAAATCATCTGTCATAGTGGAATCTCTTCCAGGAGAAAGGGAAATAGAATGATCCCATGAACTGTGAAATACAAAGGTAGAAAGATGGCTCCCAGCCCACAGGAGGACAGGTCATAGAAGTAATCAACTTTACAACTTTCTTTTCTTGAGTTCCTACTTATTCTAAGCGAACTGTAAACTCTTTAATTTGGTCAGCATTTACTGAGTATGCTCTGACTTGCCAGGCATTATGCTTGGCACCAGGGATTTAAAAAAAAAAAAAAAGCAGTGCTCACTGCCCTCAACAGGCCCCTGGGCCAGCTGGAGAACCACCGAGAGACAGGTGGACTCTCCTTGGCACGGAGGGAGCCGTAGGCCTTTGCAAAGGGAAGGACGCTGGACTTGGATCATCGAGAATAAGTAGTTTTCCAGGCTAGCGAGGGGCGGGATGGATACTCTGGGCAAAAGGAATTCAGCTCTAGGAGCAAGCTGCTGACATAAAGTCACAATCAGTAGGTATGAACACATGGAATACTGAACTAGTTCCCGCCGTCAACTTCCAATATTAGGCACTGATGCAACATAAAAAAAAAAGAGAGAGTATATACACCGAGGTTCAGCTCTCAAAAAATACAGGTTTTCGTCCTTTTTCAAGTAGAATTTAAATGACATGATTCTTGGATTTTGTGTGAAACAGACTTCAAGGAACAATTGCGAAACTAGGGGTTCTGTTAATATTGGGAGTTAGACCTAAGAATATAGCAATTATTTTATCACAAGAATTTTCTTCCTGTGACATTATAATTTCAGTTGAATCACAACCTATTTATAGCAAGGTCAAAAGACGGCAACATGCTGCCCTAAAAACATGAGGTATTTATCCATAAAATTCCTCTAATACATACATGATGGTAAGTGGGAACCCTGGCTCCCTTTAAAACATGCCCTCAGGACACTTCTAGAGAAGTGCTGAGCTGTACTGGGAGGGAGGGGAAGTGGTCTCTCCATATTCTAGAAACACTTTCTTGGGTGGCTTCCAGAACCCCAGCTCTCCCTGGTTTTCCACTTTTACCACTGGCTATTGTTGCCTTCCCTGTTCACAGTCTCTACACGTCTCAGGGCCCTAGGGTTCAGTCCTCAGGATGCTTCTCTCAGTATTTCTCAACCTTGGCTATACAAAATAATCACCTGGAGAGCTTTTTAAAAAGTGCTGGTGGAGGACTGCAGCCGGACCCACTAATTCGGCACCTCTGGGGGCTGGGCCTCGCACCCATCCTCTCCCAGGATGCTCTGTGCAGCCAGGGTTGGGAACGACTGACTTTTGCTCGTTTCCCAGGTCACCAGTTCCCAGACCAGCAGCTTCAGCATCAACTAGGAACATGCTGGAAATGCAGATTCTCCAGCTCTACCCCAAACCTACTGAGTCAGAAACTGGGTGTGAAGCCCAGTCACCTGCTCTCCCAAGCCCTCCAGGTGATTATGATGCAGGCTAGGTGCCTTAGGTAATCTCGTCGAGAATGCTGATGACTCACAAACGTACTTCTCTAGCCTAGATCTCTGCTCGGAATCCAGATTCTTCTTACAACCAGCTGCCAATTCAAAATCTCCCTCTGGATGCCTAATATGCATCTCAAATGTAACAAGTTCAAAACCAAACTCTTGATTCCCTCTTCAAAAACTTGCTCTTTTCTTTGTCTTCCAGTGTACAGAACCACCATCTACCAAACTTAGGGGTCAAAACTCTTCCGCCCCCATTTCTGCTACTCACACATCCCGCCGTGACCAACCTCCCCGAGGCTACTGAAGTAGCCTCCTAATCAGTCTCCCCACTTCCAACCTTGACCCCTGTAGCCCACTTAGCAACCTGGATGATCCTTTTAAAGCATATATCGGATCACCCCATTCTCTGCCTTCTCTTCCTGCCAAGTGGCTTCCGATTATACTTAAAATAAGTTCTTAAATCCCAATAGTAATTTACAAAGCCCCATGTAAGCTGGCCCTTGGTCACCCTCTGATCTAACTGCCTACCCACGCTGTCCCCATCTCCCCCTCCTTACTGTGCTCCAGCCCCAATGACTTCCTTGCCCAGCACACCAAACGCAGTACTGATCCAGGGCCCGTGTGCTTGCTGACCCTCTGCGGGGGCCCCTGTCTCCCAGATATTCACTGAGTGAACGCTTTTGCCTTTGTTCACTGAGTCCCTTGTTCGAATATTAATTTCTAAGAGACACCTATCCCAATCACTGCTGTCTGAAAGAAGCAACCTGATTTTTTTCCCCTAACCATACCTGGTACTAAACTACATTTCCCATCTTTCCCGCTAGGATTTAAGTTTCATGAGGACAGGGTCCTTTGTCATTTATGTTCAGTGCATTGTCCCCAGTTTCCAGAAACACGCCTGCAGCATAAGATGTATTCGGGACTTGGCTGAATCAGTGAATGAAAAGAAGAGAATGATAAACAAGGGTGGAAGGAAAAGGAGCAGTTGGGCCTGTTGGCCTTTCTCAGGACATCACCTGATTTATCCAACAGCAAAAGTACAACATGCTACTTTTCAAAAAAACCATCCAGTGAATTAATACATTTGGCATCCTCAGCAAGGTCACATTCTTGGCATTCAGCTATATGCATTTAGTGTAGTTTGCAAGTACAAACTCCTATGTCACTTTCTGTTTGGAAGGGAGAACATCAACATTAACAATCCCTGGTTATATCATTTATAAACATGCAGATGTGAATTATTAAAGATTAATGCATTTTAGGATTGGTGTCGGCATTCCGTTTGTCTCATGCCGAAACCAATTCTGTTCTTCATTAGTCAATGACAACCCATATCACCCTGTTATGGAAGAGAAATCAAAGGTGCAAGTGTGTGAGTTGAGAGTAAGTGATGAAACTGATTAGTAAGAGACTTAACGGCTATAATCAATCAACACATCATAATAATCCTGGCTCCAGGGCTATCAGAAGACAGGGAAATAGCCGTAACACCCGCTTGTTCACTTCACAACTGGTATTTATTCCCTTTAGAAAATACAGAAACACAGACCACAAGTTTGTGAAGTCAGCTTTAGGGACATCTTGACTCTAAGGACCACTCATTTTACCACCACTTTCCTAAATGAGAAGTCAGATGATTTGGGAGACTTTTACTTCTGGGCTAAAATTAGTTCCCAAAAGCTTTGGTACCCCTCCATTCCAATTCCTCGCCTCCCACGGAGGACAGAAAACACAGCAGGTCAATGCCAATAGCATCTCAACTGCAGCAGCACTCTGCTGATTCAAGAAGCAGCATTACTCAGTTAAGCACAAGTTTAGAGGGGGTGACAGTCTACTCAGCTGGAGAAATGAAATCAAACAGTAAACAAGGCGAATGAAGTGCTCCTACAGTGAACAGCGTAAAAAAATAATGGAAAAGTGGGCGTGGACGGCTGGATCGGCCAGGGAAACACATTAGCCGCCGCCAACCTGACAGAGCGAGAACGACACCAAAACACTACCCTGGTCACATGGCCTTCCCTATATGTTCAGACACAGAAGACCGAAGAAAGGGAATGGAAAATGAGAGGAGAGTTTAAACCGAACTGCGTAACTTAATTTTAACTGAGAGGGGGAGCCAAAACCGACTGGGAATGCGTATTTTGATGTGTGTTAATGTTCTCTTCTTTCTGAATGTGAAGGAAGAAGTGGAAAAGGTTTAGTTGGAAATCCAGTGGAATGGAAGAACTGAAAATATTTCTGCTTTTGACAAAAAGAAGAAATACTCACTCCCCAATTATCAACATACCTGACTTGGGTCCGGAGGGGCCTCCTAAGCAAAGGGTAGCTCGGAGCCCTGGGGCACCTGCTTTAAACGCAAGGGTCTGGCCGCAGGTCAGCAGTGGGGGACCTGCCCTCGAGAAACAGCAGGAACATATCCATGACCAAAGTGCTGAGTCTCCATAACCAGGCTCCTGGTCGGAATTTTAAATTAGTACCCTAAAGGGGGAGGCTCTCGTATCTAAGAACTACGGCACACGGAGATGCAATCACATCTCTCACAAAGACAAAATATATAGTTGCTTTCTTAAGTGTTGCTAAGCATCATTTGGAATGGATCTGAAATTACTGTTTTGTGTAACATACAAATAGTTTACTTTGTAAGGGGGAAAAAAATACTGGCTGAAGTTCTCCACGGTTTGTAGAACTGCTGAATTGATGTTTTCCAGGCTGCCACAGATTAAAAACACGGATACATCAATGGCATTTTGTGTTTAAGAATTTTTTTTTCTTCCTGCTCAGCTTGCCAATAAGCAGCATGCATTTTCCTTGCAACAAGCTGTTGCAGGATTTCTACTTCGAGAGAAGCCAAAAAGGAACACTTGATAGATGTTTTAAAATAAGATTACCAGGTAGGGTGACTGTGCAGACTTTCAAGTAAAAAATGTGTCATTACGTGCAGTGCCATTTCAGAGACGCTACTGATGTGATCATGACAGGAAACCGGTTTAGAACCACTTACACAGAGTGAAATCAACTCATAATTTTACCCTGAGTTTTAAGCAAAGATAAACTGAAGAGTGGAAAATTTATTTATTTAGGATGCGTTAGGCTTCAGCCCTTAGAGTTCTAAAAATCCGACAGGAATGGATTAAAAAAGCGAGAGATACTGGCTTGCACCCTCCGGTGTTCATTTTATAGGTACTAATCTTGACAAATTAGACCAGGAACTATCATTTCCTCTCACTAAAATCCTTCCTGTTCACTCCAGCCTATGACTAACTCCTAAATGCAATTCATTTTTCTCTTTCCCATTATAGCATCCTTCCAGAATCTGCTTGTCTGAATGTCAGATTAAGCAAGAAAATGAGTTTTTTGACCAGAATATCTTCTTGTTTGTCTGTGCGGCTCTATCGGCTCCCACGGAAATCTCAGCTCTCACTTGCTAAGCGGAGGGGAGAACCAGGTGAGCACTTCCACAGGAGAGCTCTGAATATACCACGGTGCTGCCCAAAGAGTTTACATTTTCCATAGTTAATAAGATATGTGCTACCCTTTTGGGAGTTCATTCTTTTAGCATCTCTCAGATTTTCCCGAGGGGTGCAATTTCATGATGACCAGCTGGTAGGCGGGATGCATCACTCACCATCCAGGAACTGACATGATAACGCTTCAGAGAATCAGGCTTAACCATAAGGTAACTGGTGCTTTATGAGAGTGGAGGGGCGATCTCTGGCCATTCTACAGGCTCTTAAAACCTGTGGTCCTTTTCACAGGACGCAACGAAAGTCATCTGCCAGGTCTGAGTCTGCACAGGTAAAGGGGCACAGACGGCCGGGCGCTCTGCGTCCAGGGGGGCTCCCGGGAAGCCATTCAGTCCTGGAGGCTGCCTGCAGATGTGCGCCCTGGGGAATGCCCCAGCCCACTGCAGAGGTAGGGAAAGGAGGGCTTCCAGAGGAGGGAGGCACAGACAGCAAAAGATGGGAGTGATGAGGACAGCTCTTGAAAGATTAATGAAAGACTCCTCTCCACGTCGCCCTCCTCCCTCACGGTCTCTCAGCTCTTAAACCACCCTGACCCAGGGCCGCCCAGTCTCCTTCGGCCAGCAGTGGAGCTGGGGAGGGGCGATGTGGGAGGTGAGACTTCAAACAGCAAGGCACATAAAACTGAAAAATGGAGAGTTCTACTTTCATATCTGATGCAACTCTATTTTCTCTCTGCCTGTGATGGCCAGGAAGATAGGATCTTTGATTAGTCTTAAAATAGATACCTACGACTAAGCCAGAAGGAATGGCCACGAAAACAAACATGTATTCATCAGGACACTAACATGAAAACCTAGTTGTGTATCTTTGGTCCCAGGCTGTTCTAATCTGTAGCCCTTCTCCTGTCAGATGAAAAGGACTTAAAATTGGACTCTTGGCACAGATGCCGGTTCTTAAAAAAAAAAAAAAAAAAAAGAGACGAGGGAAATCTACTCGGAGATTTACAGTTACCATCCTTAGGTCTTTGTTAACGCAACCGATGAACTGCTCCTAGCAGTCTGAACAGTTAAAGTTTTTGTAAACAAAAATGTTTCTCAGGCTGTGAAGTGTTAATTTCTGCCTGCCTATCACCATTCCCCGCTGTAAGCTCACCCTTCTTAATATTTAAACACTGTGGCTGCTTACAGCACACGGAGGAAAAAGCTGACAAAAGCCTTTAGCCAATAAAATAAAAATAAAAAAAGTTGGGCTTATTTACATTTTTGCTTTGTTAGTAAACTGGAATGGTTGGCTCTGGAGGCAAGACAAGTGAAATTAACATCCACTAAATCTGCTGGCAACGGCAATGCTTTCTGATGCTGTGCTGTGTCAGCCTCACTGCGTGCTAGGACGAACGAGGCCCAGTGCAAGACCCGCACGATACATTCAAGATCCAAGAGTTTATTTCCCTAAAACCGAGGCAAACAACTCTCGGATGTAAGCCAGTAAGCAGCCAAAGTACAGTGGGATGGGATCATTTATTAGAAGGGAAACCAGATGCCTAATATCAGACCTCGCAGAATCAACTGCACCCGATGTTAGATTTGCCCGATTTAAATGTGTATATATGTGCACACTGCCAATTAGAGAGATGAAGATATTTCATTTCCGTCTCTAAGTATAAATACATCAACGTAAAGAGGAGAGAGAAATGAAAACAATCAGCAAAAACCAAGAAAATTTATCATGGCACGGGGGGATGCAGTAACGTATACATTTGGGTCCTCAAATGCTCATTTAGATTAAACAACCAGGGCTGAAATTCTTTAACTTCTAACCATAGATTGCTGCAGTGCTGGAGTTATGTGCAAACAAAGGGAGAATCCATGTGGCTACTTACCACGAAAAATCTCCATCCTGCTTTTCAAAAGAACGCAGGAAGGAAAAGCCCCACTGAGTTAGGGATGTGCCAGGGCCGATGTGGTGCCAGAATGTATCACAGTAGTTGTTCCCATGACACTCACAATGTTCGTGAGGCAGCATGATAGGAGGGCAAATTTGCAGTGGGTGGAGAAACGGTTTAACAGGCAAGAAACAGATTCAGCCATTCGGGATGCTTTACTGGGCTTTTGTTTATCTACCTCTGTGATAGTTCTCATTAGCTGTCAATTTCATTCTCCAGGACAGAGATGGAGAAAAATGACTGCTCTTTTTTCAACAAACCCTGGGAAGCAGCACTAGGAAGAAGCCCCCACAACATTCTGGCTTTACAGCATCTAGGCTATCAGCCACACGACAGCTGTGCATTTGAACAATGACTTGCTGGAGAGACAATGATTGAAAGAGTCAATCTGACACAGGGAGAGGCAGTAGCAAGTCGAGTAGGAGGTGATGGGAGAGAAGTGAGGTCAGAAAAAACAAGTTAGTGCTGGGAATGAGAGGAAGGGGGAGAAAAGAAAGCACAAGACTACAGACAGAAAAAATAAAAATGGGGAAATTCCAAACAGATGTTCCCAAAGCAGCAGTCTGAGTATCCTGCCCTGGGTGGGAAACCATGTGATCACTACCTGGTGGTTTTACTTCACCAGTACAGACTCAGAGGCCAAGGGCGGGAGGCTGTACATTATCTCAGGATCTAACGTGGATTAACAAAATTTAAACATAAGGACTAAGGATGGGAAAGAGAAGGTGAGATTACTAAATGGGCCTGATTGTTCTCTAAGGGAAAAGTGTCTTTGCATTTGGTTAAATTTAAAACAAAAGAACAAGCAACGTTATGACCATCCCTAAAATGTGGTTTTATTACCTATGACAAGTTTACACAAATACATTTAAAAAAAAAAAAAAAGGAAAAAAACAAGGGCATATAGGCTAGGTGGAGGGAAAGAGAAGACCAAATTCTTTTTCAACAAAAATATGCATGATTTCTAACAAATCCCCTTAAAATAACAGCACATAAGATTTACGATGAGCATCTCTCAAAAACGGATGTCGTAATGTCCCTAGGCTCAGCTTTGGGAACAGAGTGGAGAAACAGGTAGCATCTGGACTCAAGCCATGGAGGACGGCCCGGAGGTACAGGGCCAGCATGTGGACAAATGTGTGAGTCCTCTGCATGAATTAAAAAAGGGTGCCCCTTCCCACAGAACAGCCTGAATTTCACTCCCATTTACCCCTCTGGCCCATGTCCTTGTCCAGTGAGGAACCTGCTCAACTGCATGTGGCAGCCATGGCTAATGCCACTGAGAGGGTGGTACTGATCAGTTAGTTGATGTGGTCTCAATACATACAAAAAGTATGGGGAATCACCCCGGATTTTAAACTGCATCCGTTGTTAAATTTTACGTTAGACTGCCTGCTCATTGTACCACACAATCACCAATTTGCCTGTGATCTAAGTGAAGCAAGGGTGCAGATGCTTGTTCCCCCTCCTCTGGACTTTCTCAGACCTGATCCCCAAGAAGATCAACCACTAACCTACCATCTTTTTTTCCCCCAAGTTAGAAGAAACATAGATTCAACTTTGTAAAAATACATTATGCTTCCATGGCTGGCTCTGAGCAGGTCCTACTGAGTGACCTCAGTAAGCACAGCAAATTGTCACTGGAAACTCGGCATTCATGTCTTCTGAAATGCACAAGAACGCCACTGGATTCCCAATCAGAAGACTTGCCAAAACCACCTGTGCTGCTCTGGACAGCACAGGGCAAGCCTCCGGGTCTCGGTTAACGATAACCAGAACCACAGCGACAGGGAACACGCACTGAGTGTTTACCATGTGTCTCCTTTATGTGCATCAACATTTAATCTTTACAGGAACCCTAGGAGGTGTGGTTATTATCTTTACAAATGCAGAAACTGAGGCACAGAGAGGCTCAGAGGCCTGTCCGAGGTTATAAAACTAGTAGGTGGCGATAAAATGAGATGAGATCAGCTAATTACATGAAAGTCCATCCAGTTGCAGTGTTGTGGTTCCACCCAGGAGAAAAGTGAACAGGTGTCGAAACTGCCGACCAGCTTTTCCAGGAGGTCACTCCTCTTAGAATAACACGAACCTTAAAGAAACGTTCTCTCTGCCATGTTTTGCACAGTCCCGTTACTCGGTACCTTCACACTCAGCAAACATGGTTACGGATCTACTTGAAGGGCGTTCCTCCCCACCAAAAGTGGAACTTCCGCTGTGTCATTTTTTCCCTGTGCCACAGGGATGCAAGGAGCTGATCTGGACTAGTATGGTGAAATGAAAACGTAGGCCCTGGGCGGTTAGCATTTCGGACCCAAGCTTAAAAACACGCTGTGTGCTTTAAACAACGTTTCCAAGAAACCTGAAAGCATTCTACTACAGACTTACTTTCCCAAGAAGCTGGCAGACAGATTCCTATTCAGGTCCTTACCCGCAGCGACTACAAACAACAGGCCTCATTTGAGATGGGGCTAGGGGGTCATCAGAAGCGTAATCCGCTGACCAACTCTATGCTGCACGACACAGAGCTAAGCACCAGACTCTGAAGCCAGTTCACCGGCCGAGCTACCTCCTCCACAGTATGTGGTACCATGTGTCCAAAGTGAGCCCTTTTGTTGGGCATGTGTTCTACACCACATCAAAATCCAAACAGTGAAAAAGGAGTTTCAAAATCCCCACTGGAATGATAAACATATGTGTGAAAATCACCAGACTGTGAATTACCCATGTCAGGGATTTTAAATAAAAAGCTATAATATCTTTATCCCTGTGAGGAGTTTTCATTGAAGTTACTATTACTAAGAAAAGTCCTTTTGATCCAATTTTCGAAAGGAGTTCTTGCTCAACAAGTACAATACTTTACATATGACTTCTAATGTTTAGGTAGTTGATGCTTCAAAAATCGTCTCAATACCAAAAACTGCCTAAGGATTTCTGGAATATAAAGTATTCGGAGCTTTAAAAATGTTGAAGGTGGGTAAATCCAGGTTTAATTACAATCTCTGTAAGGACAAACATATTTCTGAAAGAAAGGTTAACATCAGAATGCCTAAATCAAAATGTGCTATATTATAGCTGTATCTAAAATATGGATGAACCTTAGAAACAGAACATTTAGTCAAAAAAGCAAATTGTGGGAGACCATTTACAGCATGAATGGATAACCACATTTTCTGTTTTGACAAGAATCTTCCTAGTTTATGCCTATTGTCCCCTAATTATTAATAGCAACACTTCCATGCCCCCAAAAGTGTCTCAGCTTGGTTGATAAATTATATAGTCACTCTACAAACGTTTCTATAAATCTCAAAACTCAATAAAACTAATATTTTCTATGACTTTTTGTAATAAAATTCTTCCACAAAACAAAACAAAACACCCAAAAAGAACAATTAAAAAAAAACTATTCACAGAGTATTTGAGGCAGGGAAGAGGGACGGGACTAAAGATAAGAAAGGAACACACAGGTAGATACAGCAAAACTGGTAATACTCCAATTCTTAAACAGGACGGTGGGTTCACGAGTATTCATTTGATAGCTATGTCTCATCATTGGCATGTTGTATGTGTTCACATATATACATATATATATGTTTATCTATCTATCTCTCTCTCTCTATATATAGATATATATGTTTATCTATATCTATATATACATGTTTATCTATATAAATATAGATTTATTAGATATCTATCTATATAGATATAGATATCTATATAAATATAAACATATATATAGACATATATAAAACATCCCATAATAAGCATTTTTTAAATACAAAAGCAGTAAAATGTAAGAAGGGGTAAAACTACCACCCATGCTTTCAAGAGAACAGAATAAACTATCAGAAGATTTATCCACAATTTAATATTCGTTCTAATACATTAGTAAAAGGCACTTTCCGGCAGCCACCTAGATCATGTTAGCAAAAGCTACGTGGAAATAAATTACATTTAGTAATTTGCTGATAAAAGAAAGGGATGATGTTGACAGAAGAAAGCTGGAGGAGTATGATGCAACAGAAAGACAGACAAACACCCCCACGTACACAATAAAGGGGGTAAAAGACACAGACGAAGTGTGGCTGCTGAGTTCCCTGGCGCGTGAACTCCTTTCGTCAAAACCAGGAGGCGAGTCTCCATCAGTGACGAGGACGTGAATGTGTGCTGGCCCAGGAAAACACTGGCAGGGACACACACTACACGTTAGAAGCTGACTGCCATGGAATAAATTAAATAGAACCCTAAAAACTGAGGCCGATACTTGTCCACAATTTTACCTCAGTGGCACTCATCAACAGAGAATCTTATGCATAGAATCATTACAAAACAGACACTGAGAATAAATAAATTTCTGGCGTGAAGGTCAATGTCCAAACCAAAAACATCAAACTAGCGGGCGATTTTAGTAACTGAGTGTTTATTGTTTATTCATTAGTTGAATATCTTTGGGAATCGGGGCTCTCAAAGTTATGCTTCTAACACATGGTTCCATTACCATGTGGTTTCATCACCACGTTTTTGAATAGTAAAACAAACCATGGAATGTATGTTGCCATTTATGGACACTAGGTCTGTCTTTACCACCGAGTGGAATAATAAATATTAAGAAATGAATACCTGGAATACTTGCGGGAGAAATTGGGCCAGATCGTGACTGGTTGCTTCCCACGGGAGAGCCGACAGGAGAAGGCGACGGGCCCCCGGGGATGCTGGAGAGATGGGGGGATGCGTGTGGAGAGAAAGGCGACTGAGCAGGGTTGCTCTGATCCCCTTGGCTGCTCGTGGATCCAGACGCACTGACTGCTGAGCTCAGAGTGGCTTCCGTTCCCGTGGGGAGGTCATCAATGGAGCCAGACAGGTCCTGAGAAAGAAACACCGATAGGTTTATAAAGTAACACTCTTGGATCCATGCCCGATCAAAAAAGTATTTCAAAACTGCAACAATGCCCCTTTCGGAGACAAAGTTTTTCTAGATAATACCCAAAATTCAGAGCATGGCCACTCGTTCTTAGAAGACTTTCAGGAGGTCTCTCATGAGTTGAACCCTAAGATCTGGCCCAGCCCTAAAGAGTGAAGAAAGCTGTACACCTCTCTTCCATAAAACCACCTGACAGCTTTCCTTTAAGCTGCCAGCACTTGTCCCCCAAACCTGTTCCAAGAGTTACAGGAAACAGCACTTCTGATGGTGACTTTACCATCTGAAAGAAATGATGATTTCCATAAACTGAAAACTATAGCTCCGGATCCTTCTATTTGGAGTCAACGTTGAAGGACTATGTGAATTTCAAACGATTACGTTCTAATGGAACAACAGAATTTTAATTAAACCTTGTGGTAAGAAATGCTTACATCTTAAGTAACTGTAAGTGCCATTATGATAAAATAGTTATGTGTATACTTTTGTAGGATCCTGTGAAAATAAATCCCTTTGAGGTTATGTTGGCAGAAATGGGTCCTCATGTTATACCTTACTTTTTATAACAACTTTAAGCTAAACAAACAATTTTTAATGCCAACTCCGATTTGTTCCTAACACCCTGTAAGGCAGTTATTAACATCACCATTTGACAGGCACAGAAACTGCAGCTCAGTTAGTTACTGTCGAAGGTTACAGCACTGAGGACAGAACCATCCACTCAAGAGGATGAAGAGAGTTGAGAGAGGAGTCTTCTGCAACCTGGTCAGAATGAAAGGAAGAGGCTGGAGTTCGGCCTTCCTCACTGCTGTGGTGCCAGGGTCCGGAATGGGTCACCCACCAGCAGGCACTCCCAGGTCGCTGAGAGTCTGGAGATCCAGGTGGGGCCCAGAGCTAGAGCTGGCTGAGTTCTAAAGGCTGGGCTGCAGTATAAAATTATTTGCCTTGATGATCTAGGACTAAATGCTGCAGAATGGGATCAGAAATGCCAGGTTCTGTTATTGTCTACAACGCATATTTAATTTTAACTTACACCCTCTACTCATTCAGCTTATCTCACTGCTTACTACTAGTGGGACTTCTAAAACTAGGGCTTTGAAAACTGGTGGAGGTAGACTGAATCTAGACCAAGAAATACCAAAGGGACCAGGTAAAGCATAGCTGGTTATGGGTCTTCAGGGTACCCCCAAATGTCACAAAGCAAACTCAGGATGAGGATCCCAGTCTCCTGGAAAGTTTCTCTGTTAACCATCTGTTAAATCATATAACGAGCTTCTCTTTCTTAACAGCGAAAGTGCCAACAATTAAAAAATAACATTCTCAAATAGCTACAAGAACCTCACAAAAATGAATGGTACAGAAAAACAAAAATTTCTTATGCTAAGAAGAGTAACATCTAAGAATCGCATCTAGGTTTAGAGGAACAAACATAATAACAAATATAACAGTATCAGGGTAGATTGAACGTATCACCACTGGAGAAAGTATCATCGAATCTCCAAAATAAAATGAGGAAAACTGAATCGTATTTTCAAAATTCAGAGGATAAAATCTATAAACGTTTCTACTCAGGGCCCACAAGTTGCATGACTTTGCACATATTCAGCTGGTAAAACACTGTATTTAACTGGATTACCGGGTTCAACAACAGTTCCATGCAGACTTTTGGAACTGAGCACAACTTTTGCGAAGCAGGGTCAGAAAGGGAGAAAGGTTATTAAGCAAGGGACACGCTGTATACAACGTAGAAAGTATTCACCCTTCAGAAATCAAGGCACTTCTCTGACTCTCTAGAAACAAGACCGAAATTAGAAGTGTACTCGTGCACTCATGTCGATCTGCTGAGAGAGCAAACAGGGCCAGTTCCAGCCGTCCCTCCCCCCACCCCCGGCTCTCTGCGGACTCCTCACGGCACAGGCTCAGAGCGAGGATGGGTGCGGGGGGTGGAAGAGGGGTTGGGGTTTAAGAACTTGCTCCCAATGCAGCCCCCTCCTGACCGGATGTAACCAATTCACAGAACTGCAAAGGGACACACGGGCGGGGCTCGTCAAAGCAGGTGTTTGTCAGCTCTGGCCTGGGCGCTCCAGCTGGACGCTGCCCGTTTTCGCTCTGCCCGCGAACCAAATGTTGTTAAATGACTGAGAGGAAAAAAAAAGTCAAGCGTAATACTATGTGATACGTGAAAAATACTTGAAATTCGAATTTCAGTATCTGTTAACGTTTCATCGAACGCTGTCACCGCCATCCCTCTAGGTACCGACCACGGCCACTTCGGGGCTACGATGGAGACTCTGATGGAGACCCCGTGGCCTGCAAAGCCCAAAATATCTACCGTCGGGCCCTTCCAGAAAAAGTCTGCTAACCCCTGACTCAGAGCTGAAGTGTTTCTAGTACGGGGTCTACTGCCTTTGCCTCTTCCTTGGGGGAAATGAGAGAGCGCCAGGCCTCAGTCGAACCACGTGGTGACACCCTGTATGTCAGGAATCCTAGGAGCTTCGCCAAGAACAGGGACCGACTCCACATCTACATCCACCCGGAAAATACTGAATGGGAGCCAGACAGAGCCGCGTTCTCTTTGTAGGAGTGGAGGAAGCTGGGAAGCCCCCGTGACGATGGCTGGCGGGCTCTGTGTGCACGCACTCTCTAACACCTAACAAGTATCTGTCGTCAATAAACAAGGGGTCCGTCGGGCAAGAAACAGTCGGGGAGGGGGGAGAAGTGGGCTTTTCATGCTTCGTTGCAGGAAAAACAAATTTTTAATAGATAACTAGAGATAAAACTATTATCTTTTATTACACTACTTATGGGTTTAAACATAGAAAAGGCTTTGACATAGATTCAATTTTTTTTTAACCATCATCATCTGAAGTTAAATACTCTTATGCAAATCTTTCTTCATAAGAAACCCAAACAAACAAATTGTTACTTGGAAATTTGTAACATTCTCTGCGCGACCTGTAAATTCCTTCCCTGTCCTCCCTTAAAATTCCAAGTTACGGCCGAACAGGTGACACGGATGGGTGTTAAGAAAGCTTCATTCAAGCTGCAAAAGCATGAAAAACATTTCTGTTATCCAACAAGCTGATCAAGGAAATACCAAGAGAAAAATATAAAAACGGTGGCTTTCTTAGTGTTCAACATATCATCAGAATTTCAGTGCTGACTAGACCTCAGTGCAACAGAAGAGTAATAAAAAGATGTAATTTCTATATTACTATTATACATACACGTAACTTTTATATGTAAATTATAGAGAAATATTCCCGCCCTGCAGACACTCAGGGTATCCATATGTATAGCTATCTTAAAACATGTTAATAAAAGAAGTTCAACAGTGGTTTAAACATTCAGCCTAGTTAACAAAGAAGCTCTGTAACTAATACTCCTCTAGAGGACAATTTAGTCAGCAGGGCACCAACTCTATTCTTCTTTTATAAGTACTATCAGATCTATGATGCCTGTAAAGAACAGAGAGACCTTACTGCATCTCATTCGGACCAAGGCACCTTCAAGCTACAGTGCTTCCATTTATCTTGCTGGAAGGCTGGCAGGTAAGGTAATTGCAGAGAGGACTCTTTTAAGGGGCTAGAGTCCCCCTGCCCCACAGCATTCCCTTTGCATCTTTGCTGTGTGGAGTGATGGGTGAGGCAATGACTGCATGGGCTCATACACAGTAAATTCGGTATTCTGCCCGGACAAGCGGAGTTGGCAAAATCTAGCTCTCGAGTTGGGTTTTCAGTATGTGACATCACTCAGAATACTGAATACTTTCCAGCGCCCCCAAAATAACGTAACCTCTGCCGCCAATGGTTAAGTTATTTTTTGAAAATCAGTGCCTTAGAAAAGAAAAGCTTGTTTTACTTTAAAATTTAATTTAAATGGAAGTTCCCTGCAAAGGCTTTGCCTCTGTAACCATCGTCTCTCCGCCCATGTAAAATTTTCATTCTGATTCGAGCGACAGGTACAGGAGATTTCACTGCACGGAGCAGGAAGTGCCACCGGGGAGCAATAACAATGCTAGCAGACTCTGACAAGAGAAACACTTATGACTTAACACAGAGCGCAGATATGTCCCTGATTCAATACGATGGGACAGGGTGGGGAAGGGCAGTGACAGAGGGGTGTGTATGGGAACATGCCACGAAGGAGGAGCATAGGAAGAATTTTTAGAGATCTACACATACACATAACAGACATACAAATTCTCTCATGTCTGCATATTACAGATGATCCTCCCTACTTTTAATTTACGGGGCGGGGGCTGCCTACTTTTAATTTACTTCTTTTAAGACCACCTCCTTGCAATTTCCAGAGAGAAAATGCAAAACAAGAAACAGACTTGGTTTCAAATACATAAACAGTGTGCTGGAGTTGAAAGCATTACTGATGACATTGCTACAGAAGAATGTCAGCTGACTCCAGGGCACTTCAGTATTCCTGAGGAATAGACACGATTTCTCTTTTCCTCCCACTGGGATGTTCTCAGGTGGAAGTCACTGCTCCTGCTCTTGGACATATTTTCCGTGTAGAAGATATGGAGCCTGGAAATCATGCTGACAGTTGGAGTCAGCCATTCCCAATCCCGTGCCAGAACCAAAGACTAATGGCCACATTCTTCTTTTAAAGAAGGTAAGTGAGAAAACCAGTCTTAATCCAAAACCGACACCTATCTTCACGACCGCATCCACCATGCACTGGTCCCACTTCCTGCCGAGCTCGGAGTCCAACATGTTCCCCACCCCCAGCTCCCTAAAAATATTTTTCATTTATTATGACTTACTACATCCAGAGGCATCTTTGGTTTTGATGGTATTCAATGTATCTAGTAAGTTAGCTTCCTAAAGGATAAATTCAGGTAATGCTGGGGACACCTTACCGTCTCTTCCAAGACCCGGGAATGAGTTAGAAAATCTTACTCCCTTGTTTAATTAAATAAGTGGGTTTTTACAAAAGCAAATCGACTCCAACATACTCTAAGCTGTGGCCCTCAATACAATTAGTTGATAGTATTAGATCAGTCTCTGATAGAGAACTGCAGAACAGACACACATTTGGTCTTCTCTTGCTCAGAAGTGCCCCAAGAGAGCACGAGGATAAACACTGAATTAGAAACAGAGAAGATATTTCAATCAATGAGACTAGTTCAGGTCTCTTGTTTAAGGATTTTAATAGGATACAGTTAATGATTTCTCACTGTGACTTCCCATGGGTTTGACGCACAGGTTAAAATGCCAGTTCAATGGTCTTTTTAAAAAGTCTCTCCATTATCTTCAAAAGCAGGAATAGTGTCTCTTCTCCTTTTTAGAATTTTAAGTATAAAATTCAGACACGCATTTTTTCTTTTTCTCTAACTGGACCCTAACTTTCTTAAGAGCAGTGACTCCTTGTGCCAAGTGTGGTGCTAAAGAGAGGAAGGGTTTGACTGGTCACTGGTGACTGTCACTGAATTTATATGCTCTATGGTAAAATACAGCTGCAAAGACCATATAGAGTAAGCCAGCACATGCAAATCTTTCTAAATATTTACCATAAATGCTCTAGTGAAACCTACTGACTTCGCTATTAAGATTTAGCAATGAATTCTCAGCCCTCTGTTTCCAATTAACATCCCTGAGGCTAACCACCCCCAGCCTCATCAGATGCTTAGCTCTTTAGAAACTGATACTTCGCACACTGTAAAATCGCTCCGTACCTTCCAACCTTATTTTAGAAGTATCATTTTGGACATGTGATACAAACACACCTTGAAACTGATATTAGAAGTGAGTCAATAATTTGACTGCCATATATACACAAAGGAAAAACCTCACGGTGACTCTGTTTAATCTCTATGATATTGGTAGGTTTCTTCTCCATGCAGCCCACCCAAGTCCCTGTTGTTTTCGTTTGTCTAGACAGCAAATGAGTTAAAAGCTTAGGCTTCCTGTCTAAACGAATAAAAAAATGCAAAGGCACAGTAAGACAGAATCCGTGAAAAAAAAAAATCCTCCAAAGCACTAATTTTTAGGCTCTAAAAGCATCTTCTTTCCAAGTTATATATATCACTTTCTATTTAAACATGTCCAAATAATAAATATTTATCTCTTCATTATATGTGACAATATATATAACATGTAGCCTTAAGATGTATGAGGCCAACTGGAAAAAAAAGTTTGATGTTAATTTAAACATAGTCACAAGCGCCACAAATGACAAACCCTTAGCCAAAGCCAAGGATAAATGCAAAGAAAATTCATGAGTCAAAATTCATTGTAATGAGAACCACTTTCTTTTTCTTTTTCTCCAGCCAAGATTCCATTATGGGTAACTCTCATTTCAAAGGGACATTTGTAGGATAATCAACTAAACCGATACTTTACAGAAGCAGGATTCAGAGTCATGCACACTATCATAAGCAAAAATTGTTAAAATGGTTGTATTTCCGTTGATTTTGAAAAATCAGCACCTAAAATAGAAGCTGGCCTCAAAGGTCCTTGGGTTAGAACTCCTGATACGAAATGTGCTGTGTTCTAAATTTAGACGTGGTAAACAATATAAGTATGAAATATGCATCATGTAAGGGAATTTTTTTCCATTGCACGAGCCTCAGGGGGATCCTAAATTATTCTCAGTTTTTGAACTCTGCCCAGGGAGATTCTCTGTTCTTCCACTATTAACAACAGTCTCAAGATGTCATGTAGGGTAGGAAGAACAACAAACAGACCCTTTACAACAGTATGGGCAGTCCTGAACTTAAAAATTATTTGGTAAGAATATTTACTTACAGTTTTTTGTTTTTTTTTACATTGTATGGAATTTGGGATTAACTTTCACTTGGAAATAACATTACCCTGCTTGGTTACACTCCTAGGACTGTGCTCACAAGTGATAATGATAATGAACATAATAATGATGATTTTTTAGCAACAACTCTTACTACCATTGATTCAGCACCTTCTACGTACCAGAGACATTGTGTATATTTTCTTATATGACGAAACTATAGCATCTTATTAGCCCCAATCTATTGTTCCTACCCAAATGTTTCTTAACTGATTTCATTGTCCAACACAGCCAAGAGCCTCCAGACCCTTTCTAACCTTGAGTCGAAGCCCAAGCCAGTGCTGAAAACATTAAAAAAGACTCATGTGTGAACAGTTGCTGGTCCGTTATTATTCTAAGAGCAACAGCATCTTAAAGAATGCACTTATTGGGGGCGCCTGGGTGGCTCAGTCGGTTGAGCGTCCGACTTCGGCTCAGGTCATGATCTCGCGGTCCGTGACTTCGAGCCCCGCATCAGGCTCTGTGCTGACCGCTCAGAGCCTGGAGCCTGTTTCAGATTCTGTGTCTCCCTCTCTCTCTGACCCTCCCCCGTTCATGCTCTGTCTCTCTCTGTCTCAAAAATAAATAAAAACGTTAAAAAAATTAAAAAGAATGCACTTATTAATAGAAATGACAGACCACCTGTGAGGTTACAACTACATAATAAAGTGAGAACAATGAATAATTTGGGGAGAGGTGTCTGTACTGCGTGTCAACCCTCAGGCAGGCATGCCCTCTCTAAGGTTTGCAGGTGAAGCTGTGGGCGGGGGAGAGAGGTGATGGAAAAGGAGGTGGAAAAACACGTGAATGACATTTTATATTTAAGTTGGCCTGCACTGTTGATCCTGCACACTCAAATGCCCACTTTCGCAGAGTGTCAATGAAGAGAGACAAACAGCTAGCCAGATAAATTCTTAAGGAAGAAATTCTGTGATGGAGGGGCGGATTCGTAAGCGGTGTGGAAGACACAACAGTGCGTCCTCGGCCGGTGCACGCAGGCCCGGGGGCTGCCGTCTGCGGTAGGTCCACACCAGGAGCCAAGGCGTGCCCCCTGGACGAGTGGTGTGCAGGAGCCTGGAGGCAGACAGAACAATGTGGAAAGGCAAGAGCTGTGGGCCGGATGCCTCTTCCAGGAGCGGTGAGGGGAAGCTCACTGGGAAGCCAGGAAAGAGACTGGGCGAGAGGGGTGGGCGCGGCCGTGAACCGCCTCTCTCTGCCCACAGCAGGCCGCGTGGGCTTCCACTCCTAGGAGCCAGGGAGCCGACGGACGGCTCCGAGATGCTTCTAATGTCACCAGAGAAGGAAAAGGAATGCAGAGGAATGCCGAGAAAGAAATGTTAAACACTTTAAAGGAAAACAATCATGTTTTCAAGTGTTTAGGAACGAAGAATGCCTTAAGAACACGGTTACAATTATAGGTACCGCTTCAGAATAAATCTGTAAAACATTTTATAAAGAGCTATGTATTTTAGCGTTACATAAAATTGAACACACAAAGGAACAACAGCAAGGATCTCAATAACTACAGTCCAGGTTAAACGGTGACATGTTTTCCGGACTGCAGCCACCCTGCTCATTTCAGTTATATGTAAGAATCACTGAATGGGTAAGTGAGCTGAAATATATACACCTCACCCTTAAAATAGCACAGCAGTGAATAAAAACTAATTATGAGGAACACTTGGCTTTAACGGATTATGTTCTTTATATACCCCACCCCCAAACCGTTGGTGACGACTCCTGAGGCGCGCAGTTATAAAGGGGGAAGGATCAGCTTGTTACACACAGGAAGAGGGATATGGGTTTATGGGCTTGTGTTTTACAAATATCAACGTCAGGTATGAAACTCTAAGGTATGAATGACCCATGTGCTTTGAAAGCAAATTGACAAACTAACAAGATCTGTAAATATGTAAGATTTAGAGTTTTTCTACTGATACCAGTTTTTATTGCTGAAAGCGTGTCATAAATCTTTATAACAGAAAAGCAATCAACACCACCTTTTTGCGTCTCTCATGGTGAAAAACTACTGTTTATCTTAGAAGTGTAATGCTTAGCACGTAGAAATTCTGAAAATAAAACTTAAAAACAAAAAGGCATGAACCCTCAGGAGACATTTATTTCTTCAGCATACAGCAATGAAATACTTTAAAACAGTAAGACCTATAGGAACCGCAAATAAATTAGCAACTTAAAAAAAAAAACCAGAAACACACAAATTGTACTGAGTCTACATGGAATAGAGGGAAGTTTTACTTCTACAACAGTACTAAAACTTAGTTATTTTGACATTTCCCTATTCACGTGAACCATATGAACATACATGCTTATTCTAATCCTTCACTGGATTTTTAAAAAATTTTTATTTTGAAATGACTTTAGACTTATATAAAGCGGCAAAGAGTACTTAGTGAGTGTTCTTACGCACCCTTCACCCAGGCTCCCTCAAGTTAACGTTTTATGTAACCGTGGCACATTTATCCTTCAATCTGTGTTTGGTGTTTTCCCGGGACTACGCTGAGGTCATAGATTTGGGGAAAGAATAGCACAGACGTGCAGGGTCCTTTACAAGGCATCGTATCGGGGTGTGATAGAAACACGACTTAGGAGAGCTGATGGTACTGTCATCACGTGGTTAAGGTGGTGTCTCCCAGGTTTCTCCACAGTCAAATGACTTTTTCCCTTTCTGTATCCCATTCATGAGAAGGGGGTCACTAAGTCCAGCCCACACCCAAAGGAGGGAAATTATGCTCCACTTCCTGGATGAGCATCAAAGAATTTGTGGGTGTAGGTTAAAAGCAAACAGAGTAAGTAAATATTTGGGGGGGATATATTTGAAGCAATGCAAGTATACGGTTTCTCCTTTAGTTTTGCCCACAATTTTAGTTGGCATTTATCAGTGGGCCTTGCCTGCAGCACAACTCTGGTGCCCTAATGTTGCTTTTCTATTTCCCTTGTTCCTTCTACATTTATTATTTGGAATTCTTATGTAAGGAAAGGCTGCCCTGTCTCCATTAATTTTTACATGGTCAAGAAGTTAATTCTCTTATGTGCCTTTTGGTGTAGCCAAAGTTCCTTTATAAGATGATCGGTTGATACTCTTAACAACAATAAATGAAGTAATACTTCCAACGGAGGTTTCATAATTTAAAAACACTGGAGAGAGAAAATATGTACTTTATGCTTTTCCAGACATGGCTAGTGGGAGTATAAATTAGTATGATCACTTTGGGCAAAAATCCGTAATCACACTGTAAAGCTGAAGCTGCGTTTTATCTTACGAACCAGGAAGTCCATGCCTAAGTGTGCTCTCTGGCACAGGTACATAAGGAGACACATCCAGGCGCCGAAAAACTGTTTCAGGACCCTAACAACAAAAGTTGGAGACAGTCTAATTTTCCAGCAATATAAAATAGAGATGTATTCAGAAAATGGGACACTCTACAGCGGTGAAACTGAATGAGCTACAGTTAAAAATATTCATATGACTCTCACAAAACAATGTCGATAGAAAACAACCCCCCAAACCCAAAGCAGTGACACATCATCAATATAGGAGAGGAGGCAACAGAGAAGTGACCCATCAGCACAGTAGTGGAAATGCACAAAGTCCGGGACAGCAGCGCAATGCGCAGACCGGAGGAGCCCATGAGAACTGGCCATTGGCACTGCTGGGTCAGCAGGGAAACGGGGAGAGGAAAGAGACAGGGAAGAATCATGTCATGGTCCTCCCTCCCCTCACGACAGCCGACACGGGACACCATGGATGGCACCTAAAGCCTGAGCAGCCTGGTCTAGCCTGAAACGAACCTCTGCACGGCTCGCGCGGGGAGGCCCTACTTCCCTCCAAGAGCCATCCGCTCACATCTCGGTGAGCCGCTCTGTGCCACCGACACCAGAACGTGCGAGCTGCACAGCGGCTTCCCCGGTGATGCCAAGCCGCGTCTGTCTACCGCACGGCTTCTGAGGCTGGGTTTTAATCAGAGGTCAGCATGTTCCACGGTGGAAGCTCTAGGAGTAAGACCTCATAGATTCACACCCTGGCTTTGCCGCTTATTACGTGACCGGGCGACATATTTAACCTTTCTGCGCTTTGCTTCGCTCATCTGGAAACTGGGGGAAATGTCAGTACCTGCCGAAGACAGTTGCTGCGAGAATTAAATGAGAAATAGTAAGTTGAAAGGATGGGTGCGGTACAATCTGAGTTAGGTGTGAGCTGTAATGATCGTGAAGCAGAGGGAGAGGCCGTGGGATAGAGAGACCGAGCTGTGGGTAAGGGGTAAGTGTGAGGGAGCAGGGAGGTGGCGGGGAAGGGCTGAAAGGGTGAAGAAGAGGAGGGAGGGCAGTCGTCCCCCACTTTCCCGATCGCAGTGGGTAGTGACAAGGGCCCTGCAGGTCCTACAACCATATCCACTAAGAGGTGGGAACTGGGTTTGAAAACAAACCCAAACAGGAGCAGCCAAAAGAGAAGGGAAATTCTGCACGGAGGAGGTAGTCCTTTCATTCTGCAGGTGGCCCTGCTGGGTCACTCATTCATAAGCGCTTTAATGAGTAGGACAGGGCACTCTCTTTACCACGTTTCTGTCAATAACAAAATGTTAGCATGGAGAGACCGCCGTGCCGCAGTAGAAAAGCGCTGGATGTAAGAGGCTTCTGAAGCTGGGTGGCGTGAAGGATGGGTTGTGGCAAGGCAACCTAATCCTCTGTTTACCTGTAAAGTGGGGATCATCATGTTTATTTTGCCAATGGATCAATGTAACGAACAGAGCAAACGAGAAGGAACTGTGAAGGGCATCACTTTCAAAAGAGAAGATGATTTCCTGGTACTAAGTTATGTATTAGACACAGCACTCAAATTACTCATGTTCTGAAGGAGAAGTTAAAAATAGAATTAACGTGGGGCTCGGTGGCTCGGTTGGTTAAGAATCAGACTTCGGCTCAGGTCATGATCTCACGGTTCGTGAGTTCGGGCCCTGCGTCGGGCTCTGTGCTGACAGCTCGGAGCCTGGAGCCTGCTTCAGATTCTGTGTCTCCCTCTCTCTCTCCGCCCCTACCCCACTCGTGCAGTCTCTCTCTCAAAAATAAACATTAAACAAATTTTTTTAAAAATAGAATTAACGATGCAATAAATACTAAGGCCACAGCAGCTTAAATTCCAATTTCTTTCTTTGAATGACTATCTCCTCTTCTAACAATAATCAAAAATATCTACAAACAAGTTATTCCATTTCTTCAGTATTTAAAGACAGATTAAAATTATCTCATTAAAAATAGAAAGAAATAGTTTAATGGCTTCAATATAAAAGAAAGCTGAAATTTTTATATTTTCACAGAAATTATTTTTAAGACTTCTGAGTTCTTTAGGAAAAAAGTAGAGAATCCAGAAAATTTTTTACATGATTAGCCTGACTACATTACAGATGGAAATGTTTTGTGAAGACTATTTTTATATTTTAAAATGAAATATGACACATTCAGTACATCCCCCAAAAGTCAAACTTAAAAACATGAGTTTTTCTTATTTTACGTTATCTAAGATTCACTTAGATAAGAGTTTTCCAAAATGAGTCATTTTCTGTCTATGTAGGGGGCAGCCAGTCACTTAACACCTCAAGGGCTAGCACTCAAGTGCAATTTTACATCGTAATTTTTCCTAAGAGCATATAACCATTTTACAACTTAAAAAACTCCTTCTCAAGAAGAGGTGGTCATAAACCTGTTCAGGGTTTCAGACAGAAACCTGTAAATACCAATAATGATGAGGGTGATGAGGATTATTATAATAATAATAGTAATAATAATAATATCATCATCAGTAAGGGCCCAAATTAGGTCTGGAAGGCCAGCATGTTTCACACTCAAACACACTACCTGTCAACAGAGCCACTGATGTGCCGTGCAATGGTGTTACTGAGCCTCACACTTACAAGTAATTACCTTGTCATCTGGAACACATTTCAGGGCCCACTAGGAGAATGAAGAGTTTCTCTGATGGGCACTGTAGTCCGCTATAAGCAGTCTCAAAGACAACATAAACAAATTCAGATATAGGATTCTGAATGGTGAAAGGATAAAATTCACACTCCCTTTGCCTTCTAAAACCTCTGAACAGAGAAGGGACCTCAGTAAGCAGACTCGTAAGCCTATCACATTGCCTAATTCTTCTTTTATGCCAGTAAATTATAAGTTTTGAAATAAAATTGGACTTAAAACTCTAGTCATCAATCTGTAAATCCCTAGCAAGGGTCAGAAAGTCTTCTTCTGCATCATATTCCTCTCCTCTAATGAAACTTGCTTTTTAAAAGCATCCATTAGATGTTAGCTGTTTTTTTTTTTTTTAAACCTTTGTATTGTAGCAAACAGTGATCTTTTTGGATGCAGGCCATGGTGGTTACAAAGAATCTGGGCTCTAGAACCACACAGCTGACCCCAACCCAGCTCCTCTTTTGCAAATTCCAAGGACGTGGGCAATGACAGAGCCCCACAAGCCTCCACCCCTCATCTGTACTTAGTAGGGGACAGTAAAAGTAATGACCTCACAGTGTTGATGAGAGAGTTAAATGAGTTGCTGTACATAAAGTACCACAGCACCAAGCATGGCACCAGGTAAAGCGCTCACTAAATATTTACTGGAACGTGGGTTTACAGTAATAATGGAGAGGTAAAAATCACGAATTCGGGAGTAAGAGCAGTTTGAAATCAAGTCCGGGATCTGTAATTTCTTCACCCAATCTTGGGCAAGTTACTTAACCTCACTGAGCCTCAGATTCACCATCCAAAAAATAGGGAAACTATCACTTATGCTATATAGTGAGGATTAGATATAATTATGAACAAGAACTATTAAGCATGTGCTCAATAAACAGTTGCTTTGTATATAAATGCCTACATACACATATAAACATACACGCATTTCAGACACACGGTTTGTTTAACACTCTTTGTAATCGAAATTACATTTTGAATACAGCATAAAGAATTTGCAAATGACTTCTAGAATATCATCTCACTTATAAAATAGGATGAGTAAATAGAGGCATGAATGCATCCTTCCATTCTTTAACAAATATTTACCAGATAATTATGTGTCAGGCAAATAGTTATGTTAACAATCAATATTCTATTAAGTAAATAGCTTTTGGCACTTTAAAATGCAGTGTTACCAATGACAAACACTGCACAACAAAGAGGGAATGGAAAAGGTAATCAGCCCCAGCGGTAAAAAGCCTCGGTTCAAATCTTCCCTCTATCACTTCCTAGTGGTATAAACCAGGCAAGTGAATTAACATCTCTGCGCTACAGTTTCTTCACCTATAAAGTGGATCTCTGTCCCAAAGATGTGGAGAGAATTTAGCTTAACAGAGAATCTATTTAATAAATATTAGCCACCACGATCTTTATTATAACACATAGTGTAGAAATACATTTAAAACAAAGAATAACAACAAAGATAGAAAGCTAGATGTTAAAGTGGCAAAAAAGTGAGAAGCCACCTAAATGTCAACTTAGTAGTGGGTTATTTAAATATACAATAATTATTTGGGCCACCTGGGTGGCTCAGTTGGTTGAGGGTCTGACTCTTGATTTTGGCTCAGGTCATGATCTCGGGGTTGTGACATCGAACCCTGCATCCAGCTCTGTGCGGGGCATGGAGCCGACGTACGATGCCTTGTCCCTGTGTCCCTGTCTGTCTGTCTGTCTCTCTCTCTCTTTCCCCTCTGCCTCTGCTCCCCACCGTGTGTGTGTTCTCTCTTTCAAATGTAAAAATATGTAATATTTATTCAAAATATACATTAAAAATGTAATTTTTATTGAAAAGCTTGAGTGAAAATCAGGTTAACAGCAGAAAACATGACCTAGTTGATGTAAAATATATAAAATATTATATGAATATATATGCATTTATATGTACATATAAAATATACCTGTGCCTTTTTTAACGCCTAAGAGGTATTAAAATGTTAACAGTGGTTATTTTAAGGGATTAGATTTGAGAGAATTTTTTATTTCTTCTTTGTACTTGAGCAGGCATAATTTTACTTTTTTTTAAAGTTTATTTTTGACAGAGAGAGAGAGTTCACACGTGAGCACATGAGGGGGGGAGGGGCAGAGAGAAAAGGAGAGAGAATCCCAAGCAGGCTCCATGCTGTCCTGCAGAGCCAGATGCGGGGCTTGAACTCAAGAACCATGAGATCATGACCTGAGCTGAAACCAAGACTCACGCACTTAACTGACTGAGACACCCAGGTGTCCTCAAGATAGCATTTTAATAAGTGCTGGAGCTTCTTTGCAAAAGTAACAAAACAAAAGGGGACCCTGGAGATTTGAACAGTCTTTAACACATAGCCATAGTGCAATTTCACGAACAGAGTATTAATTTGTACCCACTCTAAGGCAAACGACAAATGACTTTAAAAAATATCCGTTAAGGGGCGCCTGGGTGGCTCAGTTCGTTAAGGGTCCGACTTCAGCTGAGGTCATGATCTCATGGTTCGTGGGTTCAAGCCCCATGTCGGACTCTGTGCTGACAGCTCGCGGAGCCTGGAGCCTGCTTCAGCTTCTGTGTCTCCCTCTCTCTCTGCCCCGCCCCCATTTGTGCTCTCTCACTCTCTTTCTCAAAAATAAACATGAAAAAAGAATTTTTGAAAAAAAAAGCCCATTCAAAAAACGGGTAGCAGTTGAATCATAGTAGCATGAAATCATATTAGTATTTTCAGAATAGATGTGAAAACAATGCAAACATATACGGTAAGAAAATAAAAGACAAAGATGGACAAATAAGTTATGCTCATATGCATAGTTTTCACATTTTACCAGGCTTCGATTTTTTTTAAGTTTAATTATTTATTTTGAGAAAGAGAGCATGTGCGCAAGGCAGGGGGAGGGGCAGAGAGAGAGAGAGAGAGAGAGAGAGAGAGAGAGAATCCCAAGTAGCATAGAGAAAGCGTGGGGTCTTATGTGGGGCTCCATCTCACGAACCGTGAGATCATGACCTGACCCAAAATCAAGAGTCAGATGGCTTAAGCGACTGAGCCCCCCACGCACCTCCAGGCTAAGATTTTTTTTTTAGATTTTTTTTTCAACGTTTATTTATTTTTGGGACAGAGAGAGACAGAGCATGAATGGGGGAGGGGCAGAGAGAGAGGGAGACACAGAATCGGAAGCAGGCTCCAGGCTCCGAGCCATCAGCCCAGAGCCCGACGCGGGGCTCGAACTCAGGGACCGCGAGATCGTGACCTGAGCTGAAGTCGGACGCTCAACCGACTGCGCCACCCAGGCGCCCCTCCAGGCTAAGATTTTTAATACAATTTTCCTCACGGTTTCCATTAGCAAGTCTGTTTGTACATGAGTAAGATGGCTGAGGAAAACTAAAAATCAGATAAGAGGTAAATAGAATGAAGCAAAACTCTCATAGCGTGGCCTGGCCTAACAACCCACTCCCTCAAAGGGATCAACACAGCAAATGCAGACACTGGTACTTCTAGTTAAATGGGTCCTCCACAGCTTATTGCCCCCAAAAGTGCCATCTTGAACCTGCAGATTCTCGGAAGAAATAAAAGTCATGTGTCTATCAATACTTTAAATAGAATATGAATAGCTATTTTGTCATTGTTGGCAACACCGAAGAAAACAGGGCCAATTATTAGAAATACTGAATAATACTGCTTCAGGTTTTGTGTATCTCCTATGGTCTAAATAACTCCATACAGAAAACTCCTGTCAAGGATCTCATTTTAAGAGGTACAAGTTCAACATTATCGATTTTCTTTACTTGCAAAGAAAATTACAATTTTTAACACAATTCTCTCTGTGAATTGATGCTTTTAAATTTCCTATTTCACTTGGAAATTGTAGAAGAAAGCAAACAAGCTGGAATAAACGGGTTCTTAAAGTACCCAAAAGGAGTAGAAATAATAAGCAGAGTATTATAAAATCATAACCTGAGGTCTATTTGTTCTACTGAGTTCACTTTAACTCTGAGAGCGAGTAACCACATGAGATTGGTAGGAGCGCCATAACAGTCCGTCAGTGTGGAGCATGTGATGTGACGTCCCATGATTTGTCCTTGTACAGAACAGACCTGTCTCTTCTTGCCTTCCAGGACCCTGTCCTCTTCCGAATTTTCCTTAGCACTTAAGCAGGTATGACATTGTATTACGGAAAAAGGGGATTTGGGCTCTGAGAATAAAAGCAATATATATATGTATATGCATATACATATTTTCTTTTTAAAGCCGTGTATATAAAAACTGGTGAAGACTACTGATGAATTAAATAAAAGAGGAATGAAGGAAAATGCACAACTCCAACAAGCCCAGCAATCTGTTATGAGCTGAATGAGTGCCAGTTTGTGGGCCTCGGGGCTCGGTAGGATTTCTCTGTATAGTGCCAAACTCCAACAATATTGTTATGGTTAGAGAGGAATTTCTCACAAGAGCTAACAAAGGCAGAAGGTCATAAATAAACCCAGCAGGACTGCCTTGTCAGTTCTCATTATTAGCGCTGCAGGCACTTGCTTTTCTGTGGGCTTCTTACAGGTTCATTTAAGTGTAAGAGTTCTTCCTTGAAAATTCACAAACTCATAAATAAAATGGTTCTTAATCTAGCAAACAAAAATAACTGAGAAGTAAGTAAGAAAATCCGCAAGCAGGTAAATAAATAAAGGACCGAGTCACAGTGAACGGCAGAGCTCAGCCTGCATTTCCGAGAGCTGGGGTACCTCGACTCCTGGCCTCAGCACCCCAGCAGTGACCGACAGGATGCTCTGCGTTCCCACCACAAAAACAGTCTGCAGGATGCTATCTGGGCAGGAAATGAAGCTCAGCCCCTAAACTGATGCTGACATGTGTTATAAACTGAGGAAAGCACAGCTGTGTGATCATTACTGCAATTATGAAGTGACATTTAGTGTTAACTTTATTTTGCTGAAGTTTGTACCTAGTAACAAAAAAAGGAGGGGCGAGTCTATTAACGATAGGAAGGGATGCTGATTTTTTGCAATTAAAAAAAAACAAAACAAAACAGGAGCGTACTGCTTGGTCTTTAAAGAGGTAGACGTTACCTTTTACACGAACCAAACCTACGTCTTTGAGCTCTCAGCAATTCCTCGTAACAGAATAGGAGATTTAGTTCTGTAATATTTAAAAACTAAGATGCAATCATCAATTCTTTCCCAATTTTTGTCCTTGTAATCCAAGAAGATCAGAGAACAACAAACTTCCAATTATCCCAACACAGATATTAATTCAAAGGAGAAATGAGCTGATAAATTTGATTCCATTTACTAATAACTCAACACGAAAATATCTTCTTCCTCAACAAGAAAAATATATTTTATAGTGTCATCTACTTTCTATTAAAAAAGAGAGACAAAATTAGTAATACAGCTCATTATTCTTAAAAACAGACGAGAAACCGTTTCATCAGAAAACAAAAAAAATAAAAATCCTCAGTAACACTACACAGAGCTAACCAAATTCTAACATTTTGCCATATTTCCTTCCAGTCTTTCCTATCGAGTACAGCAAGGTAAGCTTGATATGCACGCAGTAACAACTGAGGTACCTACTGACCTACTTGGCATCCTCTGTCAAGAAAGTGAACATTTTGTCTCACAGATGATTCTCAGTTTTATAATTTGTGTGTCTTTTTAACGTAGTAAAGTTGAAAAATTAACCTGAGGGTTCCACATCATCTCCTTTAAGAGAACGATTAAAGTCAGCAAGAGAACAATGTTGCTCTCATAGGCCAGGATGCTGGAATACCGTTTTGTGTGGTTACTTGGTCACGGAAGCTGGGCTATTAAGTGCTGATGGGTTACAAAGAAAGGTATGTTTGCAGAATTACTTTTCACTGGCTTGCAGCCTCTCATTACCCACCACTCACGATTATGAGTGTCAAGCTGATGTTGAATTCTTCCCAGAGAAAATTCTCCATGTTTGCTTTAGATACTGGCAATTGGTCTATATGCTCAGCATTCAAACAGGATTGCCCTTGAATAACCTAACATTACTGGTACAAGGAACATGACTAAAGGCTGAAAAGAAGGGAGTCTAAATATCCAAGAATGGTAAGAGACCCAGACAGGCCTCCTTTTACATTGCTGGGGAAAAGTAGGTTTTTCTAGAGAACATATCTGAAACGGTAAGTGCATGGACTGTAGCCTATACAAGAAATCCATGGAGTTAAATCTCCATGCAGTTAAATATGCAAACGCCATATCACAATTTTTTGGCTAGCAGCTTTATAATTAGGCAGTCCAAGGTTGACAATGTTAGGCCATAAATATCCTCAGGAACTTACTACTGAATATTCTGTCAACAGAAATAATTAATGAACACAAGGTTCCTAAACCTGATATACGTAGATCACGAGTAACATATCAAAAATAAAACGTTTAGACTATTTTTAGTCTCCGACAGCAAATCCACGCTAGCAGTAACCAAACTATACTTCATCAATTCTTAGAGTTGTTTAGCAGATGTTAATGGGGCTCACACACAGTATTTCAGGTAGAAACATGCTAGAAGTATTAAAACACAGGGAGAGCAATAAAATAAGTCATTGAGATGTAATGTACAACACGGTGACTACATTATATACTATGGTCAATAGTGCTGTACTATATATTTCAAAGTTGCTAAGAGAGTAAATCTAAAGTTTTGGTACAAGAAATATAATTTTGTAACAATGTACACTGATGGATATTAGATTTATTGTGATCATTTCAAAATATGTAAAAATATTGAATTATTATGCTATATACCTGAAACGAATATGTTATAAATCAATTATATCTAAATATAGCAGTATTTTTGTTTATATATGTATGTGTATATACGTGTGTGTGTGTGTGTGTGTGTGTGTGTGTGTGTGTGTGTGTAACAACATGGGGAAAGTAAAGTTTGACTCCCTCGGAAGAGAAGCACTTAGGGGAACTGTTAGGAATCATACAGAGTTTTCAGAACTAAAACAAAAGCCACATAAACACTTACTCCAGTCCTTTGTTTTTAGAATGTGAAACTGAGGTCCAAAGAGAGGCTAAGTTATTTACATCAAAACTATGCCCAGGTTCTATAGACAAAGACTACGTTAACACGCAGTTTTCTAGGTATGTTTATCAATGACATTACCACTGATATTGACAGGCTAGCCCAAGAAGCTGAAAGGACAGAGAGAGAATGAGTAAATGAGAGAGAGAAAGAGAAGAGGGAGGAAGAAGGGGAGCGGAAGCGAGGTGGGAGGAAGAGAGGGAGAGGAAGAGGTGGGGAGTAGAAGCGGGGGTGGGGAGTGGGGGGGTGGGGGGGTGGTGGTGGGGAGAGGGACAGAGAGGGAATGTGCGCATGCTCGTGTGCTGGTCACGAGAGCACCCTATACCTACTTAAGCACATTTTCTAACAGTTACTATTTCACGCTGTAGGTACGTGACTCTCTCAAAGTCTCATTTCATTTAGTAAATAAGAATATGACTTTGTAAGGGATAAAAGGAAGAACACGCAAAAACCACGTGGCTGAGACGTCCCAGTTTGTGTAATAGCAGGATACAGCTGAACAGATCTTTTGGTGATTTAAAGCGGACCTTTTATTTTCTAATTTCTAGCCTTTGCTGTGTCTCACACAATGTGTTCTCTAGTTCTATTTCCTGAACTTATAAACGTGTTCACGCCATCTCCTCGTGGGTGAGTCACAACAGCTGTCATGCACAGGCCCATAAACAAGAGACCCTAACGTGGCACACCAGAGGACAGCCGACTCCCACAGCCACAGACGGAATCCACATCCGCTTACCTTGTGACCCGATCTGGGCAGAACGCCCACCTCCAACACAGCAAAGGAATTCATGATTAGATTCAGAGGGAATCCAAACAGCAAACAAGGTAAATGTATTTTACCACTTAAACTGATAAAGCGTCGGATTTTTTCATTCTGTCTGATGACGACCCACAGGAGTCACAAGAGGGAAATATAAGAGAAGCAAATTGTGAAGACAGACTGTTTTGTGAAATCATAACCCATGAAATATACCATCTGTGACCTAGCCCAGTTCTCAACCTGCAATGGCTCCCTCGTGCAATCTGATATGATAAATAGTTTATTTCATAGAGTTCTGAGTTCTGAAGTATCTGTAATTGTTTTAGGTCTTAAACATATGGGATACAGCCCAACCTGAATTTAAATTCCGGTGAACAGAGGAATTAACTGTACCTATGGAAGAGCTGGTCGTGTGGAATACACAATGGTCCAGAGCAGGACACAAAGGCAGGAAGGAAAAGCTTCGGAATAAGGAGAGACAAAGAAAATGGGAGACAGTAAGACAAGACAGAAGAATATGAGCGCCATATAATATGCACAAGTTAAAACGGTTTCTGATGAATGAAAGGATCAATGACCGCACGTGGGAAATGCAGCCAGGAAAGTAGACAGAACTTTTGGCAGATGTGACAAATATCATTAAAGATTTTAACCTTTCACTCCTAAGCTAAATAGTGTGGAGAATTCTACACCTGTATTTAGGCCAGCAAGCACCTTTGTAAGAAGCAGAAGAAAAGTGGCCTTCTGGGTAGACACAGCCCCACAGAACCACGGTGCTTTTCTGTAGAAAACGGCACCCTTTCTTGGCTAAGGGCACCTTACGCAGAGTTTCAACCCCATCTGTTCCTGCCAGCAGGGAGTATGAGCTGCACGGTCATAGTGACCCCCTCCTGGCACCACGGAGGGCCACTATTTACCTAGGAAATGGGGAGCTGGTGACAGCCAGGATTAGAAGCGTGGCCTTTGTGGTCCGAACTTCGTTCCTTCCTTTCTTCTGCTAATTACTAGCCGCTCAGCCTTAGACACATTACTTAGACTCTCTGGGGCCTGAATTTCTCCACTGACAAACTGGTACAGGTATTGTTAAACTGATGTTTATTTTGATATAGAAGAAAGCCCTGGGAATAGTGCTTGGCAAATAGTGAGAGGATAATAGATGACAGCTACTATTATTTTATCTTTTTACTCAAATGATTTTGTCATTTACTCCTGACAGCAGTCTTATTAGGTAGGGTCAACCAACCACATTTTATAAATAAAAAGTATAGGAAAAAGGTTCAGAGGGTGAGGTGGGCAGGCTGATTGATGCCAGTGGTACTCGGAATTTAAAGCCTGGTATATCCACTACTCTGATCCATGTTTTTTCTCCTCCTTGTTTCTATTCCCATGCCAAACAAAGGAAAAGGCAAGAAAAAAGCCAGAGTAAAAGAAATAACAGTACTCTCTCAGTATTTCCAGAAGGTTCACTCTTTTTCTGGAATGAAAATCATTTAACAATCCAAGTGAATCTTCTTCCTCTCCTCGCAAAAAAATTCTTAGTTTGGCTTTGATGAAAACTGAAAATCTTCCCCACTGCAATTAGCTTCCACATCTTCCTCTGGAACAGAAAGTAGCAAAACACCACCACCACCACCACCAGTGTTACGACAAGAGGACTAAATGCGATCTATTCTTTGGACAAAAACATAATCCTGATTCCAGATATAAGCTACCTGTTAAAGACCATGATAACATCATGCAAGCAGCATAGTGTTTTGGCCCAAAAATGTCACTAGAATTAAGAATTCCTTCATTTAAATATCTAATGGAAGATATTTTAAAACTACCATGCATTGGGGCGCCTGGGTGGCCCAGTCAGTTAAGTATCTGACTCCTGATTTTGGCTCAGGTCACGAACTCACAGTTCATGAGATGGAGCCCCGAGTCAGGCTCTGTGCTGACAGCATGGACCCTAATTGGGATTCTCTCTCTTCCTCTCTCTGACCCTCGCCTGCTCGTGCGTGCACACACACACTCTCTCTCTCTCTCAAAATAAATAAATTAATTAAAAAAAAAAACTAACACGCATTATTTGTCAGGACAAATTTAAAATTTTGAGATTACATACCCTCCTCAGAAAATAGTAATTGGGGGCACCTGGGTGGCTCAGTCGGTTGAGTGTCTGACTTTGGCTTAGGTCACGATCCCAGGGTTCGTGAGTTTGAGCCCTGCATCAGGCTCACTGCTGTCAGCTTGGAGCCAGCTTTGGCTCCTCAGTCCCCCTCGCTCTCTGCCCCTCCCCCACTTGTGTTCTCTTTCTCTCTCTCAAACATAAATCAATCTTAAAAAAAAAAAGTAATTATATAAGAAGCACTACTATAAACACAATGGAAAAGAACTGAACTCTAACTTCCCTTCATTTCTGTAAGTCTTAAAAGGTAACTTCTGAGTAACTGATTCCCAATGCAAAGGAAAAGAACACTCTCTTCTGTGACATTCCTCATTTCTAAAGTTTCTTTTAATAGCTACACGGCGGTGAAAATTGAAGCTGATATAAACTCCTCGAATAAGGTTTGTGTTTTCTCTGCACAAAACTTTTTAACATTTTTAAGAAGATGGTTTCCTGCAGAAAGCCCAAATAAAGAATGGCTTACTGGTAGTACCTACTGACTCTGACATATCACTGACTTTTACTCAGGACAGTGGTTCCCCTTGGTGGGGGTTGAGGAGTGGATGGACGGAGTAATGATGCAAAGACGGCGTGAGAAGGCTTCCAAGGTCCAGGTAGTGCTTTCTGAACTGGGAACTGATGACACAGGTGCGCTTGCCGGAGGAAATGTACTAAGCGGCACACTTACAATTCACACACTTCCCTTATACTTACGGGACACTTCCACAACACTTATATTGAAGGAAACTGACTTCTACACAATAACCCCACAGTCATTTGTCACGACATGGGAGAAAAAAGGAAATGAAGGAAAACAAACCAGACATCTCTGGGATCTTTACAGCCTTCTGTCATCCTGAGAGATTAGCACTAACACGTGCTCCACTCTTCCTTCAGTAGTCTCCCTGAATATATGACCTGCTTTCAGAAAAGCAAGAGTCCAATTGAAACGGAAGTTCCTATGGGTAGGTAATGGTTTGACCCCTGATCCCGCTACCACAATTGTTCCAATTCTCTAATGATTTCCCTGCAGGGTTCATTTACCAGTTCTGGGTCAAAGACCAACATGCCCGTGAAGCCAAGGGTCGACAAAAGCAGTGCTTGATGTATTTGAAAATAACTGTGCCATAAAGGCACATTTCATCAATTAGAGATGGTTTCGGAATTAAAATAAAAGGAAGCATAAACCACAAGATTGTCATCATTCATTCTGACAAAGTCACAGGCAGACACATATAGAGTGATCCACCCCGACCAGAGTACAGAACCAATAATATCCAAAGCCCAAGTAGTACTGGTTTTAGGTACTAGTAAAGGGACAACTTTATTATCTTTAGTCGTATTGTACTGGAGAGCATTTTCCATTTGTCTCACAGATTCACCTTTAAGTTGTCATTAACCTGAACTTCTTTTAACTTCTATTCCTCAGGACTTTGAATACCATGGTTATGATGGGTTAGATGGGGACTCAGAGAGGTGAATCCTCCCCGAATAGGAGAACCTGATGCTCTAGTGATCTTTGTGCTGAAGCACGACTTTACTCCTCTCACATTCGTAACTAAAACTACTTGCAAATAATGACGTCTTTCTTAGTTTAAACAAAATGCCGCAGTAGAATATAGATTCAAGTTGGTGCGCAAGCTCTATGTGAACTTGAAGGTGGAGTCATTTGTTTAGAATTAAATTCAGTTCTTAACAAAAGAACAAAAGGTATGTAATTCCCTCTACTGTTTATTTGCACAGGAAAGGAGTGAAGGGAGAAGACACCAAAAGAAAAAAAAAAGGGAAGAGAGGGAGGGAAAGGGAGAGCGGGCGGGAGGCGGGAGGCGGGATTCAGTGATGCCGGTTATGCCCCGGTTATGCCGGGTCCCCCCTCCACATGGCCTTTCACTCAGACTTCGTAGTTAGGAGGCGGGGGCAGCAGGACTCTTCAGGCAAACAGCATCTGAGGAAGCATTTGGAAGCCTTTTCTGTGAATCCAGCCAGCAATGTACATTTCCCACTTGACTAAACTCTGGATTGGGTTACAAGTACTCATGAATGAGAAGGTCTGGAAGAATGAAAATTAAAACAAATAAAAGTCTTCTCTGTGAGCAACGCTATATTCAAAACACAAAAGAAATGCTATGAAGAAAGTGTCTATGTCATTAGAAAAACAGAAGATAGCTTCTCAATGTTTGCTTTTGCTCCCTGGTATTACACATGGACACAGCTAAGCGAGCTTTCTGGAGAAATGGGCTCTAGATTCTCACCGTTTACAAATTCATGGAAAACAATTACTACTGCCCAGTAGGTGTATGTAAAATTACCTTAAAGAGCACGGTCGACTCCTAGGCTAGCAATGCCTCTCTATAATCAGACCAGTTGTACTGATCTATCGCCAGAAAAATTTACTCAAACGAGGGGCTGGTCAGCGTTAGAAGTAAAGAAAAAGAATCACAGAGGTTCTACAAGACAAAACTAACAATGGCAGAAGGAAAAAATGAACATCTCAGGTGACGGCATAATGCTAACGCCTGGAAAAACCAGCATGGAACGCGGGCTGTGGAAACGAAGGTGTCTGGCTATCCCAGCCCAAGACTGCGAAACCTTCAAATCACTGAACTATCCCACATATGCCATACTCCCAAAGCGACCTGTTCCTGGGTTGGTCTGCCACCAGGAAGACCACTGCCTTGTCAATCAGGGTGGTCAGTGAGTCTTTTCCACAGAGACGGTCCATCCATCTCTTGGTATCTTCCTGGCAAAATTGCTGTCCGAACCTCACAGAATAGAGACTCAAACCCTGGACAAGTATAGTCACCCTGTGGTGAATCAGGAAGAACTAAAATTCCCCTTCGTGGTATGTAGGCCATTTGTAAGTTCTTCTTCTTTTTTTTTTTTTTAATGTTTATTTTTGAGAGAAAGACAGAGAGAGTGCCAGTGGGGGAGGGGCAGAGAGAGAGGGAGGCAGAGGATCGAAAGCGGGCTCTGTGCTGACAGCAGTGAGCCTCACAGGGGGCTTGAACTCATGGGCCATGAGATCATGACCTGAGCCGAAGCCGGACGCTCAACTGACTGAGCCCCCCAGCGTCCCAGCCACTGGGAAGTTCTATAAGGAAGAGATTATTAGGTCTCCCCACCGGCATTAATTTCATACATAAACAACCATTATAAACACAACTGGGAACTCTGGCTTATTAGAGGTACATTTGCTAAGAGTTTTACAGTTTATACACATTTTGTTAAGTCACTAATTTCTCATAAGTTAATATACTGTTCTATCATAGACTCAATTCTCACAGCAATGCAGAATTAAACTCACTTTGTCCAGACTGATCACTAATAAAATAGCACAACCATCTAAAAAAAAATCTCTCACAGGGAACAAAATGGCCCCGATGAGAAGTATCTTGGCAGAGTGGAAAAAGCACTGGCTTTTTGTTACTGGCCACATGTCCTCTAGTATCAGCTACCTGACCTCTGAGCCTGTCCCTTCATTTGTAAAAGGGAATTATACCACCTGCCTCTTAACGTAATGTTGTTTTAAAAGACAAAGCACAGGAGAAATACTTGACTAAGTAGATCCCATTCTCCATCCTTACCCAATATTCCATTCTGGAACTGAAGAGATGATTGAGGGCTCATTCCTGGACTGGGCGATCTTCTGTCCCGGGCCACTTGTGATTGTTAAGGTTCAAAAATATTTTGTGAAGAAAAGGACGAGCCACCATATGAAACACTCTCTATATTCTTTAAACCCCAGAATGAGGATGGTCCAACTGGACCCATTCATCCTCATTCTGAAATGAAGCTTATTTCTTTGAAACATTATCAGATTAGCAGATGCTTTGTATAAAACAACGAACAGGGGCACCTGGGTGGCTCAGTAGGTTAACATCCTACTCTTGATTTCAGCTCGGGTCATCATCTCACGGCTCGGGAGTTCGAGCCCCACATCCGGCTACTTGGGATTCTCTCCCCACCCCCACGCCCGCCCCTACCTGACTTGCGCTCACTCTCTCTCAAAATAAATAAATGAACTTTATGTGGTTATGATTTTTTTTTAATTTTTTAAAAATGTTTATTTATTTTTGAGAGAAAGACAGAGCACGAGTGGGTTAGGGGCAGAGAGAGAGGGAGACACAGAATCCAAATCAGGCTCCAGGCTCTGAGCTGTCAGCACAGAGCCCGACGCGGCGCTCGAACTCACGAGCCATGAGATCATGACCTGAGCTGAAGTCGGACACTCAACCAACTGAGCCACCCAGACGCCCCAAAATATATGAACTTTAAAAAAATAAAAATAAAAAAAAACACACAACACAATGACCATCACAGAAAACAGTAAGATGAGAGAGAGTTCTGATCAGACCACTGTTATCAGTTCCTCATGGACCCTTCAGGTCCTTTCTGTGAATATACCAGAGAGAGCTTTAAAACCAAACTCATGTCTCCAGCAGCTTACGACAATTAACAGACAGAAAAACAGGAATGGAGGAAAACAACGGCAACAGAAAGTGAAAGAACTGCAGGTTGTAGGGATGTATTTGGAAAAAAGAGATCCAGCTTATCGTGACTGCTCTGTCAAACATTTGGATATCTCCCAGAAATGACAGGACACATGGGCTATCTTTAGCCCCTTTCATATTTACCGTCTCACTTTTGCCACTGCAAACTCAGTGTTTATTAGCTGCTGGAAAAATTTACTATGGTGTCTCTCTCATAAAAATATTTTTCCACCTACAATATGTTATGAGCTTGGGAAGTCTCTAGCACAGACACTTCACTTTAATGGTCCTTAATTGGGTTGTCTGAAAAACAAAAAGGGGTTTTATACATTGTAAAAAAGCGCAGACGGTTTAATCAGCTATCTTTAATTTTTGGACTACTATTTAAAGATTGGCACAGAGTAGGGGGGCCTGGGTGGCTCAGTCGGTTGAGCGTCCGACTTTGGCTCAGGTCATGATCTCACAGTCTGTGAGTTCGAGCCCCGCGTCGGGCTCTGTGCTGACGGCTCGGAGCCTGGAGCCTGCTTTGGATTCTGTGTCTCCTTCTCTCTCTGCCCCTCCACCTGTGCTCTCTGTCTCTCAAAAATAAATAAATGTAAAAAAAAAAAAAAAAAAAGATTGGCACAGAGGAGACACTCTGCATGGATGGATTAGAGTTATCAGATAAGATACGGGAACCTAGTTAAATGTGTATTTCAGATAAACAAATCTGCTGGCATTAAGTACGTGCCATGCAATCCTGGGGATGTACTTATACTAAAATTTTATTCACTGTTTCTTTGAAATTCAAACTTAACTGGGTGATCTGATTGTTTTCCCCCCTGAATCTGGAAACCCTCAGACAGATGAATGGAAAAACATAATAAGTAGGAGTTAAAATACCTGAGTTCAATGCCCAGGTCTACCACCAGTTCTGAGATGCCAAGCAGGCGATTTATCCCCTTGGTACTTGTGTGTTTCTCTCTATGAATTGGGGACGATACTGCCATAGCTACCGGGCACGGTGGATATGGGGCTCAAGTAATACAGTGGCGGCAGCAACAAACAAACAGCACATAGATGTGTGAGGTCCCAGTCCGTCTTCACAATTGGTAGGTGTTGGCTCTTCTCGTTCTCATTTGAAATGTTACTATTACTCATTATTCAAACAGTTAACAACATCAATTCGAATGCAGCCAGGCACCAGAGTCTATGCTCTCAAGTTACCGTCGTAAAATAAAAATATGATAACATGTATGTAAAAAGATACACAAGTAGGAGATGTTCTTAATACTGTTAAAAGAATTAGAAGAAATTGAACGATGGTCAGGATAAATGAGATGATCTCCGTTGGGGGAGAGCCTGAGTGAAGAGCTTCAAGGAGGAGACAAAGCCTACCCCTCTGCTGTCTGGAGGCTTCCTCAGAGTGGGGCTGGGGAACATTTTTTAAGAAGGCTGAAAATGAAAAAGACCAGCGGCTCCACGGGGAAGAAGCTGTAAAAGATCATTTATGAGTTAACTAACCATAGATGGACAAAATTAACCTTGGTGTGGACAAGGGATTTGTTGAGATGGAAAGGAAGGACAGAGCTCAGCGCAGCTGAGAAGCGCAAATTAGCAGGGGGTTAAGGACTGAATCAAAATTTGTAAAATAAGCTCTAAGTAGATATTTATTACCATCTCAGGATTGTGAATATGTGCTAGGGACACTGGATGTGATGAGAAAATGAGAGAAATAGAAAAATACGTATTTCAGATTGCGCCCTAAGGATATTAAAATGCTTTGAAAGTTAAGTTTGGCCCTGTATTTATAACCAGGTTGAAACTTTTTGGTTGTGTGTGAATTTGTTTTTAATGAAAAGTACTGTTTAAGAAAAATTACTATTTGGGGCGCCTGGGTGGCTCAGTCAGCGGAACGTCCGACTTGGGCTCAGGTCATGATCTCGCGGTTCGTGGGTTCAAGCCCCACATCGGGCTCTGTGCCGACAGCTCGGAGCCTGAAGCCTGCTTTGGATTCTTTGTCTCCCTCTCTCTCTGCCCCTCCCCCACTCATGCGCTCTCTCGCTGTCTCTCTCTCTCTCAAAAATAAATAAATGTTTAAAAAAAAAAGAAAGAAAAATTACTACTGAAGCAACTGAATATGGGAAATGACCTTTTTCTTCCCACGACCACAGACCTTGGGATCGTACATTTATCAAACCAAGGGTGCGGTGCACATGTTCATACAGAAAGACAGTATGTGGCAAATAATTCTTTTTACTCCAGGTAATTACCGAATCTTAAAAGACATACGATATGCATACAACTCTACACGACTATGGAGCAAAAAGCCAACGTTCTCTGCTTTAACATCACATATTCCTGAATCTAAAGCTGAGATGTAGGATACATAATTAACTTTAAGGACTGTTTTTATCAACTGATGGGTTGTCTTTACAGATGTGAACTTATCAATGTTCTGTTCAGCCTTAGTATCTAGACAAGGAGTTGGCAGCAAAGTTCCTGTTTCACTAATTACATTCTTTTCCAAAAATTCACTCTGCCTGGGTGTCCAGGTAATTGCAATTAAGTCAGGAATCTGGTAATTAGAAATTCAAGTGCCCTGCCAGGAACAATACACATCCTCTTGACGTGCTGCCCACCAGACCTAATTCACTTGGAAAGGACAGACACTGATGTGAAGTGGCATGTAGATGTTGATTAAGCAACAAGCACTGAAATAAATTTCTCCCCTCATTGTTCTCCCTAAAACCAAATGCACTATATCTCATTTAAGCTCCCGCAAAGCACTCTGAGAATTCTCAAACACGTAGGCGACAGAAGAATCACTAATCCCCAAAAAGGTTGCTCGCTCTCTACAAAATCTCTCCAGGCTGGGAAGGGGTCTTCGAGGCCACCAGGTCCAGCCACACGGCAGAGTCGAGGTGCGAGGAATTCAGGTCACTTGGATGGTCCTAATCGGTATCTTCCAGGCTTTCCACAGGCCCAGCCCAGTGAAAGTGATTAATAAGGGGTGAACGAACTAGTCTCAGAATCTGTCAGCACTCTGATCTCAGAAAACTTTTTGTCAAATACAAGAATAAACCTCTTTCACTTAACAAGTGACCAATTTCCATTAAATTAGCCAAACCGCATCTTCAATAAACCTCAAATTTTACAGTATACTAACGAATACTTACAAACAAATTCATTACACAATGAAGGATCCAGGCAGGAGAGCAAAAAACAAACGTGTAAGTTTTAAATTGTCCCTTGAAAATGCTATGACTTAGTTTGGCTGATTATTTTATCTAAAACATTTTCTAACTAATGGAGTAATTTTGCCAGTTGCTTTTATTCCCGATACCACATAAACCTATTACACAACAAACTGCTCCAAATGATAACGAAAACTTTAATTTATCCAACAATTTCCTATTTTCTAGGCACTTTCACATTTTTCTCATTCCATTCTAAATGGATTAAGATACTCAACTGATCAATATATCCTCTCCAAATCCAGTCTTTCTTATGTCAAGAGACAACTGTTGACAAAGGAATCTCTTTTTTTAAACAAAAACCCACATCCAAGCTGTAGCACCTTCGTTTGTGTCCAGGCAAGGTGTTTCAAGGCCCTCCAACCTGAACACATTAGCTCCAGCCAAATTCATCCCTACATTCCTGCCTGTCTGTGATGCTACTCTCCAATGCGACCAAGTCAGATGCCATTCAAAGCCACATCACCCCAGATCACATTACACTTCTCCCCTGACGGAGCCCGCCTGCATCATGACCATTCAGCACCTGTCACGTGCTTCACGGCTCCTTTTCTCTAACCGCGCTACACACTCAACGAGAGTTGAAACCATGATGCACTCATCCTCGTTTCCTGAGTACCTGGTGCAGGGTGAATGGGTAAGATTCTGCTCAACAGCTAGAGGCCAATACAAGCCCTGCTCCTATTAAACACCATGCCTTCAAAAACGGGTGGCCTTCAGAATGGCGGGAAATAAATAACCAAGCCCAGGGACCAGCATAAGGGAGTTCGAGAAACAGTTGCAAAAAAAGACTTTGGAGAAAAGCCTGGTGTCGTTCAGGTAGGTGTTGAAGCGTACCTGAACTTCCTAACCCTATCAGAGGCAAGGGGAAGGTGCTGGGGTAGAGGAAGCCAGGGAGTCAGATGGAACAGTGGCTTTGCTACTTGAGCTCCTATATAAGTAGGTATTTGTCTTATCATACTATGGCCGCTGCTTTTCTTAAATGCTATACAGTTTGTTCATCTTAGGGGCGCCTGGGTGGCTCAGTCGGTTGAGCGTCCGACTTCGGCTCAGGTCATGATCTCACAGTTTGTGAGTTTGAGCCCCGCATCGGGCTCTGTGCTGACATCTTAGAGCCTGAAGCCTGCTTCGAATTCTGTGTCTCTGTCTCTCTCTGCTCCTCCCCTGGTTCGTGCTCTGTCTCTCTCTCTACTTCAAAAATAAATGAAAACATTAAAAAAAAATTTTTTACAGTTCGTTCATCTTATAGTCACACATACTCCCCCAAAGTACGAATCCATAAAATACTACATTAAAACTTATAAAGGTCTGCAAAAGAAACAAAATTAATTAGTACTTTTCAAGGCAACGTTAGTAATTCCTCTGTCATATTGAAAAATCATCCCGGGGCGCCTGGGTGGCGCAGTCGGTTAAGCGTCCGACTTCAGCCAGGTCACGATCTCGCGGTCCATGAGTTCGAGCCCCGCGTCAGGCCCTGGGCTGATGGCTCGGAGCCTGGAGCCTGTTTCCGATTCTGTGTCTCCCTCTCTCTCTGCCCCTCCCCCGTTCATGCTCTGTCTCTCTCTGTCCCAAAAATAAAAATAAACGTTGAAAAAAAAATAAAAAAAAAAAAAAAAAGAAAGAAAATCATCCCATTCTTGGGGCGCCTGGGTGGCTCAGTTAAGCCTCTGACTCTTGATTCCAGCTCAGGCCATGGTCTCGCAGTTCATGAGTTTGAACCCCACACTGGGCTCTGGGCCGACAGCTCGGAGTCTGGAGCCTGCTTCAGATTCTGTCTCCCTCTTCCTCTGCCCCTCCCCCATTCACATGCATGCACACACACAGTCTCTCTCTCAAAATTGAACATTAAAAAAAAAGGAAATAATCCCATTCTAGTTCTGTAGTAGACTGTTGGTAACATCAACTTGATCTAAAATTAATCCTTCTAAACGAGTCTAGATTTAAGTGCAGTATATAGTTATTACTTTTTTAAAAAAATGTATTTATTTATTTGAGACAGAGAGAGCACAAGTCGGGGAGGGGCAGAGACAGAAGGAGAGAGAATCCCAAGCAGGCTCTGCACCGAGGTCATGACTTGAGACCAAATCAAGAGTCGGACGCTTACTGGACTGAGCCACCCAGGTGCCTCTATAGTTATCACTTTTTTAAACTAAAGTATTTGTCACATTTTCAAAATCCAGGTTAACTTTAAAGGCGAATCATTAGATCTGCTTCACATCTGACCGCTTAGACTTTTGGCCAATAGAATTCCTCCACCAAAAGAATTCAAATGAAGTACGTAAAAATCCTATTAAAAACCTATTACTTTTCCTCTGAAGTAATTCTGAAAGGACTCAGGTATTAGCAAAGACATTCAAAATATCTTTATGTAGGTACATAATTGTAAAAAGATAAGACTGATTTTTTAAAAAGACAAAAGATAGTTTGGGTTTTTTATTCATTATATTTTATCTGGGCCTAATCCATAGAATTTGTATGGATTGCGTAGATAAATATCTAATTCTTTAAAAATTAAAACCAAACTGAATTTCATAAGCCAAATTTCTCCTTATATACTCCAAAAATGATTAGTCAAATCTGAATGTCAAAATGGCGACTCTGTAAAATATTAAGAGAAAATGTTTTTTCTTAGCATCTCAAGTCTATAAAACTAACCAGTATCACCAGACTTCATGTTCTATAATTGGCGTGCCTGTGAAGATTCCCGAGATCATGACCAAACATTTCTACTGGAAGTAGAAATTGAGATCATCAAAACCTTTCAACAGAAGCACTGGGAACAGAAATGCAGACCGTTCTCCACCTTCCCCAGAAGTACATCAACTGCACAGTCAGAGCCTACAGGTAGAGATTACTTCTCTTGCTCTGGAGCAAAGCCTCGGGAGCTAACAACACAAGAAATAAAACTGCTGCTATGATGGATAGCTCTGTTAAAGGTGCTTATCATTTATTTTCAATGTTGTCACTCAAATATGTCCTATTATATGCCACTTTCATTTTTCCAGAACTGCACTTTGTAAAAATTTGAGTTAAGGTAACTTTTGAGTACACGGAGAGAAAAGGTTTTCATCCCTGAAATCTGACAGCAAATGTGAATCACTAACTGTGGGAGGCAGAATTCTAAGATGATCCCCAAGATGCCCAGCTGCTGCTGCACATACCCTGCTCCATTCCCTCCCTGGAGTGTAAGACCAAATACCGGCCAATACTTCCAGGATTATGCCTCACTATGGGGCCGAAGGGATTCTGCAGCTGTAAATACCGTCCCTAAGCAGCCGACTCAGAATTACTAAAAGGAGATTAACCTGGGTGGGTCTCACCTAATCAGGTGATCCCTTAAGACGGGTGGGAGAGATGTGAAGCAACTCTCCTGCCAGCACAGCGTTATGGAGAGGGCCCCATGACAGGGTGTGGCTCACGGCTGATATCCAGCAGGAAAGTTGGGACCTCAGAACTGCAGCCACAAGGAAGTGAATTCTGTCAACAACCAATGAGCCTGGAAGAGGGCCAGAACCTCAGACGAAACCAAAACCCCAACAGTAACTCCATTCTCCATCTTGTGAGACCCTGAACAGAAGACCCAGTACCTAAGTGCTAACTCATGGAAACTGTGAGGTAATTAATGGGTGTGGTTCCAAGTTGCCAAATCTGTAGTAATTGGTTACCCAACAGTAGAAATTTAATATATTAGCCACTTTCCTTTCCTTTCAAATCTAACCAGGAGGCCCCTGTACGAATTTTTAAATTTTCCTTTTTTAAAAGTTACTTTTCTACCTTTATCGAGAGTTACAATTGAATTTAAGGAAGAAAAGTTTGCGAAAAGATACTAGTGAGTAGTAAGGGCTTGAAATTTAACTATTTATATTTACATTTTCTTTTTAAAGCAAAAATTGCAAGCAGTTATTCCCAAGGGTACTCCGTGCAAGTTCTATGGGTTAATTTACGTGACAAACACACACAAAAAAAGCAGTGCCTTACTGGCAACAAGAAAATCAAAACCACAAAATGAGATAGGTAAACTAATCATTATTCTCCAGTAACTGATTAATGACCCGTATCTTTTCCAGTGGCACAATATTGAGGCCCTGGCTTGATGCAAAAGGAAAAGTCATTACTTGGGATTTCTTAGGAAAACGAACTAGTTCTGAAAGAAGACAGCAAAGGGAAAGCAAGGGAGCATGCCTGCAGGTGCACACAGTGGAAACCGTGACCTTCGTCTGAAGCACCTGCCGGGTGTCCCCTGCCCCCCGGAAGCCCTCCGTCCTTCCGGACACCTGCTCAAGGCTGCGTGCAGGAGGCCACTCCCTAGAAAACCCTTCTACTTCTCCGCTCCTGCCAGCTGAGGTACTCGTCTCCCAAGAGTTGGCTGTTCTTCCTCCTTGGCACGTTTGTGCTACGCGTTCCCTTGGTTATAAACCTGAATAAAATATGGAAGCAAGTGACGAGCCAGTGTGAAAAGGGGAAAAACCCCGACTCTGCTGAAGACGAATGAGTGGCTCAAACAGCACTGCACAATTAGGTAGGGCTGAGACTGCTGTAAAGGACAGACACAGAGGCGGGACACATGCAGCACATTTCCGTGTTCTGTGCTGAAATACAATGTGTAACGTGTATGTCATTTTTTAATGATTTCTGTTTGAATCAACTTGAGCGCTCACACTTGTACTAGTGACAGCCAGTAAGCAGGCTTCCGCTGGGCTTCTCAGCCCTCGTCCAGGTCAGGTGCACAACCACCTTCCACAGAGCCCTGCTCACTGAATAAGAACCACCTCCCGGGGCAGAAGGAAACAGCCCCAGATTTGGAACAGCTGTCTTCTTGTGAGCCTCACTTCCTACCCTGGACATGAGGGAGAAGGATCACACTGTTTCCCATGTCCCCTTTGGCAATAATTCTATAATCGTATTTAAAATTTTATTTTAAAATAATATAACCACATTATTTGAAAAATGTGATTAATTCATCACCATTAAAAAAAAAAAAAAAAAAACCTTCAACTGGCCGGTAGGGATATTATAAAGAGGCTAAGGAGATTTAAGAAGTTAGTTCTAGGGCTCCTGGGTGGCTCAGTCGGTTGAGTGTTGGACTTCAGCTCAGGTCATGATCTCAAGGTTCGGGAATTCGAGTTCCACAAAGGGCTCTGTGCTGACAGGTCAGAGCCTGGAACCTGCTTCGGGTTCTGTGTCTCCCTCTCTGCCTCTCCCAACTTGTGTGCTCTCTCACTCACACACTCTCTCTCTCTCTCTCAAAAATAAATAAACATTAAAAAAAAGTTATCTGCTGCCTCTTATTATAACCCTCAGTTTTAAGGCATTTCCAAGGGGAAGAACTTCATCCAAGGTAAGGAATGGTGACGTCATAGTTCTCAGGCATCCAACTGTACAACAGGATGACTTCACACTATCGCACATGACATTTACAGCAAGACAGGTACGTCAAGGAAACAACAAAAAGCCACAAACATGATTTTCTTTCAGATCATATTAAACAAAGCAAACCTTTCAAACTAATGACCTTAAAGAAAGAACCATTTTTACATTCAAGTGATGATCCTTATAGCCAAGATCTAGGCACAATGTCTCAGGACTGAATAAATGCCTAGCAGGAAGGAAAAATAATAAGCTACTCATATTAAGAAAAAAAGATGCACTGGGGTGCCTGGGTGGCTCAGTCACTTAAGCGTCCAAATCCCGCTCAGGTCATGATCTCGCAGTTCGTGAGTTCGAGCCCCGCGTTGGGCTCTGTGCTGACAGCTAAGAGCCTGGAGCCTGCTTCAGAGTCTGTGTCTCCCTCTCTCTTCCCCTTCTCCACTCACACTCTGTTTCTCTCTGTCTCTCACAAACGAACAGATGTTAAAAAAAAAAATTAAAAAGGAGAAAATATGTACAAAATCAAAGAGGTTTGTAGACTACTCTTTTTATACTATTGATGAGAAAAAAATTCAAGACATCATGTCTCTGTAGTGCTGCCACCATCTTCCATTACGGGGTTAGCTTAATGGGATATTAACTGACATGTGACAGTTTAGATCGGTGTAACTGACGTTTGTAAAAACTCTTGTTAGATACTGCTGTTTGCTTACAGGTTGCTGTATTTGCCCTACCTTTGTCCGTTTAAGTTCAAGTTCTTTGAGACCAACTGCATCTTTTCCTTTATAACTCCTACTGTGCCTTCCAGGATGCTCTACAGAAGCACCCTTTTAGATCATATCTATCTGAGAGCATAAGGGAGCTACAACAGTCTACTCGGGCATTCCAAGAAGGACAGCGATTCAAAACAGCCACAAGGAAACTCCACTTTGTTTTGGGAGGAAAGTGCAAAAGAGGTGCCAATTATATTGGAGGGAAGTGCTCAGCTCCAACAAAACTTATTCGAGTAGCAGAGAGTAGCATCTGTCTACAGTTGACATCCATTCCAACAGGCATGCTTTGTTCTAGACAGATCCATTACCACTCAATAACCCGGTTGAAAACCGTTCCCTGATAAATTCTGCTATGCTGGAGGAGTCACACAGGCTCTGAGAAGCTGGACTGTCTGGAGATAATTCTACAATATATGAGGGTCACTTCCTTCATTTTACAAAAAATACAACTTCTGCTATTCAACCCGTATTTCCATTGCTTTATCTACAAGACAAAACAGCACAGTTGGGGACGACGCTTTCCTACATCATTATCCGGTAAAGTATGATGTGCTTGAAAGCCGACAATGTGTGCAAGGCCTCAACCTTCAGTTTGTAACAGTCTGTTTCTGCAAACTGCTCTTCTGACGACATATTCAAAATAATTATCTATTAAATGCACAAAACTAAAATAAAGCGAAACACAAAGGCCAAATCAAATAAATAACCGAGCAGATTACGACGGAGTACTTTTAAGTACTTTTGTGAAAAGCAGACATAAGATTATATATGGGTGTGACAAAAGGAAACCATATGAAAGGGAAAATACCACTCTTTCCTTACATTTTCCCCTAGAAATACCAATACCTAAATGCGTAGCATATGAAGACTGTACCACTGACTGCCTTAGATCCTGCCCCTCGAGAATTAGTTGTACACTCTCTCACTAATTATATTATTACATTCTCCTAGTGTTATAAATATTCATTTTTTCCTTGACTTCCTCTGCCTGCATTTACTGAAAGATACACAGGCACAAGAAATCTAGATACCTCTAAGCGAACAGTCAGAAGATACAAAGCATGAAATTCAGAATTGTTGCGTATTACATCTTAGCATAATCTAAAACACAGTATGAAGTTGAGAGGTTACAAATCACAAATACTGCCATCTCAAATAAAAACAATTCCTTTGCAATTCTTCTTTTGCTTAATAGGAGAATCTATTGTATACTCTCCTTCCGATTATTATTTACTGAACTCTAAACCACATTTTTTTGTTAATATTTAAATTGATAACGCAAGCTGCCTGGATCTGGTTTCGCTGTGCTCATTTCTATCTGCTGCTTTAGTCTAAGGCACATTTTCCTTTATTTCACTTTTCCACAAGCCATAAAAAAACTCATTTCTAATTCATCCGTTCGTTCAGCTTAACCTCTCTTCTCAGCAATTAAAGCACTCTGCGCATCCCTCATCTATCACACAGCCAGCTAAATAATGCATTGCGTCCCCCGCTCATCTTTTATCATCCCAAATGACAGGTATTAGCATATCTCCCCAGTCAATTACAGTGCAGCAGAATAATCACAGCATAATTGGGCGAAAGCCACTCTAATCACCAACCCTGCAAACTCGCAGAATAAAAACTGAGTGGCAGTTCAGACAGGCCTTGCTCTTGTCCATGACTCTAGCCAACAAGCCTGGCAGATCTCCATTTCCTTCCCTTTCAAACTTCTCCTTTGGGGAGGTCAGCTTCTCCATAGGTCCCACGTAAAAGGAAAGAATGTGTACATCCATGTACACAAGTGGGGACCGTTTCCATCTTGCACATGCATGTGCTTAATACTTGTGATTCTAGATGTTTGCACATACTGTTAAATAGCACATAATGGCAATTTCTGTCCATCAGTAAACAAAGTCATGTCAGGAATATGATGTCATTAGACGTTCCATTTGGGGCTCAAATGAAGATAAAACAAAATCTTAAATTTTTCATAGAGATTACTTATTTATTGTCAAAACTGAAGCCCTTCAAATGTCTCCATGGTGAAGGTATTTTCCATCTCTAAAAAAATCAGGATTCCCCAGCTTCTTTATAAATTAGTCATTTATCACAGGAAAGAATTTTTAATTGAACATCTATTGTTATCCTTATACTACAATAGCATATAATTTTCTAAAAATTATGATATTAACTATAATTTAACACATTAAGACGATTGAAAAAAAATAAGCTTACATATTTATAAGGGACCAGAAATTAAGTGAGACAAAAATAAGACTATAACGTGAGAAATTTAGAATTACAAATGTAAGAGACAATAAATACTTTTTTTTTAATTCCGAGAAATGTTGGGAAAATATTGAATATATTTTTAGGATACTTTTGTAAGTTTATTAATTTTCCTCTGATATTTAATGTGCAATATGCAATTTAGGCCTATATCCAATTCTCATTTTAAATAATATGTATTCATTCGCTTTCATTCTTCATCTCCTCCCCTCCTCGATGAGATACAAAAAAGTCATTCTGAAATGAAAATTTAATTTGGGAAGAGTGGAGGGAGGTTAAGAGGAATTTCTTATAAAAACGTACGTGGCTCCTTAGGAAGCAGCCAATTAAGGGCTTTAAAGTGCCATGCGTAGCTAGAAGAAAATGAAATTTTCTGCAGGATTTAATTTACTCTGTCTCAATCACAGGGTGCATGAGTCCTATGGCTCCCTCTACTCTTTTTTGCTTTCTCACATTCCTCACGTCTTTCCACAAGGCCACCTAAGACCAAAGGAAACCCACCCTTGAGGTGTGCTCTGGTCTGGAGAGAAGGTATTCCCCCCGCCCCCCGCCCCCTGCTTGACACATCAGCCAGAGGCCAGCGTCACCAGTGGAGCAGACTCACTGCGCAAAGTGGCCACTGAATACCGGCAGCAAGGCTTGGTGCCGGGGCGCGCACACACACACGGGGCACACAACCACTGCACGCTGCACGGGTGCTCTGGCTGTGCACGAATGGATACGTTACACGTGGCGAAACTCCCTGCTCGGTGATTCAGGAGTAACCACGACACAAGAATTGAGCAAAGTAGGAGAAGGAGCCGCTCTTGCTACGAAACAAACAAGATATACTTATTACTTTGAGTATCGAGAATTTATGAGACTTCCAGCCTCGACTCCGTCAGACAATCCGGTCCTTCAACACATATACAGGCACTAAAACAATTATCCAGTATCCAAAAGCCAACTGTCAAAAGACCAGAGTAAAAGCAGAATTGAGACACAACAAATAGTCTCCCAGACTTTTTCTTGCTTTCCAGTCGTGTTATTTTAAAATTATAATATGAAATGTTTTATTTGCATTATTACTTCAAGAGCTCTGCATGTATTTTTGTTGGCATATCTTTGCAAATGTACCCACAGGATACATTACTTCAGTTGTAAAATGGTAATTTTAGTGCTTATTGGGGAGTATCTGTTACACGTATTTATCAGTGATACATCTGGTATGCAAGTATTAATTCAACAGGTTTTTCCCCCCCTAAATCTGATTTTTGAAAATCATCTCCTAATATATTCTTTAATTCACATAAATGTTCTACTTGGCTTTGAGCATCTCCCAACATATTGGCTCTTTCAACACCAGTCACTTTGACATTCTCAACTGACTTGCAAAAATTGACATGCCTTGGGTAAAAGCCAGATTTAAGGCAGGAAGAGGGGAGGAGGAGGGTGTTCACCATCTGAAGAAACAAAACTGGCTTTAAAATTTGGCATCGGAGAGAACCTTAAAACACACGCAATCAAAAGCATCCCTCATTTCCCCTGGAATAATTTCTTTGTTTCTTCCCAACAAAATCATAAGCAGCTTGATGATTATCAATATCGTCACAGTAACTCGATGCTAAGGAATCTTATAGGCAAGCCCAGAAACGCGCCTCTAATTATTTGTGCACGTCCCAAATGAACAGGTGTTTGAGGGTGGGGATGAGGAGAATAAATGCATTTTTATTATTACTTGAAAATTAAGTTCTCAAAAAATAGTGCCAAAATAATGTCCCCAGAGAAAAATGGAGTCAATCAAACTCCAGAATATATAAGTAAATAAGCTTTCTTTCAAGCCTAACCCCTTCCTGCCTTAAGCAGGTCACTTTTGAAATCCACAGTACCCGGGGCCATGTTTAATTTCTAACATCTTTAAAAAAACAAAAACACACAAACAAACACCAAAGTAAGTCTGACAAAAGTAGGTACGAACTGTATTGCATTATGCTCCCCTTCGCTCATCTTCCTATATTCACCACCATCAGAGTGAACGTTTCTGCGCAAATGTACTTACTCGATCTGGCGACCCATGCCACGCAGTCAGGAGATCCATCTAACAAGTCTGCCCTCTGCCATCACCTGACAGAGTATCTGGTCTAGAAGAGATGGAAGTCCTACCACACTAAGAACACACTGGGTCATGATACAGTATTTTATTTTTTATCTGATGTCAAAGCATATTATGGAAACTTCACACATTATTGAGTTATGTGGCTTAGTGGGTACTTTGATGCCGATTAAACTCTACAAACATCTTGTGATCATCTAATACTTCAGACAGTGTGCACGTACACATTCCAATTGGGATAAACAGCTTTTAAAGAAAAATAGTGTTTTTATTGTTGAATATAGATCTAAAATGATATGGGAGAGCCTTAGTACACTGAATTGAACCATATGAAATCGCCAACATTAGACTCTTTTTGAGCTGTAAAAATGACATTCCTGTAACATTCAATCTCATATCCAGTTCCAGTACTGGAAGGACGAATCCCAGTATTGCTGTAATTCTGTATAAAGGGCACTTGCCTGCGAGGCAGAAACTTAGATTTCTGTTCTACTTTGCCACTAAACAGGCCCTAAAATATGTCACTTTACCTTCCTCGGCCTTGTTCCCTATGGACAAAAATTGAGATTAATATTTGGGGTTACTTTTCCTCTTTGCAGAAATGATGAACCAATAATTGACCCAGGAATCTAAGGTTCTAGAATTAGTCAAGGCGGCTCTGAAGATTAGAAGAGGAGATTAAAGGTGACAGGAAATAAAATTCCTATACTTTCTCTTAAAAACAACAACAAAAAAAAAACCCAAAAAAAAAAAAAAACCTTTGCCTAGTTTTATTTCCTGGAAGGATTTGTTTGTAGACAAAAAATACTGATGTTTTTCCCAAGACGATGGGAACAGCTTAGGCTGTAAACAGTAGAGGGGAGAAACAGAAGAATAACAAATGAGGACAGAGTTGAAGGTCTGACTTCGTGAATACAAGGAGACCTCGTATTGTTTTCAGGGCTGAAAACAACCTGATCAAGTAATCAATTTTCCAACCTGTTACTAAGACTTCACATAGAACATAGGTCTGCTCACTTCCAGTTAAGGAATCTTAATTACAAAAAAAGCAGGACAGAAATGCTATTCCGTACTTAATCCAAATTCAGAAATCAGGGAAGACCTCAACAACTCTCAAATAAGCCCTTACGGCCCTGAATTCCTGTAACCAGGAAGACCTGTGACTCTCTATTTGTTAATGGCATACGCTTTGGCCTTCAGTCTTTTCTCAATTTTATATTCATGCGTTCCTCTAGAGGCAGAGTTGAAAAAGAAGCTAAAACAGCCTTTACAAAGATAATTAAACATGACAAGCAAAACGACACCAAAATAGTAGAGGTGAATATAAATGGAACGTTTTCCCCCAAATCTTTCTTAAATAAGAATAAAGCAGATTTGTTTTTAAAATCAAACATGTAAGTGTATGAACCACCAGCAGATGGCAGAAGGAGAGGCTGGGAAATTCTCTAACAAAAGAAGGGAGCAAGCAACTCAACATGGATTCCCAAATCACGACTTGAGAACCGCTATGGGTTTTTTTTTCCTTCTCCAGTCTTTTCTCTCATGGAGACACAGGAAATTCTCTTGCTTCATCAACATATATTCTATCATTTTGATTCAGATTCAATGACTGACGCAGTAAAGAATAAACTTGGCCCTCTACTTCTCTAAATATTTCTAGTAGATTTTCAATAAATAAAAAAATTGAAGTTAAAAAAACAAATCCTTTATCTGCTGAAAAGTAATATGTGTTAAGAAGATTATAAACCTCAAAAAGTAAATCTCTGCTGGTTTCATCTCAATGACACTGTTCACCTTCAATAGATTTTTACCTGAGTTACAGTCACACCCACAGAAGCTAGTTAGCCAAGTAAATTCACTAGAAAACATATACCCTGGTATGGAGATGCAAACGACTAAGAAACACCTGAGTCACTGTAGCTTTACAAGGAAAAACTAGATGTGTTTTTAAACAGAAGATTAATGCAGCTTTCATGTGGTGACATTAGTAAAAGGAAGGACATTTTAACAGATGACAATCTCTTATTATGTGAAGCTAAACATTCTATATCTAGAATACTATATTAATAGCCCCCAGACATAACCCCGAGCATATCAATGAATGGCCCATTGCAAGAGTCACCAAAAGAATGCCTTATTTCATAATCCTGTTTAAAAGATTTCTATGTGAAAAATCCAACGGGACATACCAACACTATTATTATTATTATCATCATCATTATCATTATTTTAACTGAACAGAACATCCCCTCTATGTTACTTTACTAAGACATCAAATTCCTTCTGTTTTCTACTTACGTGCTCTAATCCTTGGGGGTTTATCAATTAAAAAATGGTTATTCTTATTGTAAAATGTGTTCCGTTAAAATGTCTTGTTCATATGAATACTTGGAAGTTTTGTTGGCTCCAGCCAATGAACTTTCTTCAAAGATGGAAATATTCTACATATGCACTGTGCCAATATGGTAGCCATTAACAAAACACACAGCTATTGCAATGTGGCCAGTGCAACTAAAGAAATGCATTTTTAATTTAATTTTAATTAATCTAAATTTAAATAACTACACATGGCTAGTAACTACCAAACCAGACAGCGTAGTTCCAGATGAGCAAATAAGTAATGAGACCTGATCAAGCTGCAGACCTGTGAGATGAACCAGTCAGAAAAGAAAGCAAACTCAGGTGAACATCCTCCCACTTTTCTCCAAGGTCATGTCTTTGGTTATTTACCCAAAGGAGCACATTCTGAGATAGGCTACCAGTGGTTTATTCTAATTCTTCCTTAGCCATTATAACAAATAATTATGACAAATTGCATTATTTAACATTTTACTTTTATATGAAGAAGGAAAGGAGGGAAATATAGATGATTTTCATCATGGTGAGATGTCAAAATACAGGAATAAGTCCAAAAGTGACTGAAGTCACTCCCCGATATGCTCCCCCAGCTATACAATCTTCCATAATTAAAAGTACCTTAGTTTTAAAAACACAAATAAGTTTCACATTTATTTCATTTGAAATTATTTTTGGAGATGACGAATCCCTTTGTTATTTGTAAGTTTTATAAGTCACACTGGAATTCTACTCCAGTTTTTGGAATACAACAAATACACTCAATTAAAGCAATGGTACTACAGGGTAGCATACAATTATATCCAAAAGGAGAATAAACTTGCTTCTTTTCTAGAATTTCTTCCCAGCATAAGATGGTTCCCAAAATTGTGTCAAGAATGTAAGGTCCATGGAAGCAGGGGTTTATTGTTATTATGGCAGTCCCCGCACATAACACGTATAAGCCACAGGTATTTGTTTGAATGGAATCAGTGAACCTAACCACAAAACTTGGATTAACACATATATTTAAGTTAATAGTGAGATACATTGGAACCCACTGGTTTTCAGTGTCAACCAGAACCACTCAACAGCTTCAACGAACACTGGCAATGAATGAAATCTGCTTTCAGTTGGGCTCTACAATATGAAATGACAAGCTAATACGTTAACCCAGATAATGGGAGAATCAGAGAGAAAACCTCAGAACAGAAAAAAGGCAGTAGTAATATTAATTTAACATCACAGGTTTTCTGCTCTTAACCATCAATAGAGCTCTAAATAATCAGCAACACCTATGTACCGTGAGCCAAGTGCAAGTCAATATGGATATAAGAAGATGAGCAAAATGAAGTCTCTAAGCTTGCAATCTTGCTGGAAAAAAAATGCCACATAATGGATCTGGGCCAGGCCATACCATGCTGTTTCCCACATACAGATCAAAACCGAGTTGGCAAAAGAGAAATTCCAAATACAGTTGCCCCTGGAATAACACGGGGGTTAGAACTACACACTCAAAAATCTGTGTATAACTTCTGACTCCCCAAAAACTTAACTACTAAAGAGGCTACTGTTGACCGGAAGCCTTACCAAAAACACACTGTCGATTAACACGTATTTTGTAGGTGTATTATATATTGTATTCTTACAATGAAGTAAGCTAGGGAAAAGAATATCCTATTAAGAAAACCATAGCATTTCCATAAATACATTTACAGCACTGTATTTGTGGAAAAGAATCGCGTGTTAAGTGGACCCACACAATTCAAGCCCGTGTTGTTCAAGGGCAAACTACAAAGGCAGTGAGCGCTGTGTAAGCTCCAAGCCTGAGAGCTCAGAAGGCTGCAATACTGAGGGAAGACATCACAGAGGAGGAAGGGTGTGAACTGAGACTGGAAGGTAGGAGAAATTTGAAATGCAACATGAGGACGGGATTTCATTTGAAGGGAAGGCAAGGTGTAAGGTTAGGTTCAAAGGGAAGGAAGTTAAGAGCTCAATACAGTTATGAGGCTCTGTTATTGGGGGTTAGTAGACCAGTTTGAACTTTGATGTCTTTTTTCTCTAAGCTGTTTAATCAATCAACAGATGGATAAAAAGTAATATACCAGAGCAAACAAACAAATTTAGTATTTATTTTTAAATCTGATTTGTAGGTATTTTAAGCTTGTAGACTTTTCTCTAGAGTGGTAATACATTTTAGGTGCCTAAAACAAATACTAAAAAAATATTGCCAAACTAGGATTAAAAGGTGAGGAATACTAAGTATGAAGAGGAAATACTAAAAATTTTTATTTAAGTATTAGGAAAAATTACGAGATTACTGAAGTCCTTCATTCTACTCTCTCTCACCTTCACCAGTACTGAGCTAGGACCCTGGGAACAAGAGGTCCTTTGGCCGTTGACTCCCCGTCTCTAACATGGAGGAAGGCTAGACCAGAGGATCTGGAGGATCTCCAGCAGGGATAAAATATTGGGACTCTAGCACAATAGAGCTCCAGGAAAAGATAGAGGGAAAATGCAGAAAGGAGGAGACGAAATGAAGAACGGGTCCTGTAATAGGCTTTTGGAGAAAAGGCCTTCCTGAGTTGTCTACACCTCTCTTAGGGTTTGGTTTAAAAGGTGGGGGCGGAGGGAACAGGTCGGCGTGCTTCTCCCCAGAACAGTGGCAGCTTGAAGGGTACCCAGAGTGGAGGGCTCTGCCACTGGTGCGCTCCTCTGATGACCTACAGTCTACATTTTTCTCCTTCCCGTTCTGTTACAGAACACATGTGCTCCCCCTGGATTTTCCTTACCATTCGTTTTAAAATGACCTCCCCCATACCTGTTTTTTTGGTCAGAGTTTCTATCGAAAACTAGGAAAAAAAGGGCACTAAAGGCAGGCTTTGTTTTTTTTCCAAAGAACATGCCAGCCAACGGGGTGTATCCACGGATCTTTGGATTTGTGGCACTCTAATGCCTCTTTAGAACTGTAAACCACATGAACTGATAATGTATACTATGCACTTCTGTCCACCCACCTTTCGGAAGTAAAAGTTAAACAAAGCTAAACATGATTTTGGTAACCAAATGCTATTACAGCCAAACAAGTAAGCCCTGAGAATTGACCCCAGGAAAAGTTGTACCGAACAAGGGAGGTATTTTTAAATCTTTGTCTTGGCTTTCTGCATATCCATTCACTCCACGGGATGTTTAGGCAGCAGCCCTGGAGCAGGATGGAGAGGTGGTCACTACACATTCCAAGGAGGAGAACCAAGGACAGAAGTCTGGCGGAGTGCGACGCGTGCGGCTGTGGAGGAGGAGAAAGAAGGGAAACCGCAGCCCCGCTCACAGGAGGAGGGTCAGCAGAGCGCCTCTGGGGAAACCACAGGAAGAGGGCCAAAGAAGGAAGAAGAGGCCAACTGAGGCAGCTGCCACAAAGAGGCAAATAAAGCGAGAGGACCGATGGGGACCTTAGCAAGAGGGGCAGTGTGGGGACAGAGGTGGGACAGATGAGAGGAGAGGGGCAGCGAGGAGGCAGGTAGGGGAGCAGAGACCTCACTGGTTCTTAGGACATTCAAGGAAGAGGACAGGCCTTGGGGCTGATCTCCCAGCTTCCAATCCCACTTCTGGTATTCATTATCCGTGTCAATTTCTATTTCCTCCCCCAATACTGAGAATAACAACAGTCCCTGACCCACAGGGAGTGGATTAAATAACAATCTTGCTTCTTTAGGATTCTTGACTTAGCTGTCCACAACAAACGAGAAGGCGAGAGATATTCATGACTGTGAAATTTTAAAGTCATTTATTTAGATTTTGAGAAGATCTCTTAAGAAATTCATGGAAAAGTTATGATTATCTAGTCTTCCTTTTTAATCTTTTTAATGACCCAGGAATATTTTACTCACTCCCCTTTTTTACTTCTCTACCATAAATTTCTCTGTAGAACTCATCAGCAGCAAATTTTTAGCCTTTTCTATGTTTAATAGTATAATTTTATATATATTTCCTTAGCTGATTTATCATCTCATTATTACTAACAGCTTTACTTAGTCCACTGACGACACAGAAGGCACGCTTATCTTGTAAAAAAGAACTAACCCGTGTTGGCTTGTGCCTGCAACTCCTGATTTATTATTCTACAGAATTATACATTTCTTAATATGTTCAAGTCTTGATCAGAACCAAAGTCAAGATCAGTGGTCTACAGTTTGTAGAACTTTCCTTTCCTAATATATTCTCTCATTTTTTTATTTTGAGGCACCTCTTCTATTCACTGCAATTGTTTTTATAAGTGCACAGGATTTTAAATTAATTAAACATAGAAACAAACTCCAGAAAATCAAAGTTGCCTTAATTCAGAGGAAAAAATTAGAACCACTGGAAAACAGCTGAAGTGTATACTGAGATATAGTTATTAGCATTTCAAATTCTAAGTTACTTTTGACTGAGATAAGCCTAATAAAACGACGAATCAGGATTTGAGAAATTAAGATTTGAGAAGTGTAAGGAAGAGCACAGCTCTCTCTCCTTAGATTAGCTTGGAAAAAATTAATCTCAAAACAGCACCAACAGTCATGATAGTTTGAAACGAATGCAAAGTTGGTTTTCCTGGGCTGCAGGAACAATCACACCCAAAAATAGGCTGCTTGTACTGCTGGGTCCCAGCGTGTTTAAGTTATTTTCCAGTGAGACTGACAAATGCAGGCTTCAATCGTTAAGTAAATATGAAGCTTGCAGGTTTCAGCTGGACTTAGAAGAAGGAGAAGCATCCAAGGAGTGATCAAGTAGATAGTGGCGAGACAAAAACAAAAAACAGGGTGCCTGGGTGGCTCGGTTAAGCGCCCAACTCCAGCTCAGGTCATGATCTCGCAGTTCGTGGGTTCAAGCCCTGCACGAGGCTCTCTCTGTTGTCAGGGTGTCAGGGTGGAGCCTGCTTCGTATCCTCTGTCCCTCTCTCTCTCTGCCCCTGCTACGCTGGTTCTCTCTCTCTCTCTCTCAAAAATAAACAAACTTAAAAAAAAAAAAAAAAAGAGGTGAAGAAAGAGCAAAGGTTCTTATTAAAGAGCAGCACCAAAAGGATCAGAGACCTCCATGGGGGTAGACACACATTATGGCATCCTACTCATTTGCCAAGATGATGCCAACAATGTACTAGCAGGGAGTCAGATATCGGAGTTATTTTTCCCAGTGCATAAAAACAGGAAAAAAAGGCCAATTGTGAATAAGTGTTCAGAAACTTGACCAATACTGAACACCGAGACATTTTAAGAAACAAGATAAAAATGTATTTGCTGACTGGCAGATAATGAAGTGGTAAAAAAAAAAAAAATCAATTTCTCATATTTTAGTTAGATGGATAAACACTTTTTGGTACAGACATGCAAAAGTGAAAAGCTTCGAATTCTTTGAAAAATCACTGAATTACCGGGGAACAATTTCCAACTATGGTTTCTACAAATTGAATTAAGACTACAAAAGCAAGCTGCTAGTTTCGCCGGAAAACAAACGCAAAGCCTTACACAGCAGGGCAGACCGGGTGAGCTGCTGGTGTAAAACCGTCCCACAGTACCGCCGCCTACACAGTGAGGATGAAGGGTTATGGAGATGAGTTCACAAGAACTGACCCTACAGGTTTATTAAACATGCAATGAATATTCTGCCGTGCATGCTGGGCATTAAAGAAAAAATGAAAAATTCAAACGATGACGGTATGTTACATACTGCAAATAGCACTGAATTGGCTCTCTTGATAATTAAATTTTTCTTTAGTAATTTTTGGCAGATACAGAGCTAGAAAAAACACGTTGAGGTAAACTTGAGTCAGTTTACCGAATATTTAAATATTTATAAAGTCTTAACTTATCTTTTCACTTTTAATTTGTATTCATTTATGACATAAACCTCGCTCAGCTTATAACCTCAGAACGGCCGTGATTTTGGCAGTGTTACAACGTCATCCGCCAACAACTGCAGCCCGACTATTAAACTGTACTAATAAAATGCCAAGCATCCAGAATGTTAAATAGAGAAAAATTTGGAAAAAATACAAGTAACTAATTTTTAGTTTTAAGCCAAAGATGTAGCACATACAGGAGTCAGGTAAGAGTAGTTACCCGTTCTCTTTGCTCTAAAGTTTCCACCAACTATTCTCCTAAACTTCCAACTTCCAAAGTAATTGATGGTGTACTTCTGTATCTCTATGTGAAAATGAAGTCAGACTCCCCTAATAATGCCTCTTGCCGATTTATTTATATGGTTTAAGAATTACTAACAAATTAAAAAAAAAAAAAAAAAAGAGGGGCTCCTGGGTAGCTCCGTCGGTTAAGCGTCCACCTCCGGCTCAGGTTGTGATCTCGCAGTCTGTGAGTTCGAGCCCCGCGTCGGGCTCTGTGCTGACAGCTCAGAGCCTGGAGCCTGTTTCGGATTCTGTGTCTCCCTCTCTCTCTGACCCTCCCCCGCTCATGCTCTGTCTCTGTCTCAAAAAAATAAATGAACGTTAAAAAACAAATTAAAAAAAAAAAAAAGGAATTCCTAGCAAATACACGTCCAAAAGGCAAGTCAACCTGAGAAAACACTACAGGCCTGGAAGACTGTAATTCTTCCGCCCCTCCTGTGTCTGCCCTCTCACTGTTACACACCACCTCTTTCTTTACCTTATTCTCAGCTCCTCTGCCTTCCTCACCCTGCATATCCCAAGGATCACCAGTCCCCGAGACTGAAGGATTAGTTTTACTCTTTCACTAGGCTAGCTCAGTCCACACGGTCTTTCACCTGGTCCACTCAACTGTCCTTCACTGGTCTCTGGCAAGACCATCCTCCACAAAGTGGCCAAATTCATCTAAACTGCAAATCTAACCACTCCTTGGCTTGAAATCTTTTAACAGCTTTGCCTTTTCTATAGGATAAAATTCAAATCTTTAACCTCTTCAACCTCTGGTCTTGCTACCCAGGCAGAATTTAACTACTTTCAGTTCCCTCTGGTTTTTTTCATGGTTGTCCTGACCTGAAAATAGTTCTCGTTTCTCTTGTCCTCCTCCTTTGCCTATAAATATAATCCACTCTCAAGGGCTCAGACTCCTAGAATGCCTTCCCACTCGGCCTCGCCCACTCCCGCAACAACCCCCACCCCCCAACACTTCTAGCAGGGAGACAAGGACACCGCAGGACAACGGATCTGTTTGCAGGCCTAAGCCTACCAACTGACTGTGAGCCACTTAAGGGCAGGAACGGGGATTTAATTGCGACTGGAACACAGGGGTTCAGTAAGTATTTGAAGCGGGGAAAATGAATAAATGGATTAATGAAAGTAGAGTGGTAAACCAAAACAGTACTCAGAGAACCTTCGGTTGTGGTGGTTGCACTCCCAACCTGGGGGCCGTTCAGTAAATCCTGTTCCATGGCGAATTCAAACTTCAAAGTCAACTGCTACTAATGGAAACGCGTGGTTTCCTGTACTATTTCTTATACTCTAGACCACAAAGAAAGAAGGTAAAGAAAATACTACCACAGTCTAATCGTAATCACAAGTGAGGGCAACTCTTAAACTGTGGGAGAGTTTAGAAACTCCGCATTTGATAATAAAAGCAAGTCCTATCCGTTCAGCCTTCCTATGCACTTAGGGGAGCTGACGGGACCTATACAGTGAGCTACGTCAGACTACACACCTTGAGTCCAAAGGCGGTATCCTCCGAGGTCAAGACTTCAACCTGAAATCATAAGGAAAACATAATTTAGGCACTCTGAAAAACGTTCTTTGAGTCTAGCCAGACACCAGAGCACGGGCGTGGCCTGGAACCAAGAGTTTGGAGAAAACTGGGGTTCAATGTACGCCCGGAGTCAAGAAAGACGGATCTGGGATTCTCTTCAAGAGTTGGATGGGTCGAAATCCAGGTCACTGCCCTGGGCTCCAGTTTTGTAACAGGGTGAGCTCCTATTAATCTGTTTGCCATCGTGTTGATGTGGTGGTAGGAGTTTCTCAAAATGATCTGGGGAAGTTAGGAGAATCACCTTTCCCAGTTCAATCACAAGATGTTGCATATACTTTTTGATCTCTTATGGACAGTGAGGGGAAAGTTATGCTTCGTAGTGCAACCTCATCATGCTTGTGAAGCTGCTAGTGATTTCTCGCTCTGCTCACAGCGGAGTGGGCAGTCCTGAGTCTGTGGAATGCTGCAGAGCAAGGCTGCCGAGAGCAATACTCGGGAAAAGGCAGGCCGGGTCTAAGCAACAAGTTGTGAAATGATGGCAAAACTTCAAAATTGCCTGTCAGTCTTGTGCATGAGAAGACAGAGCTCATTAACATGAATTTAAAAAGCCGCATGGAACAAGACATGTATTGATAATTACTGTTTTTTAAACATAATTATTCAGTCTGGTGTGTAAAGCTTTTAACTTTGACTACTACAAAGTACCAATATATGATGGAAAAGAGCAAGGAAGGAAGGCGATACAAATGTTTTTACGTGTCTTCAGGAGACAGTGGGGGGGGGGGGGAGCGGTGGCACCAGACTGGCAGGTTGGCTGTGTGTTCTAAACCCTTTAAAATCAGGCCTTTGTGGTAGGTGTTGAAGTGGAAGGCACACAGGCCTATCCAACGGCTCTTGTATCAAACAAAATTGGATTCGTCCCTCGAGGGCAAGGAAAGAGAGAGAGGAAGACCACTTTGAGAAGATTGTCATCCATTAGGGGGGTCGAAAAAGAAATGAGGAACAAATTGTATTCTCCAACTGCTTCGCTGAAAGTGAGGCTCTCCCACCACCTGGCACCTGACAGAGACGGGGGGGGGGGGGGGAACAAAGCAAGAGAAACACACGGTGACGAAGTGAGAAGGTGACCAGACTCGTTTCGATGAAAACCATATGTTGCCGATACCAAATGTGAAATGTTGGATCAACTATAGTACAAAATCATTATAAGACTCACTGACAGCATGTCTGTTTACACTCTGATTTCCAAAGCTGATTGTTAGATTTAGAAGCAAGATCTTATTATAGACTTTGTTTAATGGGGGCATTAATTTGGCATGGGGGGCAGGGGGGAGCAACGGCTATTGGCAATTTACTGGCAATTTACGTATGTTTGAATTTCCTAAGTCCTGTCTTTCACAACAGGAGATGACTAACCTCAAATATTTTTACATTAAAACTTCTAATCAACAGTGAAGACTTTTGTTAAAGGCAAAGGACAAATAACGCATTTGCTGAATCTTAACTACTGTAAAGGCTATTATATGACATTTGCTCTTAAATTATATACATAGATCATAGCTGCATACATTAATGTTAGGTATATTCACCCTCGATGTGATATTTTAATATACATACAATTACTTTCAAAATGTATTAGAAGTTTAAATCTACAAAAAAAAAAAAATCCCCAAGTGAGTTCTGCATTTGCTTAACATATTATAAAAAGCCAAAGTAGCAAGAAAATTCAATAGCAAATAGAAATCTATTTAAAGCTATGGCTTCAATGTATTTGACAACTTGAGATATCAGCAAAGCAAAGCTTTCAAGTGGAATTTAGGAACAGTCCGTGTGGCTCTGTTGGTAGACAGAGACACAGACAGAACTTGGAGTATGGAGCCAGGAGGTGGATCTCAAAAGGTCAGCCCCCTCCTCCACCCCAGATTCTGTCTCCAGGAGGGCTGAAGAGGTTCGCAATTCCTAAGTATTGACCAATTTAATTAAACCGACTCAAAAAGTGTATTTTGTTTTATTCAAAAGCACTGTGGTTTAAATACGTATGCACTCCAGCTCTCCTGAGCTGTACTTTAGATTTTCCTTTATATTTTGTTTCTGTTTCTGAGAGGCTTTATATTTCAATACCAACACAAAAACAGCTGATTTAAAAGCCATGAAATTAACTTCCATTTAATAAAAGAGAAAGATCAATGTCATACAAAGGTTTTCCTGTTGGATCTAAGAGCATTTTTACCTAAGTTGGAAGGAATCCCCCTCTAGTGGGAGTAAGGGAGTATTTCAACCTTTACAAACAATTTTCAGGTAGTAGTCATTCAACTTCACTTTCAGCAGAGATCTGCTGAGTTTTATCCTTTCGTCAGTTTAAATCTTTTCAAAACAGAAAATAAGTATTTTATATTTCACAAGCCTCAAACACCTATAATTCCTATACATATACTAGAAGTAGATTTGTGTTTATCTGATGGGATTTTAATTACTAACCAACCTTTATCACCAAATTTAATGTGGCTATAAAGTAGTCACAATTTGAGGTTAAAACAGGAATGTACAACTAGAAAAAATTAGTACATCTCAGTGGAAAGACTTAATCATGTACTGGGAAGAGAGAGTGCTGACAGTTTACATCCACCTGACTCTTTAACAAAGACTTTCTGGATATTTGCTGCATGCAAGGCATGGTGCTTAGTGCTACTGTAAAAGAGAAAAAGGGACGAATTTTACTCTGGTCCTAATGCCTGAATGAAACGTATTGAAACATTCATTTAAAAACTAAATTCATATACAGAAAGGACCAAATGGAATTATCCGTGGTGTCACTTCTCTTTTTAAACTTCAGTCTGGGCCGGGCGAGGGGAATTTAAACTGGCAGTATTATAAAAACCGCCCAGAAGAAAGGTCACAGGTTTTGCCCACTGTAAAATTAGGACATATTCCCCCAATGTTCTCCTTCTCTGCACAGACGCTGTAACAAGTGCAAAGACAGAGGACCCTGCTGAGAAGCACAGCTGGCATCCCAGGGCACAGAACTTGTCAGGGGGTCCGGAGCTCCCAGGTGTGACAGGCTGGGAGCAAGCTAGCAGAGCAGAGGCTTCCTAAGTCCCAGACAAGGCCCTTTCCAGTAAATCATGCTATTTGCAATGATGCTACAATCAACTCTTTTTAACACCAGTGGCTAAAACGGTTCCGTCCGTAGGGAACTTTGAAAATCACCAGGAAACCGGCAGCAGGGCGATGCCTCTGCAGCACTCTGCACAAAAAAACCTTCCAGTGGCTTCTCTCTCCCGAGTAGCCTACTGAACCCTACCTCCACCAAAATTAAATTTTTTTTTAACGTTTATTTATTTTTGAGACAGAGAGAGACACAGCATGAGTGGGGGAGGGTCAGAGAGACAGGGAGACACAGAATCTGAAACAGGCTCCAGGCTCTGAGCCATCAGTACAGAGCCTGACGCGGGGCTCGAACTCACAGACTGCGAGATCATGACCTGAGCCAAAGCCGGACTCTCAACCGACTGAGCCACCCAGGCGCCCCCTACCTCCACCAAAATTAAAACAAACCACTTGAGTTTCCAGTCATTCAATAAAGAAAATCAGGAAAACATGAATTTATGAATTCGGAAGTGAAACAGGTTGCACTTTTCTTTCTTGAACCACTTCTGAAGTCCCTTCTACTTTCACCTCTAAAGCAGAGAATACAAAAATCCAGCAGTGTTTCCATTAAAATAAAACTATGCAAAACGTATGTCCCGTTTTAATAAAAACTTTTTTCCCTAAAGTCAGGATCACGCTGTCACAAAAAGAAGAGACAGTGATGCTTTGTTAATTGTATATAAAGAATCTTATTCATAATCAAAAGGATGCAAATCCAAACTCCTAACGTTATTCCATTTTTATCACTAAAGATTACCAAGATTAAAAAGGTTGGTTAATTACAATACTGACAAAGGTGTGGGAAATCACATCATAGCCTTGCACTGATTATGAGAACATATGTTGGAATAAAGTGCATTTTAACAGTATCCATCAAAATGTGTATGCATGTGATTAAGTGTTAAACCAATAATTCTGATACTCAAGTGCAAAAATATTTACCAAATGGTTTATCTGAGTTGTTTGCAACAGTAAAAAGCTGAAATTATCACACTGCCAAGCAATGGAATGCTATACTGCTATTAAAAAGGAGGTACATCTATGTGTGCAGGTAAGATCTCTATGATATTACACATTAAGTGAAAAGAACCAGAACCGTGTGCACAGTATGCTAACATCTGTATTTTTTTTTTAAGTGGGGTGGGTTATACACTTGATTCACTTAGACCCCTTCTGGATATGTAAGAAACACATCAGTGACTACCTCAAGAGAGAGACCTCATTTTTCGCTGTAGTTTGTCTTACAATGTTAAGAATTCTTTTTGCCACGTGCATGTGTTCCTTGTTTAATTAAAAGTAGTTAATAGAATAAGCCCATAACATAAAAACTGTCCAATGTCCATAATAATCACAGAAATGTAAGTAAATGTCATAATCTATTTGCTAGAGAACCTATCTTTATGGTCTCATGTGTGATCAAATGTTATAAAGTATGTGTACTATGCCATTATTTGAAAAAAATGAGAAATTAGGGGAAAATGTACAAAAATATGGGATGGTGGTTAAATGAAGTGTGGTATTTCATACGACAGACCGTTACATACTCATAAAAAACTCACTTTTCATGAAGTATTTTATAACATAAGAGAACACTTACAACACGTTAAATTTTAAAAGTAGGATTAAAAACAGAAATTTGACATTATAAATATCCAAGTCTATCCATTTGTTTTCTTCATGCTTTCTAGAATGTGTGCCCGTGCTGGAAAAGGTCTTCCCCACCCCAGGATTTTTTACATATTCATTCATGTTTTCTTTTAATATGTTTGACTTTCATTTTTTACATTTAAATATTTGATCCATCTATAATTTATTTTGAAATAACAAGGGGAAGAGGTGACTCAGTTTTAATTTTCCATTTGAATAACTATGGTGCAGAATAATCCATTATGTTCTCTAGTGATCAGAGATACCATATCTTTACCATAATTAAACACTAAAATGATATAAATTTTGCCTCTGGTTCCAGGTAGGGATGGGAAGAGCAAAATTACCTGTGAGGTATTCAACCTAAAGGGAGATGGGAGTTGAGGGGAGGAGAATGGTAATAATCAACAAGAACGTGATCGAATTTGCAGTCACAGTATCTGTCCACAAGTAATTCATTAAGAATTCAGATGCTCTTGAAAAAAATAATGTTTGCCTAGAATGGTGTGCCTGCTTCGGTTGGGCCAGAAAGAGCAATATACCATTAAGGAGAAGCAGACATTAACAAATAAACTGCCCTCCAAAACCATGTCCCCAGACTGATGACCATCGCAAGTACGGGACAAGCCCCTCCCTCCGCCCCGCCTCTGTCCGTCACATTCACAGATACATAGCAGCTAACACTGGGTTGCAAAGTTTTTATTTTGGCAAGCAAAGAAGGTGTTTTTGTCTTTTTCTTTCTTTATTATTATTGCTTGTTATTCCTACTTTTACTTTCACTATTATCTTACCTTTTTGTAATCCATTGAAAAAAATGAACACTTAAAAAAAACCACGCAAAACCTTGCCAGCCTTCTCCTCTTATTAATTCTCCTCATTCTCCTTATTAGCATGTGCAGGCCACATGACAGCTCAAGGACACGGCTTGCTGAAACCGCTCAGTGTTTGGTTAGCTGGTAAGAGAACGCACAATGACGCCTTCTACTGCTCAGTGCTGCTGAGTAGAAGCACCATTCTCCGAATGTATTCAAAATTAACTAAAAACCTATCTCTGGTTAGGGAACCAGTAAATATTAATAGCGATGCTAAATTTCATCTGGGCAGCCAAAGAGCATTTCTGTTATACCCAATATAGCGTAATACAATCTCAAGACAAACAATGGATTGGATATAATTATGCTTTTGACTACAAGTGCTATGCTCACATTATCTTCTCTACTGGGGTGTTAGCTATGTCTTCGTATCCTAGGCTATTAAATTTAAACCAAAGTTGTCACCATTATGGTCACACTCCTCTTTCTAATTAGGTTCTCTGAGTGAGGATACCTTCACTTAAGATTTGCAAAGCAATCACAAACTCATGAATGGCTCAGAGAGAAAAAGACCTTGAGTGTGGAACAGAGTGTGTACAAATAGCCACCACTATGCAATGTGACGTTACAGGCCCTTCCACCGAAAGGTGGGATCGATTTCTCCACTCCTTTAAGCGGGGCTGGGCATGTGATTTGCTTGGATCGACAGAACGTGGCTACAGAATCATACTGTACCACTTCCAAGTCTAAGACTCAAAAGGCAAAGCATACTTATAATCACTCTCTTGAAAGTCAACCAGCTACCATGAGAACAAGCTCAGACTAGTTTGTTGGAGGACACAATGGTTCTGTTACCACATCACCCTAGCCAAGAGCCAGTCATCTCCAAGGAGCAGAGCCACTTACCTGATCAGGAGCTGACTTAAGAAGGGAGAGCGAGCTCAGCAGAAACCAGGACAATTCAGGCTCAGACCAATTTGTCAAACTGTAGGATAGTGAGCTAAATAAATGGGGGCCTTTCCAAGCACTGAGTTAGGGGTTGGTCTGTTGCACAGGAAAAGCTACCTAGCGCACTGTAGGACTCTACACCACGGAGCTCTAGGTGTCCTACATCTGCTGGCAGAGTTCCCGGCAAGAACGCTATGACAGTAAAGGCAATTCTGAGAGCTGTTACGTATCTATGTAGCTACGTCCGCCTCCGTCTCCACTCCCAATTTGAAACTGTCCAAGACCATAAAATTTGCTCTGAATTCTTTCCTGTGGTCCACGAGCAGCTGAGCAGTAGGGCTCCGGCTTTGTCTCACTGAGCTCCAATCCCACCTCTGTCCCTCCAGGCACAATGTTTCAGCGACACCAGCTGCCTTTCTGTTCCTAAGAATGACCGTTTCTTACATCAGGGCCTCTGTACTTGCTGCTCCCTCCTCCTGGAACACTCCGTATCAGATCTTCCCATCTCTGGTCCCAGGCATAACACTCCCACTTTGGTTCAAAGGTCACATCCTTAGATAGCCTCTCTTCCTCTCCTGCGTTACCACCTGCAATTTGATTGCCCATCCCTTTACTAATGTAAACGTCACAAAAGCAGGACGTCCTGTCTCATTCACCGCTGTATGTTTCCTACCTAGAGAGTGCCTGGCACAGAGTAGAAGCTCAAGAAGTACTGCTGTTTCTTTTCCCCAGTAAATAAACATGAATGGTTTGAAAACTAGAACGCCACAAGGGGGCGCCTGGGTGGCTCTATCTGGTCAGTGTCTGACTCTTGATTTCAGCTCAGGTCATGATCTCACAGCTTCACGAGTTCGAGCCCCCGTGTCTGGCTCTGCACCGATAGTGTGGAGCCTGCTTAGGATTCTCTCTCTCTCCCTCTCTCTGCCCCTCCCCTGCTCCTGCTTTCTGTCTCCCAAAATATATAAATAAACTTAAAAAAATATTTAAGCATTTACTTTTTTTAAAAAAACTGTAACAACACTGGGGCACCTGGGTGGCTCAGTAAGTTGAGCGTCTGACTTGGGCTCAGGTCATGACCTCGCAGTCCGTGGGTTTGAACCCCGCATTGGGGTCTGTGCTGACGGCTCAGAGCCTGGAGCCCACTTCGGATTCTGTGTCTCCCTCTCTCTCTGCTCCTCCCCTGCTTGTGCTCTCTCTCTTATAAATAAATTTTTAAAAAATTTTTAAATACCCAGTTTTACTATATTTGATGATGATACATATGCATTTCTTTGATGCATTTGTCTCTCCAGCCGATAGAAAATTTTAAATTCCTTTTAAAAATCCGTTTTTTAAAATTGATGGCAATGAAGGCTGTCGCTCAAAGATAAGCCTCTTTTCTCCCTATTCGTGACTTAACACATAATGATTCTCTTAGAATTGTACTGGGCTAAGAAATGACGATAGTAAATATTTTACAAAGAATGCATACAGTTCACAAACTTTCCAAGTTTAATTTTTAAAAGTAAATTTTGGCTTTGCATTTAGGCTGGTTGACCACAATCACAGCAGACGGTTAAGAATGTTCTACCCACAGTGCAGGTCATACTGTGAAGAAGACCGCCAGGTGCCAATTCTACTGACGGATACTGGCACTTGGCAGGTTTCACTGGTCACAGCACTACCCCTACTCCAGAGAGGACTCTTTCACACAAAGTGCAAGTGTAACATTGGTTATATGACCAACATATTTGTAGATTTGGGGGCACTCGGAAAGCTATACCTAAAAACATCACGTGTATAAAGCTAATCAATTCTATACTGCCAGTGTTTATCAAGAAATGCGGGCTATGGAGTCATGAACATCTTAATCAATGCATAGGTATGTATTCAAGACTTCATCTGGCTTTCCTAATACAACACGCATGTATACAAATAATGCACATTGGTACACAAAACTTTTGAAAATGATCATACTTTTAATAAAAGCAGTGCTTTCATATTCACCTTTATTTTTTTTTTTTAAACGTTTATTTATTTTTGGAACAGAGAGAGACAGAGCATGAACGGGGGAGGGGCAGAGAGAGAGGGAGACACAGAATCGGAAACAGGCTCCAGGCTCTGAGCCATCAGCCCAGAGCCCGACGCGGGGCTCGAACTCACGGACCGCGAGATCGTGACCTGGCTGAAGTCGGACGCTTAACCGACTGCGCCACCCAGGCGCCCCCATATTCACCTTTAGATCTCTCTGTAAATCATATTTTATTAAAGTAGAAAATACATGTACAGTAAAATGTTAACTATTCATTAAGTTATCATTTCTATGTGCTTGCCTTATCTGTATACTTCAAGTTAACATCTACTTCTTAGTAAGATTTCCCATATTTGTTCATAACTTCTAGGAGGTTTGATGAAGGAAAATACAAAAGCTACAGGTGTCCAGGCAGTTCAGATGTTAAGAACTTTTGAACAAGTGGTAGTTTATCTAAACTTTATAAAAACTGAGATAGTACTATTATCTCGTCTCCCATTGTATCACATTCATTGTGAACTATCATATTCAATGCCATTTTAAGCAACACTTCCCTGTTTACCCAAGTATATACTCATTCATATATAAATTGATACAAAAAATTTATCAAATTTACTATACTGTACTTATACTACGATACAATTTGATGCATTCAAGTGCTCTAAAACCACAAGCCAAAAACACAAATTCTTTTTTTCTAATTTTATTTACCTTTCATAAAGAGGAAAATTTTATATTTTGAAAACAACCAGATAAACCTACTAAGGTAATAAAACTGGGAATTTGGCGAACGTAGTATTTGGCCATAGGTAACCCCCTATCTCAGTCCTACCCACTGTTAAGATCATCTCAGAAAAGCAAGTTGAAAGTTGTTATAAAATCAGTATGTGGAAGAGGTCCTGAGGACAGGCTGTGGGGACCCACAGGAAAGGCCATGTGCAAGTGTCAGCGTGTCTAAGGGGAAGGGGTGCAACAAAGAGGACTTAAAGGGATCAGATCAGAATGAAAAGGTGTTTTAAAAACAAAAATATTTTTAGATTAACAAATTAAATTTCCATGACTGCCCCCAAATAGCTGTTTGTACATTACTAATTTGATTACGGATCACTGGTTTCTTTTTTCTGCTGCCCTCTCCCCCTGTCCACATGTCCCTGCCACCCCCTCCCCCCACCCCCCGGACTCGGTCACCAAGGTCTGCGTGTAAGAAAAATGACAGGTAAGAAACTTCTTTTTTATCCTAAAATACTTCTACCAAAATACACGTTGGTTTTTAAAATACTGGAATAGGGCTTAAACTCACACTTTTATTGCCATGCATCTTTAAGGCCTTTCAAAATTTAAATTAAATCGTTAGGGCCCTCTTGATTATCAAGCTGGAACAGAAAGACAGCTCAGTAAAAGAGACAAAAAAGAACATAAGGTTAGTTATACTTAAATTTAACTCAATTTTTTTTTTTTTTACCTTTTACCTTACAACTTATTCTTGTTTTAGATGGGACATATTTTGAAGAATCTACAGATGTAATTAGGTAAATTAGCGACTGCAAAACTAAGAAAGAAGTCTCTAGGGAAGCCAGCCACTTTTCAATTCTTTTCACAGTTCCCGTTAAGTGGTATTCAACCAAAAAAAGCTAACCTAAACTGGCACCCCCCACCCCCCCAATCATGTCACCTCCTTTGTTCCTGAGCAGGAGCAGTTTAAGACAGTCTTATCTGCCAAGGGCAACATTAACAAAACTTTCAAGCCAAGAGCCTAAGTCTGTGAAGAAAACTGAGGCTAGTGCTGGAAGTTCTGGAAGAGGCAAACGAAGAAAAAAAGAGCTGAAGTTTTCAAGGCAAGTAACTGTCAGCATACCGCTATTGGACTCAGCCCCCTCTTCCTCTCTCCATAACAAATACATCTTCTAAAAAAAAAAAAAAAAAAAAAATTGCACGAGAAAAAGAGGAAGCCTTCAAAAAATTGGTACTGGTTGTGTGAAAAAGTTTTGCCACGGAGTTCACGGGAGTGCTTTTTTTGAGTTCAAACTGGTTCGATATTAATCTTTGAGAAAAAACCTAAAGGACTCCTCTCTAAAGAATCTAGAGTCTTCGACAGTCAGAAAATATTGATAATTCAGGAGATGGACACTTTAGAAGAGAAGAAAAGTCAGGGAGATAATTACAAACACTCATCTGCTCACTTGAGACCTGGTGTCTGAGGACACGAGGGACTAAGGTCGGACTGGAAGCGGCCACAGAAACCTGAATGGGCACAGCTGTGGAGGCAAGACTGGCCTGAAGAGGAAGCGTGGCACACTTGTGACGCTCATCTGTAATGACCTCCCATCAAGATGCATGTCTTGACATGACACAGTAAAGTCACCTTCTAAAATACTAGTGATATGATTGCAATGCTCCCCTGAAGAATAAATTACTGAGGAAGAATCCTTTGATTGTACCATAGATAGCAGTGTTTTATGGCAAAAAAAAAAAAAAAGTAATTTGTGTAGAAACATGGGATTCAGCTATGAGAACTGACTCCCAAAAATCATCTAATTGCGGCAAAATAACAGGGCCACTTTGGAAAAGAGTTTGGCAATTTCTGATAAGGTAAAAGTAATGTTGCCACATGATCCAGAAATCCCACTTCTAGGTCTTTACCCAAGAGAAATGGAAACATGTTCACATGAAAGCCTGTATGAGAATATCTGTTGAGGATTTATTCATAATTGTCAAAAAGTGCAAGCAATCCAGATGTCTATCAATCAGTGAATGGATAAACAAAACTACGGACCATATCCACATAATGGAAAACTACTCACCAACAAAAAAGAAATTAACCGAACATGAATGAATCTCAAATATGCTATGCTAAGTAAAAGACGTTAGATTCAAAAGGTTACCTACTGTATACTTTCATTTCTGGAACATCTTAGGAAGGGCAAATCTAAAGGGAAAGAAAACAGACCAATGATTGCCTGGAGTTGTTGGGTAAGAAGGAGAAACGGCCCGAGTAAAAAGGGAAAAAGGAAACTTTTTAGGGTAACAAAATGTCCTATTCAGCTGCTCACAGATCCTATGAGAATCCTATTCTTACGTATTATCTTGTTTTGCATTTCACATTGTAGGTGTTCATGGTACTCAGAAGATGTTACTTTTCCAAACAGGCAAGAACTAAAGTAATATTCCATAGTTTCTCATCCTCAAAATGCCTTTGATTTTCATTGCATAGTATACTTTGTTTGTTTGTTTTGCTCTGTTTTGATAAAGTGTTTTAGTTCACAGAATTGAAATTTTGAGTTGATAATGTCTACAGATTCCTGCCTAATTTCGGAATTGCCAGATTCTTCTTCAGGGTGTGTGTGTGCGGGGGGCAGGGGAGGAGTTTGAGGTATTTGAAATTTTTTAATCAGGTAGAAACAACTACAGGTTGTTTTTTGAAGCTAGAAAGGAATCATGTGCCTAATAAAAGTATTTGGTTATTTACTACAATCGCTTATAATTTGAACTCCCACATGAAAACTAGCTAATTAACTTAAAATCAAAACTACAGTCAACACGAAAGCTAAAGTAATATGTACAGGTTCAGACATGAAAACATTATGTAAGCTTTGAGTCAAAGCCACAGCCAACACTACAGCTAACGTATGTCCAAGTTCAGACAAGAAAACATTGCACGACCTTCAGATGTGAAGCACGATACTTCCCTCTTCATAACAATCCTTTCAGTCTTAGCTCAGAGATCTTGAAGTTCAATTTTTAAAATTCAGATCTTGGAAAACTCTTAAAGGACCACATAGTTATAGTTGGTAAGTCAGCCCCAATAAGTCTAGAAGACGTAGGAGAAGATCCAGTTACTGAACTTCTACCGTGAAATTTCTTTCTACTTAAAAAAGTACCAAAAGCTTCAAATATGTCCTCAAGGTAGAAAAGCTTGATTTTTTTTTTTAATTTTTTTTTTTCAACGTTTATTTATTTTTGGGACAGAGAGAGACAGAACATGAACGGGGGAGGAGCAGAGAGAGAGGGAGACACAGAATTGGAAACAGGCTCCAGGCTCTGAGCCATCAGCCCAGAGCCTGACGCGGGGCTCGAACTCCCAGACCGCGAGATCGTGACCTGGCTGAAGTCGGACGCTTAACCGACTGCGCCACCCAGGCGCCCCGAAAAGCTTGATTTTTAATGTTTGAAATGTCTATTCTCCGTAGGTCCTTTTACTATTTTTTATTAAAGAGACTGAGTTTTGTTCATACAAATTCTTTACTGCTTTTTTTTTAATGAGGCTTTCGAAATAAACAACGTACACCAAACATGAAAAGAAACTAGCTACTTGTTTCATTTGTCACATTTCATTCATCTGTGTCTTGTTTTATCAAAAGTTTATGAACAATTTTGGCCAAAGATTTCCAATCAAGTTTTGTCCAGACCAAAGGTTCTCAACCAGAAACAATTTTGTGTGCCCCCTCCTGCCCCAATCTAGGGGACATTTCACAACATCCAGAGACGTTTTTGGCCATCACAACTGGGGTTGGGGGAGCGGAGGGGTTACTCCAGCTGTCTAGTGGGTAAAAATTCTACAATGCACAGGGTACAATGAGCCCAGTGGCTTAGTTGGTTGAGTGTCTGACTCTTGATTCCGGCTCAGGTGGTGATGTCACAGTTCCAGAATTCAAACTGTGAGCTTGGGGCTCTGTGCTGATAGCACAAAGCCTGCTTGGAATTCTCTCTCTCCCTTTCTGCCCCTCCCCCACTCACACTGTCTCTCTCCAAATAAATAAATAAACTTTAAAAAAGATACTACAATGGACAGAATAGCCTCTTTACAACCATGAATGATCAGGCCCCAAATGTCAATAGTACCAAGGTTGAGAAACCCTGGTCTAGACATGGAAAATCCCAGCTACCGATAATTCAAAAGCCTAAGAACAGAAAGATCCTTACTCAAATCTTTTCATTAACAGGAATACTAACAGAGCTGGGCTGAAAGTTATGTCAAGTGTTGAAACAGTTAGTTAAACTGCCTCATCACTGTGTCCACCGTAGAAGGGCTACAGAAACAAGGGTCCACACGGCAAAGTAGTGCTTAAATAAAATGCTGTAAAACAAATGTTTCCTCCAGGAAGAAGCTCTCAACTTCCGTGACAACTGAACCCTCAAGTTCAGGCAAATAAAACTACTCAAATAAAATGTGAGTTCAATGCCATATTTTACTTTTTTTTAAATGAGAGAGTTGTTACCAATTATGGTTAATACACATTCACTATTTAAAAAAAGAGGAAATGGGTGAAAGTCAAAAGTAATAACCTCTGAGATAACTCCTGTTAACACGTGTGTATAAGCATGCATGGGCATGTTTGCATGTGTGTATTTTAGCTCTATCTACAATCTGAATGCAAAATCAGTCCAATCAGACATTTGCTTGAAATCTCACTTAAATTATTTACTTTCAAGAGTCTCTTTGAGAACCCTGGGGAGTGTGGGTACAGGAATCTCATACTCACCAGGATAGTAGGTGGGAAAAGCTTTAGAATTTTGCTGTAAACAGGATGCCTAGAGCAAACAGAAACTGCTCTTGGGGAGAATGGGCATAAATGACTATCCAAATTAAGTATGTCTTTTGTGCTAACATTTATTTGGGTTAGGATTTTTAAAATCCAAGACATTCCAGGTAACATTAGAAACATAACTCCTAAGCAAAGCTTGATGTACCTATAATTTCAGATGCATTGTCACCAATGAAATGTGTGTGTAAGAGGGTGCTAACTGTAGAATGAATTAATACATGGGAGGATGACAGGTGAAATTGTTTTTGATTCAAGTAACTGTACTACTGTTTTCAAATTCCACCAGCTTATTATGTGAAAGAGTTTGCCCTGTTTTCTTTTCCCAATTACACATAGCATCTCTGAGATATACAAAAACTTAAGCCTTTCCATTAATTCAATACTCACAAAACTAAGAAGGTAAAAGTTGTCAACTCCAAACTCACAGACCTAAATCAATTTAACCACTATTACACAAGATTGTAGCTCAAAACCTAAAAAGAGCTGTTATTCTTAGCCTATTTATTGGTGGATACCCATCAGGGTGTCCCATAACATTACATTTGCTCTTCCCACTTCCTATAATGTGAGGGTGACTGGGGATTACAATAGTATATCCTTGTATGTGACTCACCTCTTTTTAACAAAACACTCAAAGAATTTTGGATTTAATGTAACTTAAAACAGAACTGGCATGTGTCATAAGTGAGCGCCAACTTGATCAAAGTCAGAAATGTCCCTGATACAATCTATTTTTGAATTAAATCTTGTTTGCATCCACAGGTGAAAATACTACGCTTACCTATCTGTACTATAAACATTATAACTTTATAAGACACAAAGGCAAATAGAAGAACATTAATATTCAGAACTATTCAAAGCCATTTCTCTTATACTCTTCTGACTTATTTCTTAGTTTATCAATATTGATGTAGAGGAAAAATATAACTCAGAATTATATTCTTATAATAAATCATCAACCTAAAATTCAAGAGTTCCAAAATTAAGTTGTGTTAGCCTTAAAAATAAAACTTGCCAGGGGCACCTGGGTGGCTCATTCGGTTGAGCGTCCGACTTCGGCTCAGGTCATGATCTCACAGGTCATAAGTTCGAGCCCCGCGTCGGGCTCTGTGCTGACAGCTCAGAGCCTGGGGCCTGCGTCCAGTTCTCTGTCTCCCTCTCTCTCTCTCTGCCCCATCCCTGCTCATACTCTCTCTCTCTCTCTCTCTCTCTCCCTCTCTCTCTCGGCCCCTTCCCTGCTCACTCGCACTCTCTCTCAAAATAAATAAACTTTAAAAAAGATTAAAAAAAAAATTCTTATTCTGGGATTTTGGCATTCGGGAACATCCTTGATATGAGAAGGGATTAGAATTCCTAAAAGACTGCCTCATAAATGATCAGAGAATAGCCTCTCACAATCTTTTGTAGAACTATGATCAACAGGTTGGCCATATTACATCATATTCTCTGCTCAAGATGTGGACCAAAACACAGGCCATGTAGGCTGATGGCCTGTGTTCAAATTCTGACACCACAGGGACTGAGTGAAGGGTTACCCCTCTGCAAACTGGTGCAATAGAAAGAACTATATCATAGGGCTGTTGTGAGGGACTAACAAATTACTGCACGTGAGGCACTTAGAAAAGTATGTTAACTAATATTAATACCGGTAGCAAGTCAACAATGACATGTCTGAAGTGATGAGCACTGGACCTCATTGCAAACAACAATGACGTCTGTGAGATTTTTGGTGCTGATCAGATAAAGCTTCTGTATCTAAGGTAGTGACACACAATAAAAACTTGCTGAATGAAGCCATACAGATAGAACACGCCAGAAATGATGGTCTCTAATTAGTCCTTTCACCAAGAGAGACCCACTTTCCATATTCCACGCCTAGTTTAGGGCCAATTTTTTAGCTATTCCATCTTTTTCCTGACTGGCCTCCTTGCCCCTCATCACCCATTCTGCTTCTATTACAAGAAGTCCTAATACCTAACAGGCCTCGGTAACAGCGCGTGTTACCTGTTCTAACGCCCAGTGGCACCCCACCGCCTGTTTGACCTATTCCTTTACCTGCATCTTACGCCCCCTGCTGTACCCTCTAGTCTTCACAGAACCACGAGGTTTTCCAACAAAATCTTGCACGGTTTCCTGTAAACATCCAACGCTCGTGAACACCACTGCTTCTGCACGTAATGGCCCCTTGAGTTCAATGGCAGGCAGGTCTTTCTGCCCACCAACCCTGCACAAAGATTAACTCCAAGGCAAAGTACAAAAGCGTGGCTGGCATTCACCTATCAGGCTAAAAGCTAAATAAACTTTATCTCATTGGGATACTAGTCAGTGAATTACTGACCTTCAAGACAGACTACAACTCAACTATTCTTAAACCCAACAAAGGAAGCCCAAACATCTTAATATGGGAGGCAGTGTGAAGAGTATTCAGGAGGAACAGAGGTACCTAAGTCAAACTGAACCCTGTCAGCTCCCAGTACCCCCCCCCCCCCCCCCACCCTGCCCCGCCCCTCACCCATTTACAAACTGGGAGACCTTAGGCAAGCCACTGGAAGAACGAACAGTGATTGACACACACAGTGGTTGCCATCTTGGAGAGGCTGGCAGGACACAGAGCAACGGGCATCAACACTGCTAAGTGAGCCATGCTGGGAAAGGCCTCTCAATCTCCCACCCAGCTCAAAAGGAACATGGTTGCCTAAAATCCTTACAGCTGAGGACAGGAAATGTAGTCATCAAAACCACTATCCCGGGCACTAGGTGTCTGTATCGGGAAAAGTTTCTCTCAGTTAAGTTGAATAGATCAAGTTATAAATCCAGGTTTGCCCAAAGGCTTTTTAACCTCTGAAGCAGTCAACAGGCCAGATTGCTCTCCTAGATTCACGGGTATTTGCTGTGTTCCTCAACCACTCAACTGTACCACAGCCCAGGGCCAGCAAGGCATTTATTACCAGATCGGGAAAGGGAGGACTAAGCCCAACCTATCAGCTGCTACCAAAAAACCAAAACCAAAAACCCAGAAGACAAAATCAAACGACAGCAAGCAAGCACATAACCACCACAAAAACTTAATAAAATGTGACACCCACCCCCACCCACCGAGACACAGGGGCTGTGGCATCTTCCTGAGGCCTACAAATCTCACCAGGGTGAGGGGATGCTACTTTCTCCCTGTCGCCTACACTAGTCCAGACGGTGACTCCTGTACCTCAAGTACCACAATTCTTTATTTTGCCCTTGTAAACAACGCTTATCATCCCTTACTGTGGCTACGTGTGTAGGGCTGGACTTGTTTATACTAAGTAGTTTGCAAATTAAACAGGTTCCTTGCTTTTCATATTGGTATGCCACACTGGAGCCTCCGAGCACAGCAGAGAGGCAGTAACTGTGGGATGAGTGAACAAATCTGGGTATCCTTTCTAGCACCTCAGTTAAAAAGAAAGGAGAGATAGTATGGATAAAGGTACCTGCAGCTACAAGATACAACATGGCTGCCACGGGCAGGGGCAGGGGGACGGGGGCGACTGGCTTGAATCGTACCCTACTCAGTTCAGACAAATGAAAACAGCTACGAAGATGGATGGTGGTGATGGCTGCAGGACAATGGAACACACAGAACGCCACAGAACACTTTTAAATGGTGAAACTGGTCAATTTTCTGTTATGTGTATTTTACCACAATAAAAAAAGAAAGAGTAGGAAAGTCAGTGGGAAAGGAAATGGGGAAGGGAGGGAGGAAGAAAAGAAATGAAACTAACGCGTCTCTTGTTAATAACACTTATTTCCCAAATTGAAATGTTTAGATGAGTTCTTTGTGAGGTTTAAACGTTTAAAAACTTCTCAACTTGGGTCCTCCTTTAACTATTGCTGCAAAAGGTCCCTTGGAACTTCTAATATATTGATGTTCCAGAAATTCTTCTTTGTAATTCTCTTTCTAAAATAACCCTTTTACTCATTTCTTAAAATTCTCTTTCTTATTTTATACTCCAAACTCCAGGGCTCCTCTCTAGAATTAAATATATACATTTAATTCTAAAACCAATCTAAACAGAAACTAAATGGTACATTTTAAATTAAGCACACTTTCAGAATATACCGAAACCATTAATGTGTTTAAAGGAAAGTCAAGCTTTGGGGTCCCTAAAATTGTTGGCTGCAGTCTGGCAGCAAACTCCAATATTTATATTTAAAAAAAAAATCTAAGAACAGAAACAACATACTTTGAAATTATTTTTTCATTATGAAAGTGGTAATATAAGGGCAACTACAGAGATTTAGAAAACTAGGGAAAATTACTGTAGCCTCAAACTTGAAACCAAAGTACATTTTCCAACTTCTTCAAAGTTTTAATAACCATTATCTTTAATCACGTAAGATTTCCATTTGAGGGAGTGTGTGCAATTCATGAAATTAAGTCCCCTTCTATGAGCTCTTTAGATTGTTTCCCATTTTTCACTAGTCTAAATAGGATAGCAGGAAACGTGTCTTTATGCACAGGGCACTCCCTGGGCCCAACATTCTGCATTATTTCTTCAGGACAGATTCTCACAAGAGGGACCACAAGGCTAAAGGACAGGACCATTTCTCTGGTGCATCTGTGTAAGTTGTATATACACATGCCCCTGAATTCACAGCGTCGTTCTTTAGATAAGTGATAACGTTTCTTTTAATGCAATAATAATTTAGGATTTAAATATAAAAAAAGACTTAAAAAAAACCCACTCACTTCTGGTAAGCAGACTGTCTTATGGATCAAGTCTGTGTTCCATTCTGAAATAAAAACATTCAGTCTAGAAATGGCAGCTCTGTGTTAAAAGCCTCTCCACGGAAGAGGTAAAAGCACAGGCCACTCGTTTGTGTCTTAAAAATATTACCTGTTACCCTGAGTATTCTGAACGTGGTAAGGTATTTTTCATTCTCATTACACATTTTTTGTTGATATCTTTCCAATGTTAAAAAAATTGAAGATGTTTCCTAACAATAACCGAACTTTTTAAGAGTGTATTTATTGGTAACTTAGCTTAGTTATTCTCCTAAGCACATCCAAAGGACGGCTGCTTGATCAGAACTGAAATTTGCACTACTTTCCAATTACATAATATCTCTAACTACAATAATATTTTAATAAAATAATGTGACCTTCTGCTACAATTGTTTACATTTTTTTCTCTTCAGAATGGCAACTTTAATTCTGGGGGTGGGCGGAGGAGGGGATATTAGACAATACTCCACATCAGCCGCATCACATCAAGTGACTGTCTCCACCAGCATTTATCTTCATAAAACGATGTGCCGTACACGGAGGTTCTGTCAGAACAGCATCATTAGCAAACTGACAGTGTAAAGCTGGTATCAGTGACAGGACCCAGAGATGGTTCCCAATGGCCTGTAAAGGAGGTCTCTGCAGTAAGAATCTTTTTTGAACTAGTAAGTGCTCTAAAATACCAAAGGCAAAGGATTTAGTTTTATTTGATCTTTTATGTTTTTAAGGTTTTTGTTTGTTTGTTTTGTTTTTGTTTTTTTGTTTCCTGAGAGCACAGAAGCACGTCCCAGAGCAAGCAGGGGAGGGGCAGAGGGAGAGGAAGAGAGAATCCCAAGCAGGCTCTAGGTTGTCAGAGCGGAGCCCAACTCGGGGCTCGAACTCAAGAATGAGCCAAAATCAAGAGTCAGACACTTAACCGATTGAGCCACTCGGGTGCCCCAGCTTGGATCTCTTAAAGCGGAAAAGAGAGGGCAAGGCGGGAGTGGGGAGGAAAGGGGTGAGGCAGAAGGGGCAGGGAGAACAGAAGCAAGAGGGAGGAAAGACAGGATGGAGAAGACTAGAGGGGAAGCACTTTAATAAGCAAGCCTCTTAAAATAACAGCATGGCTTTTGCGCACACTTCCAAGGCATAAAAAGCAAAGTTAAAACTGGTAATGTACAACAAGCCCAGAGCTCAGTTCTGAGATTAGGAGGTAGCAGAGGAGAGAGAATTTGGAAAGAAAGTTGAAAGGCAGGCCATATTTTAAAAAGGCGTTTTTAAAAGATCTCAAGTTATTTTGTTAGTTTATTAACTTAACATACATTATGTTAAATTCATCTGTGGGGCGCCTGGGTAGCTCAGCCCTTTAAGCATCAGACTCTTGATTTTGGCTCAGGTCCTGATCTCACGGGTTTGTGAGACTGAGCCCCATGTCGGGCTCCCGTGCTGACAGCATGGGATTTTCTCCCTCTGTCTCTCTACCCCTTCCCCGCTTGTGTGTGTGCGCGCGCGCTCTCTCTCTCTCTCTCTCTCTCAAGATAAACTTTAAAAAAATTTCATCTGCTCATAAAATATAGGTGTTGGGATTTCATCTTCAGTGAAAGCTTAAGTTAACTAATTATTGATTGTTCCTGGAAACTCATAAATGGACCTCCTTGTGAATCAAGTGTTTCTCAATTGCTGTTTTTGTGAAAATGGATCTTTTGTGTCAGAAATGCCAATGAATTCTTTAAACATACAGAAAACATAGGTAAGGATAGATTTTACTGTACTACAGATATTTCTCTCCTACTCTGAGAAACAATTAGATTCTTTCTAGTGGCCGCTGAAGATTAACAAAATTAGTAAAACAACGTAGTACAACGGGTGTGCTTTCTCAAAGACCACTCCGTACTCAACCATACAGAATCCCTCTAACAAGGCTCCGTGTATTCCACAGCTGAATACATTTCTAAATTTAAGGTAAGTATCATTTTTCTGTGGGCTTATAAAAGAGACCATTTTATCTTTTAAATTACAACTTACATTTTCAAGTTTCAAAGTCTGAGATGACATAAACATATAATCTCCTTACTTGTCATCAGTGTTCCTTTGACCCTTTATTGTCAAGAAATTACACTTCATAAAATCAAGCAAAATTATGGTATTTTGGGACTTAGATCTCTGTGTCTAATACTTGTTCACAGGAGACACACAATGGCTTCACCTGACACGTGAGGAGCCGTAAAATGATTACATCTGCTAGACACTTAGCAAACATATAACTTTTTTTTTTTTTTTTTTTTTTTTTTTTTTTAGCAAACATATAACTTTTGAGGCAATTTAGAGTTCAAGCTGTTTTTTGGTATACACTCAGTTTCCAAAATTTGAGACATTTCCATGGAAAACGTCATACGACGTGCCCTAATGTTAACCAATATCCCTTCGCTAGATGTGGTCCTGGTGACAGGCAGAGTCGAGTTGAAGGAGAAGCCATAAGGCGACTTCATGTAGCGGCCACTTTCACTTTACCACAGGATACTCGAGGGACAATAAATGGACTTGCGCCTTTTCCCATGTCCCCTTATCCTCTCAATTGGCCAAGTCTGAAGGCTAGTTACCTTCCGAACTCCTCCCCCTCCTTCACCTTTACAGCCAGCCCATCCTAACGCCTGTGGCTCTTCTTCCTCAACCATTTGGACTTTGTTTTTCTCCAACCCCACAGCTGCTAGAGTCTAGACCGCTAGAGTCTCAATTTTGATTTCCTCCAACTTCTCCTCTGGCAGAGCCGTCATGTAACGTTGTCCGGGTTGTGCACTATGAACTGGAGGCACGTTAATGCAATGCTCACTAAACTGCAACACCGCCAAAAATAAATAAATAAATAACATTAAATAAATAAGTAAATAAATAAATAAATAATAAAAACAAAAATAAAATAAATTTTAAAAATAAATAAACTGCAACACTACAAAACCTGCATGGACATGACGGCCATACCCAGAAGTCCCGCCAAGACTGTCTCCTCCAATCCATTCTGCACATTGCAGTCGGGAAGATCTTTCTGAAATTCAGGTGTATGCAGGTCATATAGCAGAGTAAAATAAAATCTCTCATCAGTGGTTTCCCATTGATCTAAAGATCAAGGCTAAACTCTTCGCAAAAATTTAAAAGCTGGGAATGCAAGCTGGTGCAGCCACTCTGGAAAACAGGATGGAGGTTCCTCAAAAAAAACTAAAAATAGAACTACCCTATGACCCAGCAATTGCACTACTAGGCATTTATCCACGGGATACAGGTGTGCTGTTTCGAAGGGACACAGGCACCCCCATGTTATAGCAGCACTATCAACAATAGCCAAAGTATGGAAAGAGCCCAAATGTCCATCGATGGATGAATGGATAAAGAAGATGTGGGATATATATACAATGGAGTATTACTCGGCAATCAAAAAGAATGAAATCTTGCCATTTGCAACTACGTGGATGGAACTGGAGGGTATTATGCTAAGTGAAATTAGTCAGAGAAAGACAAAAATCGGATGACTTCACTCATATGAGGGCTTTAAGAGACAAAACCGATGAACATAAGGGAAGGGAAACAAAAATAGTATAAAAACAGGGAGGGGGACAAAACAGAAGAGACTCATAAATATGGAGAACAAACAGGGTTACTGGAGGGGGTGTGGGAGGGAGGATGGACTAAATGGGAAAGGGGCAATAAGGAAGCTACTCCTGAAATCACTGTTGCACTATAGGCTAATTTGGATGTAAATTTTAAAAAATTAAATTAAAAAAAAATTTAAAAGCCCCTTGTTGAGGTTGCCCTAGCTTATCTCCCCAGCCTTTATACCTATTCTAGGGTTCCACACCCACTTCCTTCCCCAGAGGACGCTGTCTGACCTGCGCTTCCTGGATTATCCCGAGTTCCTGTCTCTGGTCTCTGCTCTTCCCTCTGCTTCGAGTCCTCTTCTCATCCTGCCACCTGGCTGCTTATCCTCAGGTCTCACCTTCCTTAGATGCCTTCTCGGACTCAAGATTTATACTCTCTTTCATGTAATCCCATATTTATTCCCAATGCAACGTTTGACCAATTTGTATTTTCCCTGCAAAATGTTCTCACCCACTAAATTACACAGTAACTTGAGGGCAGGTCTGTTTCCTGTTCATCAGTGGGGCTTCTCAACGTGCGGCAAACGAGCAACTGAAGCAGGCTGGATGAAACGTCCAGGGAAAGAGCTCATTCAGGCCACATTAAAACCTCCAGCACTATTTCACAATCCTAACCATTCGTTTCATGTTTCTCAAGGCACTTCCAAAAGACAAACGTAAGCCAATCATGAAAAGTATCCAGAATGAGAAGATCTCAAGAACTAGCAAATGCTTCTGGTTCGACGGCAATGCGGTGGATTGAGTCACATCTGTGTCCTTCCTACAAATGCAGAGCACGTTTGTGTATTCGAAGAGCCAACTTTGTACTATAAATATTACACATGGGATTTTTTAGCTTTCCTAGAGATTAGTAGGGGGTTTTTATAATCTAAGCCTAAAGGAAGGGCCTCTAAACATAAAAAAATAAGTAGAAGGAACAAAAAAACAGAGATGCCTTTGGCTGAAGTTCTTTTCAAAACTGAAGGTATAAAAATATGCAAAATGAACATAAAATGCTAAAATTTCAAAAAGTCACATGTTTAGCCCTTCCAAGTTAAACATTTACCTCAAGGTATTAAGCATGTCACAGTTATAAAATCTATTTCTCATTCTGCCTCGGCCATCAAGAAACTAAAGCGGAGCTTTTCTGAGTTGTAGTTACTAAATGAAAGCTAGCATTTCAGAGTACTTCATAATTTACAAAGCGCTCTGGAACAGACAGGCAAGCCAACAGCCTGGCCTGGCAGCGTGGGGGCTCTGTGCACATGTTTTCATTCAAGAGAATGCCCCACAAATACGTAGAGACGTGGAGACGCCCTCCCCATCCTCATAGTCAAAGAGATAGACGCTTGCCTTCGGCTGGTAAAGCCTGCTTGACAGACTGTCAAAAAAATCCACCCCCCTCCCCCAGGAGAATTCCTGAGGGACCTGGGGAGCCAGGACTCCTCTTGCCTGGTCATCACCACCTTTCTCAGGCTCCACCCCGTGAGAACAGAAGAGCTAATGTAATGGGTCAACTGGACAAGGACAGACAGAGAGAGTGCCCTGCTCACAGCTGGCACTGCATGGGCTCATAAACCCAGGACACAAATACCTCTGCTCTCCGTGTGTGTGTGTGTGTGTGTGTGTGTGTGTGTGTACCTAAATAAGAACTCAAATATACTTCTGGGGTTTGTTTTGTTTTGAGAGAGAGAGAGAGAGCACGATTGAGCAGGGGAGAGGCAGGAGAAAGAGAGAGAGAGAGAGAGAGAGAGAGAGAGAGAGAGAGAGAGAGAGAATCTTAAGTAGGGTCCACTGCTCAGTGAGGAGCGTGATGCAGAGCTTGATCCCACGACCCTGGGATCATGACCTGAACCAAAATCAAGAGTCAGACACTCAACCAACTGAGCCACCCAAGTGCCCCCAAAACTCAAATAGTTTAGATGCAGTACTGCATAAAATATCAGATAAGGCTTCCTGGCTTTGTTTAACATTCAAGATTATTAAATTGTTAAATACTCAAGAATACAAATTTCAGTAACCTTCTTCCTGAGCCTTCAAAACCTTAAAACAGAGATCATGCAGTAGCTGGTTCTCACAGTGAGTTCTTAGGCTGCTCTCCCCACTACAGATGACTTCTTGTTTCCAGGGAGGAATAGGAAACCTTGGATAACACATGCAAAACAATCCAGAACCTTCTTCATCTGCAGTTGGTTTAAAATGGTTCAGATGAAACCCAGAGCATCTATCATTTATCCGCGTAGACCGGGAGGGACCCTGAGCTCTGATCCAAATTCTGCCTCTGCTACCCTGGACTATGTAAGGGGCCCTTAGCCTCTGACCAGCAGTTTCTTCACCTGTAAAAAAGAGAAAACCACCTGTTTTGCTGGGTTTTCCAATGAGACCTTTAAAAAAGAACCTGGAGTTAGTAAGTGCTCAGCCAAGTTTTTTAATCCCCACCCTCCATTTCCTTATTGTATGGCATTAAGAAAATAGCCTTAGAGATTAAATGTGTATCAAGTTCTGAAGGACCATAAAGAGAGCTATAAAAATGTGTTCTTCATTACTTAAAATGCTATGAAATGGTCCCATAGCAGTCGTTCCTGACCTGGGCATGCCTTATTAGAAATAGGTGCTTGGAAAGAGTGTAAATCCATCATAATTGCTGGAGAAACCACCCCTCCAAAATAGGCCTTACAATGGTGGGAAAACATAAGAACATCACTCCTCGTCTACACAGAATGCATAAATAGCAAGCAAATAATAATATACAAAAGCAAAACTAGCAGCAAAAAAAAGTCGAACATTATCTTATTACTCAAAAACATAACACTGAATAGCATTTTCAGTGTGTCTCTGGTTCACAGTATGCAGAGTCTTTTTCATATACTTTGAGGATCCTCATAACCCCATTACAGACAGATACAAAACAGATCTCCGTTCGATAATTACGAAAAGTTCCCAGAGGCAAAGCAGCCCAACATTTCCATCTGGTTCACAATGATTTTTCTGGAGTCCGATTCAGAAACATAACACAGAAACTCCCCACACTGCGACTCACTCTAGAAAAACTAGCTGAAGAACAACATTCTGGCTCTCTCTCTCTCTCTCTCTCCTCTCCTCTCCTCTCTATCTCTCCCTCTCCCCCTCCCCCCCCCCCCCCCTTCTCTTCCTTCTCTCCTCTCCTCTTGCCCTCTCCCTCCCCCTCCCCGACTCTCTCTCAATCCTCCGCTCGCCCCTCCCCACACCCACCTCTTCCTCCTTCTCTCTCTCCTCTCCTCCCTCGACCCCGCCCTTCTCTCTCCATCTCCCCTCCCCCGCTCCCCCACGCCCACCCCAACTCTTCCTTCTCTCTCTCCTCTCCTCTCTCCTCACTCTCCCCTCCCCCTTCTCTCTTCCACCTCCGCCCTCCCCTCCCCACCCCACCCCACCGGCCTCGCACGCCCTTCCTCTCCCCCTCCCCCTCCCCCTTCTCTCTCTCAATCTCTCCCTCTCCCCCTCCCCCACCCCACCTCTTCTCTTCCTTCTCTCTCTCCTCTTCTCTCCCTCTACCCTCCCCCTTCTCTCTCTCAATCTCTCCCTCTCCCCCTCCCCCACCCCACCTCTTCTCTTCCTTCTCTCTCTCCTCTCCTCTTCTCTCCCTCTCCCCTCCCCCCTTCTCTCTCTCAATCTCTCCCTCTCCCCCTCCCCCACCCCACCTCTTCTCTTCCTTCTCTCTCTCCTCTTCTCTTCTCTTCCTTCTCTCTCCTCTCCTCTTCTCTCCCTCTCCCCTCCCCCCTTCTCTCTCTCTCTATCTCTCCCTCTCCCCCTCCCCACCCCACCTCTTCTCCTCCTTCTCTCTCTCCTCTTCTCTTCTCTTCTCTCTTCCCTCTCCCCCTCCCCCCCTTCTCTCTCTCTCCCCCCAGGCCCCCCCAAGACCTGGCTCTTGACGCCCCACCTACTCCAGTGCTGGGGCATCTTCCTTAGCCACTTCCTCTCCTGGAATGTGGCCCCTTGGATCTTTGGATGCTCAGTTTCAAGGCTTATTTCCTCAGAGAGATCCTTCCTGAACATACAGCATCAACTGGCCACCTGCTCGCTCACTCTCATACAGCTGTATCTAATCCCATCCATGGCAATCATCACTTTCTGACATTTTCTCGTTTGTTGAGCGAACCATCTTCTTCCCCCAGAGCACAAGTCCTCTGAGAGCAGCCACTGTGCCCGTCTTTTCATGACCGTGTTCCTGGAGCCACGCTTGAAAGCAGGTCCTCAACATCTGCTGAAGAGACAGGCCTCTGATGCGCCCCGGGGGTCCTCATCTGCTCACAAACCCGGAAAACACAAGCACGCCAGCACCCCAACATCACAGCCAAATATCCCAGTGTATGCGGGTTCCTTTGGCTCTTCAATTCCAGAATCAGCATGAAGCCAATGGCAGGAATGAAAGACAGAATGACAGTGTCCTGAACCTTCCCCCGGCCCCCCGCCCCCCACAAGAGAACAACTCTAGTATTTGCTGACGGAGGCAACAGTAACGTGGAGAACAACAGGTAACAAAACTACTGGGCTCCCGTATGCCAGGCTCTGACACGGGCTCCTCAGACTTTTACGGAAGCACTGTTAAACACACACCTGGTCACTTGTGTTTCAGAGAGGAGTAAATTATCACTTAGAAAAATCAAGAATCCTCTCCAATGTCATATAACTAGTTGGTTGCATGGTTGGGCTTTACCTGACTCCAAATTTCCTGTTCTTTTTTTAATTTTTTTTTAATGTTTTTATTTATCTTTGAGACAGAGAGAGACAGAGCATGAACAGAGGAGGGGCAGAGAGAGAGGGAGACACAGAATCAGAAGCAGGCTCCAAGTTGTCAGCACAGAGCCTGACCCAGGGCTCGAACTCACGGAGTGTGAGATCATAACCTGAGCTGAAGTCGGACGCTCAACCGACTGAGCCACCCAGGCGCCCCCAAATTTCCTGCTCTTAACTACCATATCCCAAGGACAGATGGAGAAGATGAAGCTTTTAAACGCAGTCCTAAAGTCCTAATCATTACGGTGGCTTCCTACATGTGAACAGCACACAGTATGTGTGAGCCCAGGGTTCACCATGCCTTTGGTTTGCACACAAGTGCATGCTTTTGGGCCCCTTGCACTGCTTTCACGGCCTGCTGTCTGTGAAGTTACTGGCCCAGAAACTCCGCGGCCCTGCCACACGAGGCTCATAGGACTGCTGAAGAGAGGACACAGCAAAATTTGTCCTTCTCCCACCCCCGATTTCTTCCCACAGCTCTGCCGAATAACTTGAGACATATTCTCCTACCACTCGAGCTAGCTAAGATTGCACGGCAGTCTTTCCTGAAGAGCCGTATTTCCACGACAGTTGAAATGCTTCCTCCTTTTCAGGCAGAGTAACTACAACCTGGAGGTACTATTTTATCACAGAGGACCAGAGAGAGGAAACACACTGGTTGATTTTTCACCTGGCCACTGTTAAATGCACCAAACTCCCAAGTGCAATGTTGCTTTCCTCACGACTATTGTCAGGGTGAGGTGGCATCCGGGGTGAAGCACGGACTCTGGGGTCTGGCCGGCTTGGCACCCCATCATTCCCATCCTCCCTCCACTTCCTTGAACTTTTCTCAACGTCTTGCAAAAGAAAAAGCCATCAGGAGAGGGAGTGAACAGAGAGCAGGTTGGATCCAGGTAAACCCCGTCACATCACAAGCATACTCAAAGCTGTTTTCTGTCTACACCCACCCACAAGCAAAGTCTGAAGAATTACCACACTGCATGGACCTATAATCCACTCTCTAGTGTTCTGTGACCAACAGGATTACCCAAGTGACACTCTACAAAGTGACAGGGTTGCTTTACGCATCAAAGGGAAAAAAGTAGGAATATAACCCCAAATATTTTCTCGTATCAATTTATTCACACCCATTATACTAAAATTTATGAAAACATTGCCAGTGTTCACATTTTCAGATAAATGATTTCCTGGCATAATGATATCTTTATGCTTAGCATTTATGTTGCATACTTTGAGGTTTCTAATACATTTAGGAATAGTACTATACTTGGAATGAAATAACTTCCTATCAATTTTCTTTTTTTAGCTCAACATGGGGCTTGAACTCAACCCTGAGATCAAGACCTGAGCTGAGATCAAGAGTTGGACGCTTAACCGACTAAGCCACCCAGCCTCCCTTCATATCAATTTTCAATCAAAAATGCTTAGATATTAAAATGCATCACTTTATGTAAACCTAAATGTTAAGTTCTAGGAATCATGGAGGGGGGAGGGAGATTCTTTCAGAGAGCAGCGTGGTACAACAGAAATAACTGTAAAAAAGAAGTGAAAATACATGTGTTTAAATCTCAGCTGTACAACTGCCATCTGAACTTTATAAGTAAGAATTTCCTACATCTGTTATGTCTTATATAGAAAAAGCCTGCCGTGTTTACCTCTTGGTAATTGTAAATATTTCATAAGAAAGTAAGGAAAAACATCCTGAAAACTAGAAAACACTACGCAAGGGTAAAAACTGGTGACGACGATAGAGAATTGTATCTTGGTCTTCAAGTGGAAGGCACGTCAAATGTCTAATTGCAATACAGAATAGGAAATAAAGCATTGTAACGGACTGTAGGCTTCTTAGAACATGAGACGCATCTGTAGTACAAAGATAAATTTCCAGGGTTTTGAGGTGCTCCTTGTATTCAACCCCTAAATTTTGTCAAAGAGGGGAAAAATCATGTTTATACAAATGACTAGTGTAATGTGCATGGTCAATGACAACTTTAGAGAATATCAATTTTACACCTATCTTGCTGTTTCCCAGGGACTACAACGATTCACATGTGTTTGTGAAAACAACGGTCAAAAGTAATTCCCTGGACAGTGAGATTATTGAAAATTTATCTGTGTTAAGTAACACTAATAATCATGTCTACTGGGTTGACTTAACCGTCTGCAATTAAGTTAATGTCTACTAATTACATGTTTTCCCCCCTCCCAACATCATATGTCCTATTTTCACTGTGGTTTTTAAGTTATTGTAATAAATTATCAGGGTTATCTATAATATGGTCACTTTAGGCACAAGTGTAGATTAAAAATAGAAACAATCAATGAGGAGGCTGATTTGATTTGGACATTAATGCCATTGTGAAATTACAATTCCAATTCACAAAATTCATTAACAATCATGCAGCGAAAATCTAGTTCAATGTGCAGCACAGATAAGGCTTAAAATTCACAACTGCTAGAAAAAAATAAATCTCTTTGATAAAACTTCCCAAGAACCCAACATGCAGCCTAACACTCAGCCTTAATACCTTCTATCTCTAAACACACCACAATTTACAAAACAGTTTTAATATTATATTTTGATTTATTATTTATTTCTGATTCCTCAATCAATCCTTTGAGGGCAGATATTATCCCCATTTTACAGAGAACAAACTGAGACCCAGCAGTGAACCATTCATTAGGTCAGCTCTCACAGCGAGGCTTCAGGCTTTGGCTCCTTAAGTTCGGCCCTCGTTCATTTTACCGTGGTGGTGGGGGGCTATGGGTGAGGGGCTTGTAAGGTTCCCTTTCTGAGGCTCTCAGGAAATCTTAGAATGCCAGCCCCCTCTGGGGACTCTCACCCAAGAGTCTCATCTAGACCCTGTCAATGCAGGGGCAGAAATTCACACCCAGGACAGAGCTCGGCCCCGCAGAGATTATCCTGATGGGTGTTCTGTTGCACTTGCAGGGAACACTTGATGGCATCCAGACTGTGGCTCACACTCCTCCTCATTGTCATCCAAGCTTCTGAACAAAATCAAAAACAATTAGGACGTTTGGGTAGAAGATATTCACACAGTCCTTGAATTTGATGCAGGGATAAAGGATTTAGTCCCAACTTTTGTTTATTTATGTATTTATTTTTTAACGTTTATTTTATTTTTTTGAGACAGAGAGAGACAGAGCATGAACGGAGGAGGGTCAGAGAGAGAGGGAGACACAGAATCCGAAGCAGGCTCCAGGCTCTGAGCTGTCAGCACAGAGCTCGACGCGGGGCTCGAACTCACAGACCGCGAGATCGTGACCTGAGCCGAAGTCGGACGCTCAACCGACTGAGCCACCCAGGCGCCCCACAGTCCTGGCTTTTGAAGAGCTAAGAATGAAGAGTTCCAACTGATGTGGGGTCCTGAGGTTTTCAGCAACTTACGGGGGGAGAGGCCTCTTCTCATTGCCAAAGCGGATCCTTCCAAACAGGGTTGCCAGATTTAGTAATATATTCTGTGTAATGTGTCCCATGCAATATATGGGACATACTTACCCCCCAAAATTATTCACTGCTTATCTGAAATTCAAATTTCACTGGGTGCCCTATATTTTGTCTGGCAACCTTACTTCTACATCAGTGACACAGTAACACATTCCCAGGTTGCAGGCAGATTCTCCAATGAATCTGGTGACAGCTTAATAGTAGCTAGTAGAGCATTTACAATAATTTAATCCTCCGCTGCCCTGTCACTGAGCACATCTTCACAAGAACTTTGTAATAGCCGCAGAAGTGAAAACTGACGCTCAGAACGATTAGTTAATTGGCAGGTTGGAGGACCAAGTCCCAAGTTGTTCGGTCCCTAGCACAGCGCCCTGGGCTTACCACAAAGCAGACACGGCACACTATACCACCATGCATTACTCACCAACATGTGCTTAATCCTCGTAGGGTAGCCCATTGGGAAGAGTTACTAGCAGTCTGCTACTTGTTTCTGACAATCTCTGGCCATAACGCATCTCGTCAACTGGTTCCCAAGTCAGCACACGGTACAGGTCAATTTGTAACAGAGGGGACAGGTTAGCTATTTACAACTTCTTCTTTTTTCTTGGCCCTTTATGTACCTTAGGGGCAATCAGCGTTCTTTTGGGGAAGTAAGGGAGAAAGGCAAATAAAAGGAGTTCTGCAGGGACTTGTCTGTAAACCACCTGAGCTCACCCTCAGGGAGGGTGACACGGTGGGTAGGGAGACGCGGGGGCTTCCTACCACCCCATTAGTCAAAGGCACCCCTGGAGCCACTAAGCCTGCTCGAACAGGGCACAGCCCACCTCCTCCGGTCCTGGGGTTCTCTGGGGCGAGGGAGTCCACTGAGAAGTTCAGCAGCCTCGCCTGCTCACGATCCTACCCAGCAGAGGGGTGTCGCAGGGAGGGCTCCGTGCAAAGCCCTTCTGCCCGGACTTCTCCGCCCCCGGTTCACCCAGGCACAGCCGGGCAAGGAGGGGGGTTGGGGCTTAGGGGGAAAGAACGTCTGCAAGCACTACAGAGAAAGAGAGGAAACTCCGGGACACAGAGGGGAGAGGACAATATCTTGTTGTTACAAGAGGAAACGGTGAGCAAATCCAGGCAGCCCTGACCTGAAGCAGCCTTCTGCCTCCCACTAGCTGTGTGGTCTTGGGCAGGTTACCAAACTGCACTGAAGTCTGACATCCTGGTCTGAGGATCCCAGATAGAGCACAGGTGGTGCAAGGCAGGTAACAATGATTAAGAGCTGTTACAAATCCTGGGCATGTGGCCTTCATCACTTTTTTCAAATACAACAAAACACATAAACAAAAAGCTGCTTTTGACTATCCAAGTATGGGGACGGGGTTTTTACTTGGGAAATGCATTGTTCATTAAATATGATTTCCTCCTTTGCAGGGAGTAAAGCAACCAAGGTACCTCAGCAACTCTTCTGTGCAGATCTGCAAACAAGCAAATGGCATTCTTTGGAGTCTAAACCTCTAATATCATATGTTTTGCTGACATCATAGGTTTAAAACCCACTGGAGCATTCTGCGTGAAGACAACCTGACCCCTCTGTACACAGTCAGATCTGCTCGTAAAAGGGAATGTGGACGAACATACATGATGAACAGAGTTCCATATTGACATTTCTATAAACAAAAGGGCAGATGAATCCCTTTAAGTCAATTGACTCATGAAGGAAAAAAAATAATTTGAATAACTCACTACTTCCACTGTCACTGTGTCAAATATTCTCAAATAATACTTTGGAAAAAGCAAACACAGAAATCTATGGGAAAAAAAAAAAAAAAAAAAACAGACCCAAAGTGAGAATGTGCATCTTAATTTCTATACACCAGGTAAACTTCATGTTCCTACATAATCCCTGTTGTCATGGTACAGTGGCCTTTTGTCAGCCTAGGACATTCGATAAATATTGATTTTATAATTTGAATAAATATCAACAATTATATTAGCTATTCAGTAAATATTTGATACAGGACATATTTTATAAAGAGAGCTCTTTAGGAATTTGCATTTGATTTTAGAAATTTTAGAATATATTGTTCATGTGTTTACCAACAGAAATTTGAAAGTCAGTAATTATTTAAGGGGGAAAAAAGACAATTATTTCCAGCCTTTATAAGAAAGCAATGGCTCCCACCTATGCTTGTCGATGGAATAAATATTATTTCTACTGCATTCAGAAAATTTTTAAAGTTGAGATGGCTGTACTAAGTTTGGCACTGTCTTTCGATATAGGACGTTATCGTGGCCACTCTGAAGAATATATGTCTAAAATACGTTATATCCAAGCAACATGTCTATCGGCAAATTTATATAAATGAAGACAAACATCTCCCAAAATAGGGAATGTTTCTGTGCCAGAATCACCACACTGTATCTAAAAGTAATTCTGCTAAAAACCTGTGGATAAAAAAGAAACCTGCCCCTATCTCTTGTTACAATTCGAATACCTACTACTGAGTAGATCTTATAACACCACCTGTGACCTCAAATGGCTAACCTTAAAGGGTAAAGATTCGACCCTCTGTACAAGGCATTTGATTTCAGACCTATGAATAAGGTCTTTGAATTCAATGAATACTCTTTTCTGAATCCTGCTTAATTTTTTTTAATCCCAAACATAAATTTAGCCACCTTAAGGCTGCCACTTTGTCCCTGCCCTCCACAATCCTTATGGCTGGTGGCTCACTAAGGTCCCCCACCTGACTGCTAACGTCTGTGGCACTGCATCCCCCCTGGTGCCTGTGGGCCCGCGGGCACAGGCTCCTCCACAGCGGGGCCGACTGTCCGAGGTCCCGTGGCCTCTGAGGAGTACCAGGCCACGCGTGGTCTGGAGGCCACGGCCGCCGCTGCAGGTCTTAATCATTGAACAAGTCCCACAGACGGGATCCCATTCTGAAGACCTCTCGCACTCCAGAAGGCAAGACCCTGGTGCCGGTCTTCTGTCCTTCTGCTCACTGGACTCCTTTTCCAATAAGGAAAACACACAGGGGACTCACAGACACAGATGCCAGAATCAAAAACACGTATTTGGAACAAAGCTGGAGAATCACTGAAAACAAACTAATGATCTTCTCTAATCAAAGTTTATGAAAATAACACAAAAGTAATTGGCTTTTCATTTGTTATTATGGTTATGAATAAGTTGGAAGGGACATTGAAATCATGGTGAGATGTTAATATATAACATATATAACACTTTCCTTTTGTCTGTTTTTTCCCCTTGAGCCTATGAACTTGGAAAGAAGCAACAGCAAGTGCCATCCTACCAAAGAGCTTTCCCGAATGAAGGCGTGCTCGCACACGCACGTGGGCACACACACACACACATGACTACACAAACACACTTGCACAGGTGTGCCCACACATCTGAAACTATTCAAACTTTTCACAGCAGAAATCAGAAACCCAAAAACTAAAATGTAAGCTTAGTGCAATTTCCATTTACGTGGTATCTTGCAAGGTTGTTATTATCATATGTTATACACATTATTACATATAGTATATATACTATATATACAGGAAATATTTCTATTGTGGAATGAAAGTTAAAATTAAGCATCTATGCTCAAGGTTACTATTCACAACAGGAGAGAGAACTTTGTAACTTTGTTGTTTTAAACTACTGATTTGTTATTAAATTAGGATTACAACTTTGTTATGCACCTTTGGACAGTTTTCAATATTAAGAATTTAAAAATCTATACTTGAACAAACGTGTTTGAGAAGCAAATTGAGGTAGAAAATAAGAGGAGTTTACAAATACTGGATATTTAGTTCCAACAGAACCTTTGAGGTACCAAAAACATTGGGGGGGGGGCGGAAATCTGGACATTTAGAACAATTACTGTTTATGTGTATGAAAACGTAAGTTACAATTATTCTTCATCAAAATAAATTAAAAGTCAGTATCCTGACAACATATTCATGAAAATGCTCTTGAAATTCTGGAAATTCAAGGTGGGTACTATAATATATATATATATATATATATATATATACATATATACATATACATATATACATATATATATATATGTATATATATATATATATATATATATATATATATGTATGTATGTATATATATATGCATGAACCTTGCCCCTGAAACATTTCTTACTTCTAAACTGGTGTGTGTGCTATCACGGGCAATGCCAGATGAATGTACAGACGGCTCCCCATTTTCTTTAAAAAAATTTTTTTTAGTCTTTATTTTTGAAAGAGAGAGAGAGAGAGAGAGACAGAGACAGAGACAGAGCGTGAGCAGGGGAGGAACAGAAAGAGAGGGAGACACAGAATCTGAAACAGGCTGCAGGCTCTGAGCTGGACGCAAGGCTCGAACCCACGAACCGCGAGATCATGACCCGAGCCGAAGTCGGACGCTTACCCGACTGAGCCACCCAGGCGCCCCTATGGCTCCCCATTTTCTAACGAGTATCATGACAGGTCAGCGTCGTAGGTTCTGGGGGCCACGCCGCCAGGGCTCGGAGTCCGTCCCTGCCAACAGTGCCATCTGTGCGAGTGTGACCAAGCTACTGCTCCTCAGAGCCTACAGACAGAATAGGGCTAATGACAGTCCTCACAGGAACGCTGCGAAAATGCAATGAGTTAATACATGTAAAACGCTCACACAAAAGTGCCTGGCTCATAAGTAAACCCTCAATCAGTGTTAGTTGTTGTTACCATTATAGTTATAATTATTAATCATCATGGCTTTGAAATATGATTAGCCATGAAAAGCCATTTATGATATGCAATTATGGTTAGTGAGAGCAAAAGCATAAAATAAAACAGGAAGTTAAGGAAATCTGCTCTCTATCCAGCCCACTGACTCTACGATCTGGTGGCCTCGAAGTTCTCAAAGCACCAAGGCCGCATCCTGCTCATGTCTCTGCTCCCAAGACAGTAAGCCCAGCGCCTCGTAAGACAGCAGTTGCTCAAGCGGTGACTGATTCAGAGTTCAATAGTTTCTGTACGAGAAATTTTAAACTACTCGCTATAAAGTCAAAGATCAAATTAACGGACAAGAATTCTACCAAAGGAATGAACTACATGCTCAGGTGTCTCTGATGAAATATTAGATCACTATTTCTTATCACTCCCCCACAAGGCAGCAAGTCTCCATCACATGGGAAATAAAAACACCAACACTCCTACTTTACAGCTACGACCACCACCCTTCTCGACTGAGCGTTTTTCTGCGTGTGCCGTGATAAGTGAATGGCAAACACCACCTCCCTGACTCCTCAGAGCAGCCCCGTGACGTGGTTAATTAACACCTCCATTTTACAGATGGGGAAACGGAGGTTAGGAGATGTTAAGTAAATTGGCCGTAGTCTCACACAGCTATCAAGAGGGCCAACTGTGTTTAAAACCCAAATATGTGACCTCAGAGTCCTTACTAAATGGCAGTATGTTATGAGTAAAACTCGAAAATCTCTCCAATTTGGGGTGCCTGGGTGGCTCAGTGAGTTAAGCGTCCGACTTTGGTTCAGGTCACGATCTCACGGTTCGTGAGTTCAAGCCCCACGTCGGGCTGTGTACAGACGGCTCAGAGCCTGAAGCCTGCTTCCGGTTCTGTGTGTCCCTCTCTCTCTGCCCCTCCCCTGCTCACACTCTGTCTCTGTCTCTCTCTCTCTCTCTCTCAAAAAGAAATAAACATTAAAAATAAAAAAATCTCTTCAATTTATGCCCTGGCTTTGTGTAGTACAGCAGGATAGCTTCCCAACTTCCAACCACCAAAGATTAACATGCATTAGATCTTGTGACTGTCAAAATACATCATTATCTTTTCTCTTGCTTGGGATCTTCGTAACCATAAAAAGACATAATCTTTACTTCACCTTGAATGCAGGATGAGTCTCTGTAGCAGAAACACCAATGGCCATAATTGTACAACTGTGCCCACAGCAGTGCTAAGAAAACCCATAGGGGCAAAGGAACAGCAGGGCTGACCTAGTTGGGACGGGTTTTGCAGAATGAATGGGATAGACAGGTAAGGGCTGAGAGAAACAAGAGTAATGATGATCAAGTATGATAGCCAATGGCCAAGAAGCGAAATCCAAAAGGGAGCTAAAAGAATTGGGCAACACTGCCACAATCAGAGGTCTCCATGTCCTAATAGGAGAAAGGAGGCAGGGAGAGGGGACAATAAAAGCCAGCGGAGGTATGTCAGATTACTGTTGACAACACGGTCCTTATGTGACCATGGGGCCAAGCTACTGGAACAGAATATACATAAGCAAAAGAGACATTCTCCCCACCTCTGTGATACACTTCTCTGACTGTAAGAATCTATAATAATGTACACGTCTACCTGTCGTTAAAAATGGCCACCATCCTCTAATGGGGGCGGTGTCACGGGTTATAGCTCTGGAACTGGTCACTCAAGGATAACGCCAGCTCCAAATGCATAGAAATAAAGCAGTGAAACTCCATCTCACTATTAGATGGCTCAGATGAAGTGTGTTAAAAATGAGTACAGCACTCTTCGGCATTCTACAGAAACAGACAACCCAGTGAAGGGGATGCGGCAATTAACAAGGCACTAAGCTTGCAAATGCATGGGGACACACCCGGGATGAAACCACCCCAGTGGAGGATGAGAAAGCTTCTCTAGTAGTCCCTGGCTACTCACTGATGCAACCATTCACTTTTGGTGGAGATAAGACAACGTGCTGCCCCCACTTAAACTAGGGAACGAGTGGCCGGGAGACACCCAGGGAGACGCCACGGGTGCTCTGGCCATTCCTCCCCTCCCCGTCACGGCTATTGCCAGAGAACCCCAAGATAAGCGGAGTGCAGAGCAAACAGCGTGCACATCACAAGCGCCCTACGGGAATGGACAAAGGTAGTACAAGATGTGAGGTCCTCAGTGCAACAGAGGTACCTGTGAGGTACCCCACAATCTGGGCACGTGCAAATTAAGTCACTGGCCTGACAGTTCACAGTAGTTGAGACGTTACTGGTTAGTTTTTTACTCTGTTCCCTCAAGCTCCCTTCTCACTCCCAGGTCGCCAGTCTGTAACGAGTGGATGTACAGCTAAAGCTTGGGGCAGTAATCCCTCTACCTTCAGCCCAGTACATGTTCTACAAATCTGAATTTTCCACAGATCAGACTTTTCTAGAGTGGGCAAGGAGGAAATAGATAAAAATATTAGCTGTAATTTTCTCTGTGGAATGGAAGCCAGTGTTTTAATCATGTATCATCATTTTTTTCTACTGTTATGCCGAGTTGTTCCCTTCGAAAATGGTAGCTCTGGCCTTTAGAAAAATGTTGATTGCAGGGGCACCTGGGTGGCTCAGTCGGTTAAGAGTCCAACTTTGGCTCAAGTCATGATCTCAGGGTTTGTGAGTTCGAGCCCTGCGTCGGGCTCTGTGCTGACAGCTCAGAGCCTGGAACCTGCTTGGATTCTGTGTCTCATTCTGTCTCTGCCCCTCCCCCACTTGTGCTCTGTCTCTGTCTCTCAAAAATAAATAAATATTTAAAACACTGCAGTACTACCCCATAGAGGTGTTACAAACACAACTAGGTAAGGGGGTGAGAGGAGGGTCAGGGTGACTGATAAAACCCACCCTAAATCCATGACCTCCTAGGGTAGATGTGTCATTCAAATGAAAATTGTGTAACTCTGAAAGTAAGGGCAAGAAAGCCCCCCTTGGTCTCTTCCCTACCAGTGTGAGTCTTGACTAGATCAAAGACAAAGCCTTCCTAGTAAAGGAAATTTGGCAGAAAATGATAAAAACTGACAGGAAAAAATCATAGGAGGTAAGAATACTAATATCAGAAAATTACTCAGTGCAATGGGACAGCTCATCTCAAAATCAAAGTCAGAAACATTCTGTTTTGGCTTTGCTTTAGTAAGTGTTATCAGTTCCCACTGGCTGATCCAAAGCGAAAGGGGAGGACAGGATCACATTTCTGCGATGATTTGGACACTATCATGACGTTTAAGTATGAGTTCTCCTGCAGAATGAAGTTTTGCAACAATGTGCAGACGTTTAACTTTTATTATCAATATGGTTCATGTGTTCAGGCTACAAAAAGTAAATGCAATTAAACACAATATGTGTGTAAAAGTTTTAATAATAGAAGAAGAGCAACTCAAGACATGGTAGTTTTGTACAGCTATAAAAAGGAAAACTTTTAAGGTATAGGAAGCTGAATACTGAAGTAAATTAACCAAAAGTAAAGAGCCAATGTTAATATAAACACATGAGTTAACTGAGGCCGTGAGTGTCGGTTAAATGGCAAATGATCCATTACAACCAATGTTTAAACATGTGTCAATTAAATACAAGCAGACAGCCTTGCAATTCGAGTTTAAAGGTTTCTTTCACTTCTTGCAGATTCATATATAGTCTTTTCAAACATGAGCATTTTCTCTGAACTTAAAACCCTTCCTTTACACTCTATAAACAAACACTATAAATAAGACTTTGCCAATTAAGTTTATCCGAGCAGGTATGGTATTCCACTCAATTTAGAAATAAGACAATCCAACAAGTATTATCCATTTCAAATCATCTGGGTAATTTTTACAAAACCACAACATCGTATTCTCACTGCTCTTTGCTTCTCTTTTCTTCAAGGACTATCAATAAAACATATGCTATGGGCTGCTCTTATGAGCCACAGTCTGAAAATTTTTCAAAATGTTTAAAATATACAGAATATTTCTTTCCAGAAGAACTTTAAATACAGAGCAATGTTTAATAATAACCTCCCATTATTGAAAATGAAAAGTCTTCAGTCACAAAAAAACCAGTCTCTTCCTGAAATACACTCAGTTTAGCCTGAGCTAAATTTTCTGATTTCCTTCTAGTTCTACAATGAAGCCTCACCACAACTGCCTCTACCTGCACCACCCACCCATTCACGCCCCGCCACTTCCCCCCAAGCACTCACAAGGGAGGTGCTTCTCCTCACTCGACTCTTGTTTCCCGGTAACATGGAGTCATTCCAGTACACGCCCCACCCCAAAAAAATGTCCTAAAAAGCAAGTACACACCTAACAGGTCCAAGGAGATCCAAACCCCAATTTGGAAAATAACCACTTTGGAGCATTTCCCATTCACCCAGCATGTTTTTTCTTACAGAGTGATGTTCAAGTACCTTAAAAGAGCACCGTGGAACAAAAGAAAGGATCTGAGAATTCTATTTTGAAAAGAGAATTAAGGAGAAATTTGAAAAGACCTGGGGAAGTTGGAAAGAGAATTTGTTTCAATGACTCTCAAGCTGATAGTGCCTATCATGACTTACTCCTACTTCCGAGGGTTGGTCATACTACTTTTGAGGTACAACCATGCTATCCCTTTTCCTGTCTCTAGCTTCTGCCCTGATACATGAAGAGATGACCGGCTAATCCCCAGTTGCCCTGAGCCCTCCTCCCAACTCCAGCCTGTGTCTTGTCTGCAACCATGTGAGAAATGCCTAGCAAAACCTCACCCCTCCCAAATTCCTGACCTACAAGAAATGGCAGAGCTCATAAAATAAGTGTTTTAATTAAATGAAGTTTTAAGCGGTTTGTTATAGAAACAATATTACTAACAATGTATACAGATGGCAAAGCCCATGGTGGATGAAAAACACTTAGCGAGACAAGAAAAGCTTATGCTAAATGTCTGAGGGGCATAGGAAATAAGGTATCAGTAAGGAACAAACCAAGATAGCCTGGAAAGCTCAAGAATTGGGATCACTAGACAAATCGACAGAATTAACTCAAGTGCTCAGGGCTCACAGGGTGGGGAGGGCATGTGATGGCAACACGCCATGAAAGTAAGTACTGAACACTGACTCCTTAAGCCTCCTTCTTTAATTCAGTTCCACTACCTCAGCAGCCAGAATTAAACACCACCCGCCAATTCTGCAAGCAGAAGACTACAGGCACTTTCTCTGGAAAAAATAAACTACTCTAGAGAAAAGATTCGCTTGTCTTTTCTGTTCTTTTTTTTGTTTTTTACTTTGTTTGTTTGTTTATTTGTTTTGAGACAGAGACAGAGAGACAGAGGGAGACAGAGAATCCCAAGCAGTCTCCTCACTGTCAGCACAGAGCCCAACCTGGGGCTCAAACTCACGAACTGTGAGATCATGACCTGATCCCAAGTCAAGGGCCGGATGGATGCTCAACTGACTGAGCCACTCAGGCACCCCTAGAGAAAAGACTTTCAGATAGGGACCCCAGGAAGTCCCCAGTGAGAAAGCTGGCTGGAAATATGATGACCCTAAGGAGGTGCCTACCAGTCCACAAGCCCAGCTCATAAGGAGAGCTTCCAATCAGCACTGCAGTGTTTTACCCTTTGAACACTTCTGAGGAACAAGAAGTGCTTCTGGCATAAGAGAGATTACAAAAGGTAAAAAGAGTAATTTAGAAGAAACAGATAATGCAAGAAACTGAGATAATGCAAGAAATAGGAAAGAAAATGTTAACTAACACTTTCAGAGCAGGAAAAAAAGGTGTTACATCCATGAAATAAAGAATGTTATAAAAAAAAAGGAACAAGGTACCAAAAAGGCCCACTTTGAAATAAAAAATGAAGAGAAAAATAAAATAATAAGAGGTTGGAAGGTAAAGCCCAAGTTACCTCTTGGAAAACAATAAAGGAATGGAAAAATTAGTGGAGGACAGAAAAGAATCAATCCCATATCCAAATCCAACTGACAGGAGTTTTGAGATTAGGATAAAGGGACGGGCAACTAACTAGGAGGCTCAGCTGGTTAAGCGTCCAACTTTGGCTCAGGTCATGATCTCATGGCTCCTGAGTTCGAGCCCCATGACCGGCTTGCTGCTGTCAGCACAGACTCTACTTCAGATCCTCTGGCCCGTTCTCTCTCTGCCCCACCCCTGCTGGCTCTCTCTCTCTGAAAAATAAAATAAATATTAAGAAAAAAAAAAAGAATAAATGGAAAGAAAGGAATTATCAAATAAATATTATAAGATAATTGCCCAGAAATTAAGAACAGTACAAACTTAGTGCCCAGAATGATGAACAGAAGAAGACCCACAGAAACACATGGTATTATTTTAGAACGTGGGTGAAAATCCTTATAGCTCCCAGGGAATAAGGGGGAGCAGGTCACATAGAAAAGAAGGGCCACTCATCAAAATGGTATCTTATTTCTCAACAGCTACATGAAGCATTTAAATGCAGGAATATTAGAAGTTAGGTTTCATTTATTTTTTAACTCTTAGAGAAAATGATTTCCATCCTAGATAACTCTGTCTAGTCTCATCAAACTATTTAAATGTGAGGCTATAGTAAAGCTATTTTTAAAAATGTAAGGTTGAGGGGCGCCTGGGTGGCGCAGTCGGTTAAGCGTCCGACTTCAGCCAGGTCACGATCTCGTGGTCCGTGAGTTCGAGCCCCGCGTCAGGCTCTGGGCTGATGGCTCGGAGCCTGGAGCCTGTTTCCGATTCTGTGTCTCCCTCTCTCTCTGCCCCTCCCCCGTTCATGCTCTGTCTCTCTGTCCCAAAAATAAAATAAAACGTTGAAAAAAAAATTAAAAAAAAATAAATAAATAAAAATAAAAATGTAAGGTCGAAAAAATTTACATCCCAAGCACACTTTCTCATGATGCTACTGAAGGATGTGCACCATCAAATGACAAGTGATTAAAAAACAGGGGTGCGTCGGTGCTGTCGGTTGAGCATCCATCCGACTTCAGCTCACGTCATGATCTCACGGTTCATGGGTTTGAGCCCTGTGTTGGGCTCTGTGCTGACAGCCCAGAGCTGGGAGCCTGCTTCGGATTCTGTGTCCCACCCCACACCCCCCCACCGCCTCTACCCCACTCCCACTCTATATCTGTCTCTCAAAAATGAAAAAAACATCTGGGGTGCCTGGGTGGCTCAGTCGGTTGGGCATCCAACTTTGGCTCAGGTCATGATCTCGTGGTCCATGAGTTCAAGCCCCGCATCGGGCTCTGGGCTGACAGCTCAGAGCCTGGAGCCTGTTTCGGATTCTGTGTCTCCCTCTCTCTCTGACCCTCCCCTGCTCATGCTCTGTCTCTCTCTGTCTCAAAAATAAGTAAAACATTAAAAAAATTTTTTTAATTTAAAAAAGAAAACAGAATATCCATATGCATAATGCAAAGAGCCAGACAAATAATGAATGAGCATTCCAGGAGATAGCTATATACATCTAAGGTAACAATCACTCCAAATGGGGTAAGAGGCTCTGAAAAATCCAGAAAATATGTCTCTTAGGAAAAAAAGTACAATTGAAGAAAATTATCTGGCAGGTGTGAAAGTATGAAAAACTATGTTATAGTTTTGCTGCTGGAGGGTACAACCCTAGAAAGACCTAAGATAAATAGATAGTAAAAACAATAAAACAAAACCACGAGAAAAAAATGAGGCAAACTTGAACTCCAGGCAAAACTAAAAGTTATCTAAGAAAGGAAATATAATTATTGTATAGTACAATACTTATCTTAGTAGTGAACAATACTTAAAAAGAAGTAATAGTGAAAACAGTAATCTGGTCTTAACACAAAGTTAAATATGTTTACCCATGGAGAATGGGGAAGAGCAGGAATGAGACGGTTTACAACAGCTATCGTCCTCATCTACTCAAGTCATTAAATAATTCCAAATTGAAGAATTTAGAAGATAGTATATATTGGTGATTATATAAACGTACCTATACATTCTTAAAAGAAATACAGATATTATAAGAACTTTTCATTTGATTTTGCGACATCACCTATAGTTACACATTTCTAGATTTGGTCTGTTTTTGAAACCTTAGACTACCTGGGTTACAATTTATCCTAGGAGAGAGGGACATATATGGTGCCTATACCTCATTTTTGTTTCCTAATGTTTGATTCTCTATACTTGGCATGAAGAAGGGCAGGGACTCTTCATTGCTTGATTTCAATTAACTGGCCATTAATTACCTCCATTCCTCACTTTACACCGCCCCTCAGAAAACAAACCACCTGCCCTGTCCAGGCCCCGCTAATGTGAATCTGTGGGCGATCTTAGAGACTAATGGCGCTCTCCAACAGTCAGGACAGCACTGGCATCACACACAGGATTAACAAGGGATGACGCCCGTTAGAACCTTTCAGGTTTCTGCTAGGTCATTAACTGAGCAAACACAACAGTGGTTTCACTCAACTGCCAGGATGACAGAGATCTACACTGAAATAGAAGTATCGAAATAAATACTGAATAGATTTACCATGAAGTTGTTCCTTCCAGGGAATGAAAACGATTTAAATTTTGAGATCCTCCCTAAACCAATGAAAGAGGTTTTCTCTAAAAGCATCAACCAACCATTCCTCTCTATCATGAGCGCTCATTGTTGTCTCAAGCGAAAACCTCAGCTCCTGGTACACTGAAAGCCACCGCCCCTTCTCCACCTGCTGGCCCCGCGTCAGGTGATGGCGTCTCTAGCGTCCCGAAGGCCTTCCCTTGCCTCCAATGCTCACTGGGTCGCCTACGGGGCCTCGGCTAACAGCACAGAATGTGTCACATGGCACCGTTTCGTGGAGGACCTTTACCCCTCAACCAGACTCCTCCTCCTCAGGGGAAAGCGCCGTGAATTTCTTTGCCGCATCTCCGATAATAACCAGCACCCTGCCTGGCAAAGAATCTCAGTAATTCTCTTCCAGATATACTGATCAAATTACAACAATGCCATAATTATGGATCTAAGCACGGTAAGAAATTCTGATGAGGGTTTGATGAGAAATACTCAACTTTTACAGGCATTTTCTTTAGACTCTTTTGTAACCGAGGTGGTAGAAAACAAAGGCCACACTGCAATCAACGTTTAAAAGGAAGAACCAACCGACTAAAAATAATCCATGTTTGTACTTCATGCAAATCGCTAATGCTCCTGGACCATTGCCAAGCTGAAATTCAGGTGGAGCAAGTAGCAATTTCCAATACCCTCCGCAGCAAAGAAAGTGAGCAGCGCCACCCTGTCCTCCCCACCTCCCACACCTGTCACCGGGGTACGTCGTTTCTACCCGTGGCAGGATATGGAGAGTTTACAGCGGGGTCAGTGTGCCTCACAGCACATTCTGGAGAACGGGAACAGGATTCGAGGGAACCTGACCCAGAAAGCATAAAAGTTTCCAAATCGGCATTTCGGCAGTTACTGTAGATAGGTCTTTTATTACAATGTGATAACAAGATAGAATTGTCTTTGCAAAGTTGGGGTTCCCGTCAGCTGAGAATTTTCACATGACTCTGTAAAGCAGACAAATATGGAAACAGAACTACAAAAGAGAAAAGCAAAACTCTTAAGTAATAATCAGGTAACATCAACACCACCAGTACCTTCAGGATCACTTGCTTTACAAACTGAGATTTAAGCACTGAAGACATTTAAATCTTCTTTCATTCATTAAGCAATTCAACAGCATTAAAAAAGAGTATCTTGCTTGTAACCTAAAAAATGTAAATGTACTACCACGTACACTTGAGTCAGCTGCCATCTGGAGGGAAAATGGGGAGAAATGTGGAACAAACAGAATAACAGTTTGATTCTATTACAAGGAAGCCCAAGAAAATATGTAGCTAGAGAAAGTAATATATCACATTTAAATATATCCTACTGGAAGGTAGAACTTGTGATTCGGGAAAGGAAATGGTTCTCTTTTAGACTAACAAAGCCCAAAAATTACGTTCTGTTTTGAATTCTACTAACAAAGATGCCCCTACCATGGCATTAAGTAGGATTTTAAGTAAAGGTCCACGTAACAAAACAGCACGGCGAAAATCCCTTTTTCATGACGACACACAACAGTTTCTAACAGTTTTTATTGCAGGAAAACAAAGTGTTTTCCTGGTGTTGAGATGGATTCTATACCATATACTGGGACTTCCATGTTACTTTATTTAAAGACTACCCTAAAATGATGTCTAGGAAATGTTCATACAGTAAAACTCAAAGGCAGTAAAATTTATGGAAGAAACACCAGCTGTGAAGAAATCTGTATTTTCCCTATCTTGATCCCTAGATCCCTAGAATTGATCCCTATCGAGCCTATTGTTACAAGTTCATTTCTTTCACAGGTACCGCATTTACTTTCCGCTTAAAACAAAACAAAACAAACAAAAAACAAAAAACAAGAAAACGTGGACAAAGCACGTAACGCCACAATTTCAAGACACTGAACACCAGGCAAAAAGGACAGTGGTCCCTGAGAGACAAAAACAAGGGGAACCCTGTGCCTGCAGAGTCTACTACCTAGAGTGAGTTTCCAGGCCACTGTGCCAGGTGAAGAAAAGCAGGCAGAGTCTGGACATCTGTCCCTAAGTTGAGGAAATGGAGCTGGGGGTCCACAGAGGCTAAGAGGGTGGTGTTCTCAGGGAAGGATAAGAAGAAAGCTTCACAGTAAGGGCTCGGGATACCAGCGGTCTCCCCTCGGGCACTGGGCAGAGTAATGTTCACCCCAAGTGAGTGAAAGAACAATCTAAAGATGGAGAAAGAACAAAAGAACTGGAAGGAATAATTCTCAGAGCTCACACAGAAGATCTGCTATTCAAACCAGTCAGAGGGGGAAAACTGCATGTAACACTTGGAAGGAATGTGCCTCAAAAGTGGAACAAAAACTAGTGCTAACCAACGCCTGGGTCCCACAACCAAAGCTTAAAAGTAAGGCCCAAAAGGATGAGGCTGTTTCCAAGTAACATAACTTGGTCCAGCATCAGAGCTCATGGATGTTTATACAAATATACATGTACGCACACCCAACACTCAACAACGGAAAGCTTACGATGTCTGGCACCTAATTGAAAATTACCAGAAATGAAAAGAAGCAGGAATAGTGACCCAAAATAAAAGGAAAAAAAAAACAAGAACAACTGAAATACACATAAAAATGACAAAGATGATGGAATTGGTAGAATATTTGGGCAGTTATAAATGTATTCCAACTGTTTAAAAAGGTCGAAAAAAATGTACATCTTAGGTAGAGATATGGACATGAAAACTATGTGAAATAATCAAACTGAACTTCTAGAGATGAAAATTACAATGTCTGATGCCAAAAATACATTGGATGTATTTAATGGTAGATTAAAACAATACAGAAGACTAGAACTCTAAAATTGAAGACATGACACAGAGAGAACAAACAAAGAAGGGCGCCTGGGTGGCTCAGCTGGTTAAGCTTCCGACTTCGGCTCAGGTCGTGATCTCGAGCTTCGTGAGTTCGAGCCCCGTGTTGGGCTCTGCTGTCAGTGCAGGGCCCATTTCAGAGCCTGTCTCCCTCTCTCTCTGCCCCACCCCTGCTGGTGCCCTCTCTCTCTCAAAAATAAAATAAACAAAAAAAAAAAAAAAAAAAGGGAAAAGAAAAAAAAACACAGAGAAACAAGCCATCAGGAGATCGAATATATACGGACTCAAATGCTGCAAAAGGGGAGAGGGTGGAGGGGCAGAAAAAACATGTGAAGAAGCAAAGGCTGAAAATTTTCCAAATCCGATGAACTATAAATCCACAGATCCAAAGTGGCCAACAAACTCCAAGCAAAAGCCACACAGAGAAAACTACAGCCATACATATGACTACAGTCATACTGTAATTAAATTGCCTAAAACCAATGATAGAGAAAACCTTAAGAGGAACCAGAAAAAAACCACTATTACAGAAAGAACAATGAGATAAGAATGACTTCTTGTCAGAAACACTGAAAACCAGAAGACAGTGGAGCAGTATCTTTAAAAAGCACTGAAAGAAAAAATACTGTCAAACTAAAGTTGTACATTCACCGAAAACATCTTTAAAAAATGAAGTTATCATACATTTCACATTAAAGAGCCCAAGTGATTTAAAAAATGGTAAACCGAACTTCAAAATTAAAGAATTTTTTTGTTTCTTTCGGAAGACACCGTAAAGAAAAGGAAAAGATAAGCTACAAACTGTGAGAAAATATCTGCCAAAGACGTGTATCCAGGATGTAAAAACAACTCTTAAAATTCAGTTAGAAGACAGAACCGCCCAATTTTAAACTGAGCGGAAGATCTGAATGGACTTCTCACCCAAGAAGGTATACAAACGGGCGATGTACACATGAAAGCAAGCTCCCCGTCATCCGCTTTTAGGGAAATGCAAACTGAAACCCCAGTCACATCCATAAGGGTGGCGACAACGAAGGGACGGAAGACACGGGAAGATGTGAGGAAGCAGAGAGGAACACCTCTGGCAGGAAAGTAAAATGGTGCAGCCACTTTGGAAATCAACCGGCAGGTCCTTAAACTGTTTGAAAGAAATGTACCACATGTCCTAGCAAAATTCCACTAGTAGGTGACTACTCAAAAGAAATGAATTGGGTGCCTGGCTGGGCTCGGTGGGTGGAGTGTGCAACCCTTGATCTCAGAGTTGTGAGTTCGAGCCCCATGCTGGGTGTGGAGATTACTTAAAAATAAAACCTTAAAAAACAAAACAAAAAACACCAAGAAACGGAAACATAGGACTACAGAAAGACTAACAAATGACAATTCCTGGCAGAACTAGTCATAATAACCAAAAGGTGAAACAACCCAAATGTCCATCAAGTGGTAGATAAATCAAATGTATAGCGGGTAATTAAACCTATGACAACAGCAAAGAGGCCCGGAGGGGAGAAGAGGAAGCTGAAGGCAGGCTGTGATAAGGGAGAGATGTGGATCTGAAACCCTAAAACAACACAACAACCAATACTAATAAATGCCACTAAAAAATGCCACTGTTCCAGGGGACGTCACTCTCTCAGTTAAAACATACTGGCCAAGACCCTGGGGCGCCTGGGTGGCTCAGTCGGTTAAGCATCCGACTTTGGCTCAGTTCACGATCTGGCGGTCCGTGAGTTCGAGCCCCGCATCGGGCTCTGTGCTGACAGCTCAGAGCCTGGAGCCTGCTTTGGATTCTGTGTCTCCCTCTCTCTCTGCCCCTCCCCTGTTCATGCTCTGTCTCTCTCTGTCTCAAAAATAAATAAACGTTAGAAAAAAAATTTTTTTAATAAAAATAAAAATAAAATAAAATAAAATAAAACAAAACATACTGGCCAGTATCTAACAGAGGGTAAGCTCAAAGAGATTTTTCTATGTGCTTTCACTTGGCTTTTTAACCACGTGAATTTCACTGACATAGTAACATTATGTCTTGTGTGAAGAAGATGGCAGAAAAAAGTATTTGGGGTTGTTTTTTTTTCAGTGTTGTGAGGTTTCCGAAGAATGATTTAACCTTTATCCTTTCTGATCTTCAGCACAATTACAACACTTTCCTCTCCACCTCCACACAATTAGCTTTTCATGTACAGTAACCAAACAAGATTATTTACTAGAAAACTCTTTGATAACCGTAACTCAGTGTGCTTTAAAATGTGGTATGCTGCAAAAAAAGAGTCAATAATGCTTCCCTTGTGAGAAACTGAGAAGTATGAGTAATGATTCTAGAACTCATATGGCTTTGTTATTACAAGGTTTATAAGGCTAAAACTCCCAGAAGAGTTGACAGGATTTAAAATCCCGAACTGTCGTCAATCTGAACTGATTTAGACTGCACATCTTTATTCAGATTAGAAAATAAAACGTACACAGATGTTACTAGAATATATCCACAGTAAAAGCTCAAAACTCAGAACTCCGCTGCACTTTTTACTTCACTCCTCCCCATGTTCTGGGCTTTTTGTTCTTCTAAAACCCTGGGCATTGTCAAACCCTGAATGGATAAAATAATTTTTTCAAGTCAGGCGCCCTTTGGGAAATCACATCTAAATTAGCCCAGCCAAATGTTGTAGAAAAATGTTCCATGAGGAAAAACTTTTGAGATACAGACAGAATCTCTGTTCTGGTCAAAAAAGAACTAACCAGGACAGTGAAGAAATCCGGGGGTTGGAAAAACAACAAAAAGACAGAGACTACATCACACTTTTCATCATAACCACAAATACATATTCCCTCTGCTTTTCTATATGTAATAAGGGTAAAATACATCACTAAGTGGCTATGGGAATCTGAAAATAGATACGATGGGGGCACCTGAGTGGCTCAATCCGTTCTGCGTTCCACTCTTGATTTTCAGCTCAGGTCATGATCTCATGCTTCGTGAGACTGAGCCCCCATGTGGGGCTCTGCACTCTACACATGGGATTGATTCCCTCTCTCCCTCTCTCTCTGCCCCTCTCCCACTCTTGCTTGCGTTCTCTCGCTCTCGCTCTCTCTCTCTCTCGAAATAAATAAATAAACCTTAAAAACAAACAAATAAATAAAATATCATGTTTTAAGTACTGATATAAACTAGTAAATCAAACTGAGCCAAAAAAAATGGACTGGCGGGGGGGGGGGGGGCATTCATTCAAGACAAACAAGTAGAATGATTCTGAAGAGTTAAAAATGTGAACTAAATGGGGCACCTGGGTGGCTCAGTCGGTTAAGCATCCGACTTCGGCTCAGGTCATGACCTCACTGTTTGTGGGTTCAAGCCCCGCATTGGGCTCTGTAGTGACAGCTCAGAGCCTGGAGCCTGCTTCAGATTCTGTGGCTCCCTCTCTCTCTGCCTTCCCCAACTCACTCTCTCTCTCTCTCTCTCTCTCTCTCTCTCACAAAAAAATAAACATTAAAAAAATGTAAACTAAATGGAACATTCTTTATTAATTTCATGTGCCTCTAGCTTCTATTTAATATGGGAATTTTGCAATGCTTAAAAAACGGAGTTCCTTTTAAATCAACCATAAAAAAATTGGTTTCCCTGCATAAAAATAAAAATACACATGCAGTTAGATGAGCAACTTAGATATTCACTAATAAACTTACATATCCTATTAAAATTCATTTTAAAATAATTTATAGGAAACAATAAAGCACAGAATTTGAGAACCAGAAAGGATATTAAAGCACATTTAGTTGGCTCTTTATTACGTTAACTTACAAACTACATTTACTTTTCCCAGCACTGTTCAAAAGCCCCTGATGGGTCAAGAGAAGGGTCTATATTCTGTGCTGTCCAGTAAGACTGCCACCAACCACATGTAGCTACTTAAATTTAAATCCATCAAAATTAGGTAAAATGTAAACTTCAGCTCCTCAGTCACACTACCCCACTTCCAGAGCTCAGAGCCACGGGGACCAGCTGGCTACTACCCTGCACAGCATCAAGGGAGACTGAACTTTTCACTTGCAAAAGAGAATGGGAGACTGTTACAACATGCAATTGTAATGGATGCCCGTGAAATAAAGTATCACTTATTTCTATGGTTTTCTATTTAGTCTCTTTAAAAGAACCAAAATATTTTTAAAAATCCTGAAAGTTTCAAGTGCCTTTTTTTTCAATGGAATTTTTTTTATTTATTTATTTATTTTTGAGAGAGAAACAGAGCATGAGCAGGGGAGGAGCACAGAGAGGGGGACACAGAAACTGAAGCAGGCTCCAAGCTCTGAGCTGTCCACACAGAGCCCGACGCGGGGTTCGAACTCGTCAATCACGAAATCGTGACCTGAGCCGAAGTCAGATGCTCAACCACCTGAGCCACCCAGGCGCCCCTTTTAATGGAATTTTTTACCAGAATTCCTAGGCTAACCTTTTTGGTGGCTACTTTGTTGGAAGCGCATCTGTCTTTAAGAGAAGCATCTCTGAATTGTAACCAATTCCATTCCTAATTTCTATAGGTTCCTTGGGCTGAGAGCCAACTGAATGTGACTTGACTCTGTAATTCAAGAACTCACCTGAATCCAAGGAGAGAGCGAGTGTCCAAAGGAAAGGCAGAACAAAGACAGCCTCCTATTTTAATAAACACTAACGGGTAAGAGAAGCATGTCCATTTAGAGTTCTGATTTCAAAATGTGCTGCCCAAGTTTATGTTAATGTGAATAACATTAATAATGTTAATCTTCCACTGGCAGCTAAGGAAAAATTCTTCATCAAGGTTACATGATATCATCAAAATAAATATTCTTAATAAAGTAGACTTGCACAATTTTATACTCAGAGGCAAACATGAGGGCACCACGTGAAGTGGGTAGCCCTCCCTCATTCACTGGTGCTGTAACACTGAGCAGACCCTGGGCTCCCCTGGCCCTCTGGCCGCCCCACCCTTTGTCCCACCATCTACAAAATAAAGCTACCAGCCTAGCCCATTTACTTCTTATTTCTGATTGTCAGTCCCCGAGACACCATAAGTGTTTTAACAAACATTTGAGAACTGCTGTTGTCAACTACACAGATACTAAGCTAACATTCCTTCTAGAATTTCAATCTTACAATTTTCATTTAGGAATTTGAGAGAAACTTTCCCATCAAGTAAATAAAGAGGATTGTTTTAGGCGTTTTAGGTACTATTAAAACAATTTTAAACTTCAGAACTATATGAACCAAGGAATGTAAATCTTTCCTAACCCAAGCCCACTCTGGGTAGAATTCTAAGATGACACCCAAGATTCCCAGCTTGTGGTGTGCATATCCTGTGTAATCCTCTCCCCATGATGCAGAGAGGGCCTTTGAATATGTTGGGATATTACATTCATGATTAAGTTACATTATGTGGCTAAGGTCAGGGACTTTGCAGATAAAACAAAGGTCCCTAACTGGCTTACTTTGAGTTAATCAAAAGTATGATTATCCTGGGTGGGCCTGATCTAATCAGTGGAGGCCTACTTAGAGAGTGCCTGCCAGAGAGAAGCGCCTGGGTGGCTTGGTCCCTTGAGCATCCAACTTCAACTCAGGTGATAATCTCCTCATTTGTGGCTTCCAGCCCTGCATCGGGCTCTCTGCTGTCAGCACAGAGTCTACTTCAGATCCTGTCTCTCTCTCTCTCTCTCACTCTCTCTGCTCCTTCCCCACTCACACTCTCTCTCTCTCTCAAAAATAAACAAACATTAAATAAACAAATAAATAAATAAAGGGTCAGAGAGACTCTCTCCAGCTGGCCTTGAAGAATAAGCTGACAGGAGTTCTAGGGCTGCAAGGAAATAAACTCTGCCAACAACCGGATGAGTCCCAGGCCTCATATGAGGTCCCAGCCTCAACTGCCACCTGTCATCAATCTTAGGAGATGCAGAGCAGAAGACTCAGCTATGCTGTGCTTAGATTCTGACCCACGGGCTCCATGAAATAATAAATGAGGACTGTTTTAAGCCTCTATGTTAGTTATAATTTATTACATAGCAACAGAAAACTAACATATTCCCAAGCTCATCCACGGTCTCCTATTTGATGTATCTCATTCAGAAATTTCCTCTGGATACACACATACAAACACACATAGACACTGACACAGTTCTCTCAACAACTCTGTTACATCGTGCTGATACATTATTATCCCCATTTTATTTTATTATTTTTTATTATCTCCATTTCTCCATTTTAAAGATAAGGAACTTGAAGCTAAATGACATGGGAAAAAAATGACTATGGTAAGGTCATGGTAAGGCATGAATTAGCTCTCTGCATTAATTAGCTCATGTAATCATCTATAGTACTATATATAGATATAGATACAGATATACATATACACTATATATAGTACTACAGATATATACTATAATATATATGTGTGTGCATATATATATATATATATATATACATATATATGTGTGTGTATGTGTATATATATATATTTGATGACATAGCAAATCCTAAGAAGTCGTAATTTTTCCAAGATGACAAAGTAAAAAAGCAGAAACAGAAATGTTTGAATTTGGGTCTATTTAATTCTGAAGCTCAAAAATTCCAACAACTTTCAGTTCTTATTCTCTGATGATTACTCTTAATTAGAAATAAATATCTAGGGGTATTGGGTGGCTCAGTTGGTTAAGCATCTTTTGATTTTGACTCAGGTCATGATCTCATGGTAGTGAGACTGAGCTCCTCGTGGGGCTCCACACTGGGTGTGGGGCACTTAAGATTCTTTCTCTCTCTCTCTCTCTCTCTCTCTCTCTCTCTCTCTCTCTCTCTCTCTCCCCCTCCCTCCCCCCCCTCTCTCTCCCTCCCTCCCCCTGCCCCTCCCCGACCCCATCAAAAATTGTTTAAATTAAAAAAAAAGAAATAAATTTCTAAAGTTCATCAACAGTGAATTTAAGCATGTGTGAAGACAGATGCTAATACATCAGTAAACTCTGTCATTTATATGTATGACAAGCATCAGAGCTCCACTGTCTAAGGAAACCAGCAGCAGAGTGAAAAATCAAGACCCAGAGAAAATTAGAGATCCACACCTTCACACAAAATACAAATGGGGGCAAAATTATTTTATTCCACTAGAGTTTCTGAAGTAGGCAAGCCGGTGGTCGAAACAAGGCTGAGAGAGAACCAATCAGCTTAAGCAAGACATAAGTATGTCACACGACACGGGGACAAAAGCAAAATCCATCAAGGAAGCTAATGTTGGTGACTAATGCCCAAAATTTGGCACTATTAATGACATATGATTAAAATAGTTTAGAACATATTGTTAATATTCCAAAACTTAAAATATCTTAGCAGACTTACCAAGCAATCTTGATTGAAATAGTAAAGTGTATTTCATGTGTTATAGAATAAAATGTAAGACATTTTTTAAACCAAAAGTAATGTTCTAAAAACGTAAAGCTTTTATTCCTAGTAATTAAATACAAAATTCTATAGAATGTCTACATTCTGTGTAGTTTGCTAATCGACACCGAGAAGGCAAACATTAATTTTCTTCACAAAGTTTGAATTGCTTTAACGTAGAATTGGTTTGTCTGATACCAGTCTACAAAGAAAGGAATTAAGGAAAAAAAATGAGCAAGACAGAAGAAAACGAAATTGAAATTACTGAGCCTTCTAACTTATCGGATATTGTCTTTTCTTTAGAAAACAAGGATATAACTCTGAAGTATGCTTTCAAACTCCTATTCCAATAAATGTTCCAGAGAGTAAGTTCCCCCGGCCACATAAAGCTCACATACGTTAAGTCACGCATCTAAAGACAGACTAATAGTTATAAAACTAGTGTCAGTGGAATAAAGCTGAATAGGGTTCATCAACGTGGCTTTTGGGTAACTACTATATATAAAGTAATTGTATTATTTATGAGGCCTTACATTTTTCTTCCTGACACCTCTTTTCAATAAATGCAGGAAAGTCACCATGCCCACCATGTGAATTCAGCAGCTTAAACCAAGCTCATTCAGACTACATTCCTTTCTCCAGGTGGTTATCTTAAAACATGTACCAGCACTCACGGGGACAGTCTACAGTATAGTTCCAGCACCACCCACTCTTGGGCTGGAAAGGGATGTGATTTTAGTCAAGACCGACAAACTTATTCTAAACAGAGAGTTGCATTCATATTAAATATCTTCTGGATAATTCGGTTAACACACAAACACACAAATAAAACCAACTGAGATATTAATAGTGGGGTATGATTTCACTCACCATCCATTCTTTAAATAATTTACAACTAACTTACATTAATCAAGTTCATCTCTAAAGTCAAGTTGTTTGGAACCTGACGTCCATTTTCCAGAAAGATACTAAACTGAAATTACATTTCCCAGCCTATAAACACATTCAGTGATGCCGGAAGCTGACTATTCTTTACAGCAGTGCTTCCCCTAGAGCGAAGGTCACCAGCTTCACGCTGAGGGCCCGCTCTCCAGGTGTGCGGACTCTCCTCACACGTGGTAAGAGATGTGGTCCCAAGATGCTCCCATCCCCTCACTCCAAGCGGCCGGCACAGAGCCGCAAGCCAGAACAACCAGGCACAACAAGAACGAGCTACCCCTCACTAGGATGCTGCGCAGTGTGCATGATCTCAAGCAATCCCGGCAATAACCCATAAAGTAGGAACTTTTACTCCCGTTTTCAGCAAAACAAGCAGGTGAAAAGATGCATCGACCGAACCGCTCAGGTCACAAGCCAGAAGTGCTGGTGCAGAGATCCAAACTCAGATCCAACCAACCCCATTCTTACAACTCTACCTGACAACACGGGAAGTGTTAAGAATGTTGAGATCATAGGTAGCCCTCCATTCACAGAGGATATTTCTAAAAACATGCAGAAAACCAAAGAGCAAAAGCTAATCACAAAACGGGTTCCGCACGAGACATGAGGATGTGGATGAGAATGATGGAGGAGGAGAAGAAAGGCTTAATTTGCACTCTGCCTCCTAAAACATAACCTCCCATGAGGATTTATTTTCTTAGTAAGGGACAGTGAATAATCAGTTAAGACAAAGAGTTTCTACGTTCATCTTCTCCAAATGTTTCACATCTTTGTATTACATTTTTCAGACATTATTTCTCAGCACTAATGTGCTCACTCACAACTTCCCACTTTGGAGCACCTGGCTGGCTCAGTGGGTAGAGCACGCGAGTCCTGACCTCAGAGTCTTGAGTTCAAGCCCCACATTGGGTGGAGAGCTTACTTAAAAAAAAAAAAAAAAAAAAAAAAAAAAAAAATTCTCAGTTTTGCCCTCATTTTTGTAAATGAGGGCAAAATGAGCAAAATATTCAACTGCTCACGCCAACTTACACTTAGTACTAAAACTAAAATACTGGCTACCGAGTAGCATTACCAGGAACAGCGGCTTAAAATAATCATTTCCAGGGGTGCCCGACTGGCTCAGTCCGTAGAGCGTATGACTCTTGGTCATGGTCATGAGTTTGTGCCCCTGTTGGATGTAGAGATTACCTGAAAATAAAATCTTGTAAAAAATAAGTAAATAACTAACTAACTCGTTTCCAGGTAATGTGTAACATCCAGACAAGACGCTGTCTGGCTAACAACATGCGAAAGCACGGCCTTGTGGCATACCAGCCTCCTGCACTCTGTCTGTCCCAGCGACTGGGAACAGACAGGGACTGGGAAAGGTCTTTGTGACCAAAGGTGAAAACAGGGACGGTCCTTTCCTAGGACATAAAGAACAGGAAACAAGTTCAGCGCCCGAAACTCAACATGATTCTGAACTTTGCATACATCTACTACAAAGATTGACTTAACTGAAAAGAAAAATAAATTATGAAACTGAGCTTCCTATGGGATAAATCACAGTTCTTCATGAATCTTATTTCCCCCACTACCAAAATAGCCACAAGACCCTCCCCCCAATCACATTCATACAGTATTTATATTTCAAATATAGTTGTAAGTTGATGTTGTAAGACAGGATCATTTCAGCTCACTGATCAATTCAAACAATACCAAATACACTAAAAAGTCTAAAGCTTACATTTTTACTACACTAACAATAATGAATAGGACATATGCTTTAACTCATAAGAGCGGATTGGAAATTTCTATTTCAAATGACATAATAAAGTAAATTCATATTACTATATTTTTAAAGCACTGAAACAAATTTTATGGACAGATATACACACATTTTCTCTCTTCTCCCTCTATTTCTCTTTCTTACTCATCATTCCGAGCAGTGCAAATCAGTCAAAAGAGGGAAGCACCAGGAGGAAAAAAAAAATCTCATTTCCTAATTAATCATTAACCTGATGGCTGACAGCTGATTTATCTTCATGACTTTTTCATACCTATTTAATGACATTTCCTATAGTGATTCCTGTCTTAGTACTGTGAATATTCTTATCTGAAGAGCATATATGTGTGTGTACATATGCATGTATAAAACTAATTTGTATTCAGTAACATATCTTCACATGTTCAAATAAAGGTATATTTTGAAAAACAGAATGCTGCGACCCCTTCAAAGTCCCTCAAAAGACTAGGTTTGTATCTCTCTAATGATGGTTGAGATGAAGCCTCTAATCAAGGCAATTAAAAAGACAATATTATCAACACTAGCAAATAGTAAAGACAGAGAAAAGGAAACAGACTAAGATATTAAAAGAGCTAGAAAAAGAGGCTATTAAAAGTTATCAGTGTTATATTGTGATAACTTTTTCCCCAAATGGAAACCACTCTTTCTAAGCATTTTCACCATCAAAATAAGAAGATGAACAAGATTTTCAAATATGCCACTTTTTGTTTTGTTTTGTTTTGCTTTAGGTTTCAAGGTCTTACTTAAATTCCAGTTAACCAACAGTGTAATAGTAGGTGTAGCATTTAATATCACTCGACACCAGGTGCTCATCGCAAGTGCCCTCCTTAATCCCCATCACCCATTCACCCCATCCACCCACCCCTGCCCACCTCTCCCACCAGCAACCCTCAGCATGTTCTCTACAGTTAAGAGTCCATTTTGCGGGTTGCCTCTCTTCTTTTAAAATCTTGGTATGCTATGAACAGCAATATACCCGTAAAGCAGTGTTTGCCCACTCTAAAGTCTGAATGTGACTTTCAAGTTAAGCAAGAAATGGTTAACTACCATTTGTTTGGCTGAAGGTCTGTCTTGTTGAATGATAAATTAACAGTACAAACACACGGAGATTCATCCCATTTACCGGAAAGAAAATGGGCAGCATATCGTAAATATCTTAGAGATACTTTAAGTCGTGGCACCTGTGTTGAGGCTAGGTACCATCCAGTTCTGCTTGTACCACATCAACAGTAAACAAAATAAAAACAAAGCAGGGAAAAAAAAAAAAAGCAAAGCATGTTAATATACAAAGGATACATCCCAGTAATTAAAACAAAAAAAGCATATCTCACCTGTATCTTAAAGACACAAAAAAGTACGTAATCTGGAAAGTTTCAGAACTTAGTCAAGATTACTGCATTTTTGCATGATACGCAATACTCGAAATGTATATTTAATTATGACGTTTGGATAACCAAGCTAACAAAAAATAATTTTACTGTTTACAAACTCCCTCCAAAGAGAATTAGCAAACTATACCTCTAACTTAGGCTCCAAAATTTTTTAACTTTACCTGATATAAAACAGTTGGAAAAAGAGGCTATTAGAAGTTATCTATATATTTGTATTACAATAACTTTCCCCCTAAATTGAAACTAAGTTTTTATTTTAAACTTAATAAAAGTTTATTCTAAGCATTCAACCATGATTAATACATATTCATGAATTGAAGAGCAAATTTCATTTATTCCATTAACCCCTGCTATGCTGGGCAAAACAGCCAGAGAATAATCAACAGTAATTTTTCTTAAACGACACACCCTTTCCAAACTGTTAAGATATAAAGAAGGAAGACTGAGCAAGAAAGGTAGCTACTGCAGAAAAACAAGCCTCACCTAGAGGAACAGAGTATCTCCGTGAAGGTGGAAAACACCAACCTCACACTCTTAACAGGGGCAAGCCTGGATAAAGTTGAGAAATAAACTGTGCCATCACGTGCAAAAAAAGAATCAACAAAGTAATGGCAGGGAAAGCACTGCTGGATTGTGTTATTACTTTGGACCTTTAAACAACATTTTAAAAATGAGAAACTCTCGATTACACTACCTGATGCAAAGGTAGGGCAGGAGGGAGACAGCTGAGTTTCAAAACCGCTGCCAACCGATGTCTCCCGCACGGGGACTCTAGTACGTACGTAGATGTATATTCAATGAAAAAACAACTTATGAAATATTCATTTGAAAAGTAATTAAGTCTTGCAACTGAAAAGCTAACCTTTCACAACACAAAAATCATCATGCAGCTTTAAGATTAACACATTCTATGTCCTCTGGTGCTTTATTACAATTTATTTAACACCTCATCTACGTTATTTGGACTGTTGAGATATTTTTCATTTCCTACAAACTAAAATAAAAATAACCAAAGAATCATTCTCCCCAAATATCTAAAACAAAACCTTCACAGACCACATACAAAAGATATGAATACAACTTCAGTAAATTTTCCTAAAATATTCACGAAAAAGAAACCTTTTCGGGTAACAGAATCCATACTTCAATTGAGGTTAAGCTGTTTAAAAAGGAGCTTTTTTTTTCCCCCAAAATCAGTAACTCCAAATTTACAATTTTACACACACACACACACACAAACACATATACACAACTTCCTATGACCTGGATATACACATAACACTATGCTACCATAAAAGAATTTAAAACCACAACTCTCTCAAATAATCCTATCCTAATTTTCCCTTCCCTATTTGCCTGTGTGTAGTCCCAACACAGCAACACGAAGAGATTTTTTTTTTTTTTTTTTTTTTTTTTTTTTTTTTGGCCAGGGAAGAAACTAGGGGGATTTTTAGGCTTCAATGGCCAAAACAGACTATTAGCTTCCATTTGGCTATTAGTCAAATAAGCAGAGTGGTCTCTAAAGTGTCACCAACAGATAGCAATAAATTCTCAAAATGAGACGTAGCACCTGCTTTTTTCATGTGGAAGGGAATGAAAAAAGCTGATTCAGCACATGCAGTATATCCATTCAAGTCACATACTACTGATGTCACAGAGAGCTGTGACAGCTCACAGTCCTCAAGAGCCAAAGGTCACAAGATGAGTTAATAAGGCATACATCTGAGTCTATGACAAGGCCAGGCTTTTTGTTTTTGTTTTTTGGGGTTTTTTTTTTGGTTTGGAGGAGAAGAGCTGCTGAGGACAACACTCCCCATCACCGTGAGAGTCAAAATGCAGAATCTTAGTGACTGCTTCCAAGAGTGACAGAGATTCAGACACTGAAACAAAAGAGTGGTGTGCAAGGGTCTCTCATTCAAGCGTTCTGAAGGAGCTTCTCTCCATACTTGGCAAGCATGGATTTATTCTAAAGAAACACAAGGAAAACTGTTTCAGAACCCAGATTTATGTCATGCCTAGTTCACTCTATAGATAATCTGTCACCCCTCTCAGACCGCTACCTCATCAGCACATTAAAAATTTCAATTTTCAAAATAAACATGATGCAATTTCTGTAAACAGGGAGAATCTTACATAAATACACCAAGAGGAAAAGTTTGTGTTGAGGAGTTTTGTTTGTTTATAAAACAAACTCTTCTATGGTTCTGACTTAAAGTAGCATTTGATGGTTCTTAGTAAATACGAAGAGGTGTTTTGTTTTGTTTTGTTTTTGGTCTCGGTATCATTTTGAACCCCAAAGCTCATTATAACAGAGAAGACAACTCAAAACCACAATACTTAATTGCACGGTATATTGAGGTTTAATACTTTCTTAAACAGGCTCATTCCATATGGATCCGTGCAATCAGTTAAAATGACAGTATACAACGATCTCCGACAAGAAATTACATTAAGTTTTCTAAGCAGATTATAAAACAGTACAGAGATAGGACTCTGATTTTCTAAAAGAAATGAATTATCTATGAATATATGGAGAAGGAAAATCTAAGATACAAAAAATAACAACTCAACTTCATAATGAAAACATATTACCTGTGTGGTTGTAATAACCAGTGAAGCTCTCTCTAAACAGAGAACAAGACGCGCTAAGTCTCTTTCTTTTCTTTCCAATCTAACTCTACATTCCTTACCTGATGCAAGAATACAACACAGCTCAATAAAGTAAAGCCACTAAAAAACCAGAACCTGGCCAAATGAGTTATGGAAACTACATAATGCTTCTTTTTTTTAAATTTTTTTTTATGTTTTTATTTCATTTTTGAGAGAGAGAGAGGCAGAGTGCAAGTAGGGGGGAGGTAGAGAGAGGGAGACACAGAATCTGAAACAGGCTCCAGGCTCTGAGCTGTCGGCACAGAACCTGATGCAGGGCTTGAACTCACGGACTGTGAGATCATGACCTGAGCCGTCAGGATAAGTCAGACACTTAACCGACTGAGCCACCCAGGTGCCCCACTACATAATGCTTCTAAAGCAATGGACATAGGTACGCATTTCTGTAAAGCTTTCCAAAACTAAAAACTAAAAAACAAAACTGAGAAGCGCTGAGATGCATTTCACTCTCATTTTATTTTGAAATTTTAAAATAACTGCTTAAAGACAAGGCAAAAAAGGAAATCTGAATTTACTGAATGTCATTTACCCTTTTAGAGTATTTTTAAAGAATGTAGGTGTATGTGAAACTATATACATTACATACAAAATTATCTATGAAATAAATCAGCATATCCATCCTTTCTAGTAAAAACAGGGTGAGCGGCATAGTGGAGTTGACTTATTTTTATAAGAAGGAAGAACTGGCAGGCTGCTCCCACCACATGGTATTTCTTACTTTAGTAAGGAATATTTTTCTTTTCAGAAATACATTCCTCAGAAAACACAATCTCACTCCTATAAGATCAGACAGAGTTGTTCCTTAGCCTCGTGGGCCCATGTATTGCCAGTTCAAGAAACCCCAGCAAATACTACCCGTGTATCAACTTCACGTTCAACAGGAGACAAAAGTTATGCATGATCATGCCCTTCGTCCCGAATTTCAGGTATTCCCAGTAACGCTGCTGATCACCACCAGGCTTCTATCAAGAGGTCACTTAAGTGGTCACCCTGAGATATGGACCAAGAGCAGGTGCAGGGCAAGGCGCGTGTGCCGATGGGACAGCTCCACGCCCCGTCACGCAGGGCGAGCCACACGTGGGCAGAGGCTCTGAGGGGCAGTAATTGCCCATGGGCATCAGCCAGCAAGCAGCGGAAGGCGGGGCCCAATGCCGTGCACAGGAAGTCACCTCAGCTCTGAGAACACACGGAAGGGCCAAGGTCACAATTCTGTTTAGGTCAGCATTTCGCCCCCCCACGCCCCCCAAGGTCCTCGCCAGTGATTTCTTCCATTCCACTCTCCAATATACGCCCCTTAGGTTGTATGAACAGCGCCACATTTTTCAATGTAGTTTTTGGCTTGGAATGTGACAGTGACAGACAGTTGATTGAATGTAAAAACTACCTTAGTACTTGGTTTCTACTCAGGAGCCCCACACAGCAGGCACTGGGCCACAGAGCACGCACATTCTGCCCGTTTCAAGCACAAGGGGCTCCGACCTCTTAGCATGGAGCAAGAGAGGTCTTGGCAAGAGCTGAGAAGTTTGGAGTTTCTTTCTGTCTCTGTTTTCTAGGAGTGATTTCTTTCCTTTTCCTCAAGAACATATAAAACTTCAAATTCAGAAACCAACGTTCCATTTTACAATTATTTGTTCCTTTTCAACAACAACAAAAGGCTGCCCATTGTGCAATGGTGTTTTTCAAAGTGGCCCCCTGAACTACCCAGGTAAATCCCGTGAGCTCTGCTCTCTACCCTGGCGCTTGGTTTCATACAGTGTTTAGGGAATAATTCTGCTTCTTCACTGGACAAAATCCCCTCTATAAATTCAAGCCTTAAAAAATACAGGAAACTGTTGTGAGCCTATGAGTCTAAAACCCTGTAACTTTGGCAAATCCAAATCCTATTCTAGTTTACCAGGCTAGTTTTTTTTTCCCCTTCTGAGAGCATAATTTAGTTTCACCCCCATTTGACAACTGCCCTGTAATAAATGCAGAGACGAGAAGTGAAATTGTTGCTTTAATTTTTCAGGCCATAGTAAATAGCTGCACTATGGAAACAAGCTTGAAGGAAAGCACACCCAAACCCATATAAACGAAATACATTTGCTCATAAACAAAAATAGTACTTTTAAGGGCAATACTTTGTCAATAAAACAAAGTTTATGCACATTATTTCTTACTGGTTGCACTAATATAACTACAAAATGAAAATATAATTTTAGTTTACTATAAATTAGGATAAATTATTTTAAGAACAATAATTCCATTATATTAATACACAGGGGAACTTACTATGAGTCAATAAAGGACATCTGTCATGCAAACAGATGCCACATCACACATGTACAAAGCCCAATTCCCCATCAGAAAACAGAAATGTCCTTTTTTTTTATTTTTTAAGCAAAGAGATTTAGGGATTGTAAAGGAAAATGAAATACTGCTTTAAAAAAAAAAATCACAAAAGCAGTTTGGGATGAACATAATGTTCTCACTTAAATCAAGACATGGACGATCTTCAAAGACAATCCTGAACGAAAATGTAAGCAGTGAACTTGGGCAGCCACAGAGCAAACCAGAGAAAGACACATGATGTGCAAACCTGACAACTGCCAGAAATGGACTGATGAAGGGCATGGGGGGAGTGGGGCAGGAAAGTCACTTCGACTTCACTCATTCGGAAAGTAGACTCTTCCCGTCCTGATCTGAGAACAACCCAAAGTGACCGAACAAAGAACTACTGGGAGCAGAGCGGAGACTGGTGCTCACGCCGCCCCCAGCCCACCCCCCCCCCCGCCCCCCCAACAGCAAGTTCATAGGTAGGTGCTTTCTCAGCAGAAACAAAATCTTTATGGCCAAATGCCTCAAAGGTGTGTTAAATCACTTCCCACTTTTAACACTGCTCCTGCAGACATCACCCACTAAACCATACACAAAGAAAACTCTAGCGGGAGAAATCTAAAGCTTTAAATATTATTTATTTATTTACCAGGGGGTGGGGGTGAGGGCGGTGAATTTGTATTTTTTAAACAGAGGATATATTTCAAAAGAAGGAACGGAGTCGACTCAACTCGGCAACTGTTACACTTTTTTTCTAAAGACTTCTCGTAAAACTTTAGTAAACTGCTAAAATTTTATTGAAAATATCCTGAAAAATAAGACATTACATCCATCTTTTTAAGAGGTTTTAAGAACAAAACCCTATATGCTGTAACAACAAACAATTCAAATTAGGCAAGACCTTTCCAAGAGCACGAAATGATGCTCGTTTTCTTGCTTTCACCCTTCATTGACTAAAAAGCAGAATATTAGAGCCAACCGTTAAACAGAACACCAAGTATTTTCACCAACGCAAGAGAGAATTCCATTTTGCACAGTATCTTTTCTATGCAAGTCCCATAATCTTATTAACAAAAGTGTGATAATTAAATAGTCTTTGGGGTTTTGTGTTTAGTCTGAAGCACATATAAGGAGTTAACGATTCTGCTTAACTGAAAATTCCAGATAACAACCAGGTTGGAAGCAAGGGAAGAGGGCTGCTTTATTTTTCCTTACCTTTTAAAAGTAAGTGGCTTCATTAGTGAACTACCTCTCTCTCACTCCTGTCCTCATCATCTTTTGTGCTTTGCTTCATTAAGTGGACTACAATCACTCCTCGGTTTTAATAGAGCTTTTTTAATAGAAATTACCCAGATTACTGACTTTTCCCAAAAGAGGGACAGGGAGGGAGGACTATTGTTTCCCAAAAGAAGAAAGAGAAATCCAGACTTGAATTAAAAACAATTATTATTCAAAAGAAATACTTTAGACCTTTGGAGAGTATTTAAATATCCCCCAACAAGATGGGTAAATACATACCGCGACAAAACATATCTGCTGAAAAGCGCTTCATAATCCCAGGGATTCTGTATTTCTTCCTCTTTCCTCAAACCAAGAACGTATCCGTCATAACAGCACCCTACACGAACTCAAGAACTGCTTAGTAAGATGAATTCATATATTCCCCTTCTCCCACCATAAATAAGACAAATTAGGTTTACAGACTGAATAAGCAGGAGCAGCAGGCGACAACAGCCCATCCGTCTACTCTTGATGCTGAAGTGTACGTTACTGCCATCGGATCAAACAAATATCGAGAAAATCATTATTACTCATTCCTGGTGTTTTTCCTCCTCCTTAAGTGCCGTGGGGTGGGGTTTAAAATCTCAAACATGTTCCTAGGTGTGGGATGATGACCCTGAAAAAAGAGTCGGTCTTTAACCGTTTGCCATCAGGAAACAGATCTCACACACCAGCTGTACCTCTTACCTCGGCTGTTAAGTGTAGTGTTCAGGGACGTGAATGCAGACAACAAGCAAAAGCTGAGTTTTGAAGGGGGTGACAAAGGAATCAGAAATCCTGGGACGTCGGGGTGCCTGGGTGGCCCAGTCAGTAGAACATCCGACTCTTGATTTCAGCTCAGGTCATGATCCCAGGGTCGTGGGATCAAGCCCCCTGTCGGGCTCCGGCCCTGTGTCAGGCTCCACGCTGAACGTGGAGGCTGCTTAAGACTCTCTCTCTCTCTCTTCCTCTGCCCCCTCTCCCCCGTTCATGTTTTCTCTAAAATACATTTATTTTTAAAAAGTGACTTTCACTTAAAAAAAATCCTGAAACACATTATTCAAAGTACCAACTACATTATTTTAAGTGTAAAATATAGTTCTTATGAAAATTCTAAACACGCAGAGCACTAAAATAGAGAAGTGGCCACCACTCTTAAATCTAAGGGGAAGGCAGGGCCACATACAGATCCCCTGACGCAACACAGAAATCTACTTGTCCGGGAGACACGGGGACATGGTGGGCAGCAGGTCGGACTCCATACCAGGGGACCCCTCCATCCTCACGCTCCATCACCGAGACCCCTCCTCACCCGGCAAATGAGGACCTCAGCCCTAAAAAGAGTCAGAGTTGGAAAGTTCCTACGCTGCCCTGAAATTGCCACCTATGCTCAGGCTGTAAACATGAAACTATCTGAGGCTTGTAAGAGAACACACGTCCTGATGCCCTTTACAATTAGCCAGAAGGAAAAACATCCTAAATATCAGCAGACATCATCTGGACACATTCACGGGAAACTATTTTCAACACCATCGGCTGAACCCCAGGCTGCTTCTCAGATGTGACACCTGAGTTCTGAGAAAGATGCCAAACCACAGACCTTACGACACTTTACGCTTCACATCCAAAGGCGGCAGCTTAACCCTGCGCAGCGGCACAGGGGAGCAGAATCCGGAGCTCCACGAGATACGCTCTGCTCCCCATGGGTCACACTGTTGATTGACCTACAGTCTGGGCCCAGGGGCTTGGACCTCGCAGCAGAACCTGACCTTGATATTGGCATGCACGTGGAAGGGAGATGGGTATATCCAGAAGACATCCTTAAGGTAACCACCCCTGTAATCACTATTTCCAGTAAATAGAGATAATTGAAAGCACAGATAAACAGGCAAGTAGAGAGACAGGGAAGTACTTCAGCTTTCTAACTTTTGAAACAGCACTCGAGCACACAGCAATCATCCACTGAAGGTGCAATTACCCTCACTCCTGAAATCTTGCTTTTCAATCTATGCACCAAAAGCCCGTAAAAGATAAACTCTACACCTAAATTATTTTTGTGCCTGCCATCTCCTGTACACACGTATGAATGGATTAGGTTTAAATGCTAGTTCAGAATGCACTGAAAGCCTGAATGTGAGCGAGCACACTGTTATTCTACCAAAATTCACTCTGTAGTAAAAACAAGCCTACATGGGATCCATAAGCTAGAAATGCACTGTCCAAAATGGAAGCCATTAGCCTCATGTGGCTATTTTAAACTTAATTCAAATTCAATATTCAGTTCCTTACACTAGTCATATTTCAAGTGCTATATAGCAACATATGGCAAGTGGCTAACATATTAAATGACATAGATATAGAATCAACAGGGCAAGATTCAGCAGCCAAATTCACTCATGTATTTGTCTTTTTGTGGGGAGATGCAGAAGTCACTGAAACTCATTAAGAGTTTCAGTCGAGTGAGAGCATGCCCATCCCTCACCCCAATTCAAGCCAAAACTGCTGCCAACTGCAGAAGCTTACATGGCCATCAGTCATACAGGGCCTACAAATGAGGAAGGAAAGGAATACTGTCCCTAGAGAGAGTCTCTAGAGGAGTCTTTCCCACCTGTCACTCCACGAACCACACTGCTCTAAAGCATTCTTTTTCCAATCTCTAAAACTCATTGTCAAATTCTTAATCTGTAAGTGCCCATCTCCCAAGTACCTATGCCCAGAAACGGAGCCCTGGATTCTGCAGACAGAGATGTAGGGGTGGGAGCAAGGTCGGGGGAGGGGGGGGAAGGAGGAGCTTATTGTAGCAAAACCTGTGTGCCTACTCTCCTCGCCTACATGAAAAGACCTGGGACCCAGTCAAAAAAGGATGTCTTTTTGTCTGAATGACTCACTAGGCTCACCCTTCCCTCCTCCCCGGCAGGCAGTGGTGGGCAAGGAGGCAAAGACACCACGTTCTGCAGAAGCAGGTGGCCTGCTCTCTTCCCCGATACCAGGCACTCAGTGCACGTCTTCCCCCCGGGGGAACTAGCCTGTCCCTAGAAAAGACTACACCCATTTAACTTCCCTAGTATCCAGTGCCCCCTCAGTCCTGGATGGTTTGTAATGCAAAGGAAAGCGGGGGCATGTGTCAGATACGTGGATGAATACAGAGAAATAAGGCAGAAATAAAGGAGACCCCACGCCCCGCCCCCAGACACACACTACCTTCTGTCTGCACTAACCATCCTGAAGGGATAAGCCATGGGCTCATGTGACCAACAGTCTCATTCACTGAAATTTTAGGCCCCTCAAATGGGACGCCTTCATTTCAAAGATCCCAAGACCCGGGGGAAGTATGATCTGCCGTGGCCCCATGACATTCAGGCTCTGTTTCTAGGGCCCCTCTGGGGACGGACACAGGCTCTTCTACCTTCTCTTGATGTCCATCTTGCCTATTCCTCCCGGTTACAGGGAAGAAGCCAGCATGTGTCACTTGGTGTGGCAACAGACCTGGCTTACAAAGTCAACTTTCTTCTATCATGCAGAAGACAGGTTTGATGAAGACAAAATTATCTCATTAACAAATTATATGTAACTTTCAATATTACAGAGCCTTTATATGTATAACAGGACTATAGTCCCAAACGTTCTGGATTCCCACCCCGCTTCTAAGTCTTCTTAGGACGGTGTTACGGATATGTAAGGTATGGCCTAGAACACACAGACGTTCTAGATTTATTATTCCTGGGTGAATGGCAACAACCAAAATGTCAAAAAGTTCTGCATTCAGTCTATTTTATTTTTTATATTGTGTTGTAGTGAGAGATAAATTTACACATGACACAAACGTAGAAATTATATTAAATACAACAGATACTAGATTCAGGATCTAAATACATCTTAGCAGGCTAGACCAATGGCCCAAAGCAGCTAAGACAGCACTCAGTAAGGGTAAACGCGAAGGCTGTACTTAGGTTCAAGTACAAGCACTTCCCATCCCAGGGCCAGAGTGGGATGTGGCCGCTAAGAAAGCCAGCCCCCAGCCTCATGACAGTCCAGGACAAAGCTGGTGGCAGGCTGGCTCCACACCAGCCACACTTTTGGAGTATTCAGCCTGGCTGTGGATTCCTATTTGGAGGCACTTACACAAAATGAAGTTTACCGAAGAATTCAGAGTAGGGTGACAGATTTGAAGCCACACAAGGCAGAAAATAAAGGAACTAATTAGCCTAGTGAAAACCCAGGTAAAATGAAAACTACCTTCAAATATGCAAACAGCCATGACTGAGACAAGGGATTTAGATTTCTCTCATGTGGTTCAAGAGGACAGAAGCAAACCCAAATTCAAGAATTTCCTAACAATTTAAATTACCAGAAATAAATTATCTTATGACGCGGTAAGCTCCAAATGTTGAGGCATTCAAAATGATATTTTAGAAGCATATACTATGTGAACTTTTAAGAGCCACCATTATTCTAACGACAAAATAATTAAGAATCAACAAATCATATGTAATATAAGTAACTGGTCTCAGACCAAACAGACTTGGGAGACTATTACTTTTAAAGTTACATTAACTAAAACCTTTTCAAAATGTCCTGCAGTTCCCCAAACCATACACAATCTTTCCTTTGACCTCCTTTGTGAGGGTATAGCACAGGAGAGGGGCTAGAGAGAAACCTGAAACAAAACCATTTAAAAAGAAAGTTACTGCTGCAATTCATGGGCAAAGACTGGTCAATCAACAATGCCATATACAGAGTAACTCATACACACACACACACACACACACACACGTGAGTGTTTTCTCTCTCTCTCTCTCTCTCTCTCTCTCTCTCTCTTCATTTTTAATATTTTAAAAGCTTAGTTCCTTAGAACTTTGTCTCCTCTGAAATCACACAAGACCAAGCAGATAATGGGTTAAGACCAAAAACTAAAAGAGCGACCGAGCAAATCTGACTGCATGTTTGAAAAAGCCTATAAAATGTTACAAGCAAAACAGGAAAGCCTGTGTTAATAATGCATAAACCAAGAGAGAAAAAAAACTACCCATTTAATGGAATAATGCTTTTATCCTTGCAGTTAAAATGAAATAAACCATGACTATTAATCTAGTAAGACCATGTAAAAGTGTAGTTTTTAAACATTTACTCAAAGGGAATGGTCCAGTAACCACTCTAAAAATCAGGGCCTTGTGTACAGCAGTGTCTAAACGCTAAATACCAATCTCCAGTCTGCGGACGCCATTACCCACCCTGTCACCATAGCAACGCTAACAGTATGCCTGACTTCAAAGACAAAGATGTAATTTCAGACTTCCAGCAGCCAGAGGGAGTGGTAAGAATATTCTACCCAGGCGGTGTCAGCTGATGATAAATTATAAAAATATCCAGGAAGGTTATGAGGCGGACTGTACCACATATTCTCATATTCCTGGGGGAAGACTTATATTAGTCAAACACACTGGGAGACAGCAAGAGTAAAACAAAAAGTAAACAAGAAAGGATCTCAATGGACTCTGATTTTTTTCTTTTTTAAAATTACATGGTACAGAGTTCCGCCTCCTTTTCTCTTGCTCCCAGGAGAAAATAAAAATAGCTTCTCCCATCCCCTTTCTCATTCAAATTAAGAGTGACTGAAGATGTGCATGGCTGTTCCAAGGGACTCGCAAAACCACCTCTATAACTGCTACTCCTACATTTGTGAAACTCTGGCATTTGTCAAAAATTGTTTTAGGCACAAGCAGGCAGCTAAGGGAGCAAAATCGATTTGTGCACTTCGGCTACACAAGAGCAGCTACCCTGACTGCCACCCAATCTAATCCCAACAAACTCAAGATATTTTTTAAGCCCTCTGAAGGGAAACAATTTTCCAATTTACAGGGGTTTTTTGTGTCTTTAAAAAAATAACCACATAAATAAATAAAGCTGACATTGACAGTGCTATTTCATGATTTTGTAGCTGTACAATTTTTAAAAGTGGAAGCCCAAAATCTTGAGCAGGTAATTTTCCTAGAGGTAATGAAATACGAGAGAATTAACGTTCCTGAAGTCTCCATAAGGAGGAATTGACCATACTTGAGCTTTTTCACTTATTAAAGGGAGTTATAAACAACAAGACTGGCCTACAAATGAACAGAGGTAGCTTTCCTATATATACTGTTACTATTTTTTAAGAATAAAAGGATGTTAAATTATCTTCTTGTTGAGTTCTGTCACATGGTTGGGGTCTCAAAAAAAATCTAATTCCTTCACAATAACAGGAGCACGATACAGCTGCCCCTTTCTAACAACCAACAGACAGACCCCTGTTCTCCTTCCCCCTAAAGATTGACGAATGGCCAAGAGCCAAAGATAGTTGTGGATTCAAATCAAGACTGGAGTCAAGATCCTTGTCCCCTACTGGGTGGGTCACTGGCTTGCTTGCTGTCCACGTCCATTCCTTCTGAAGTATAAAGCATAGCAACCGACACATGGTTGGACCAAAGATTCTTCCAGGCCCAGTCCTAGGGGGGAGAAGTGGAGGAATCACACGAGCATCACACTCCTTCCACTAAAACTCTGAAGGAGCTAGACAGTTTATGGATTCACCTTTTTGTCCTGAGGAACACATCTCCAATTTTATGATGTACTCAGGTCAACAGGTACAAAAAAAAAAAAAAAAAAAAAAAAAAAAAAAAAAAAAAATCCCAAAGCTTTGCCAGAAGATAAATATTGCAACGGTTATAACTATTAAGTCACTAGTGGAATGTTTGCATGGTAAAATTTAGACCCTCGCCAGAATAACCAATTAATCGTGAGCCCAAATCTTGTAACTCAGAGATGAACAATCTTCTCCCATAAAGACATACAACAGAAAAATGCCAACTTACAAATTGTCACCCATGCGTCAAAACAAAGAAAAGTTTACTTCACAACTGAAGTACTTATTTATTAAATGACTTTTCATCCTGCTACATATTTTATGCTTACAAAATTATTGTCTTCAAAAAAACTCTGAAATGAAAATGGGTTCAGTGAGCTACTCCTTTGGACAGAATTGCTGGATTTGTAATTGTGACAGTTAAGCAAGTTCTAGAAGAAACAGCCAATCAATCATTCGTTCACTTATTTATGTAACAAGATGCCAAACTTAAGTTCTAGACAATTATCCCAAATAAAATGAAAAAACGCTATAAAAAAAATAGAAAACCCGTATTTTGGCATCGTTATTCACTATTTTCACAGGAATATTTATGTGTTCCTTTACAGACTATTTCCTTTCACAAAATAAAAGATTTTACTATCTTACAAAAGTATAAAGGTGATATTCCACTTCAAGAAATGATGCCTTCGGTTTATGTTAATAATCACGCAACCTTACTTTTTCCCCCTTCTACCTAGTCAGGAATGCAGCCTTAAGTTTATTTTTTTTAAGGTTTTATTTTTAAGTGATTTCTACACTCAATGTGGGGCTCGAACTCACAACCCTGAGATCAAGAGTCACAGGCTCCATGGACTGAGCCAGCCAGGCACCCCACAGCCTTGAATTTAATAGTGATTCGTGGTAACTGTATTATCATGGTTTGTTTACTTCTCCATTTTTAACCATTTTTTTAAATTTGTATTCCACTTTGAGTAGCCTCAGTTTATAGAAATGCTTTAGTGCAGGTCAGCTCAATTCCTATTTAGAAACACATGGGTTATAAATTCTATGTAAAAACATCATAGGAAATGAAAATGTTCTGTCACAACAGGACTCTTTCAGTTAAAAGTGGCCACTGGTTTATTTAAAAATAAACAAATTTATTTACACATTCATAGGGACACATGTTAGAAGAATACCTCTTCCAAGCTGCTTTCTTTCATTTTTTTTACTGTTCATTTATTTTTGAGAGAGACAAGTATGTGAGGAGGGGAAGGGCAGAGAGAGAGAGAGGGAGACACAGAGTCCGAAGCGGGCGCCAGGCTCCGAGCTGTCATGTCAGGACACAGTCCGAACGCGGGGCTCAAACTCACAAAGGGCGAGATCACGACCTGAGCCGAAGCCGGACGCTTAACCAACTGAGCCACCCAGGCACCCCTCCTTTTTTCTTTTTAAATGTTTATTTATTTTTGAGAGAGAGAAAGAGAGAGAGAGACATTTTTTTTAAGTTTACTTATTTTTGACAGAGTCTTCCAAGGTGTTTTTAAACACTTTTGTAGATGAAGAAATCTATAGTCTTAAATTTCAATCGTTAAGTTATATAGTGTCTGGGTCATACTTTTTTTTTTTTAATTTTTTTTTTAACGTTTTATTTATTTTTGAGACAGGGAGAGACAGAACATGAACAGGGGAGGGTCAGAGAGAGGGAGACACAGAATCCGAAACAGGCTCCAGGCTCTGAGCTGTCAGCACAGAGCCCGACGCGGGGCTCGAACTCACGGACTGCGAGATCATGACCCAAGCCGAAGTCGGCCGCTTAACCGACTGAGCCACCCAGGCGCCCCTGGGTCATACTTTTTATATTAGAATACCACAGTATAAAAACTTCAGAGAGGCTAAAAAATGAATTATATTAAACTACATATAATTTTGTTGTATTGATGAGAAACTGGGTTTATGAATATATTCAAAAGTAAAATTGGTGATGGTGAGTATCACACACAAGAGATATGGTAAGATAGTTCATAAAATATGTTGGGAAAAGTAAAATATATTGACCTATTTATCACTAAAAGGAACATTCCTTTCCTCTACAATTTGTCCAGGTACGTTTTCACTAGCTACTACTGCTGGCTAAATATATTGGATTTATTAAATAAGCATCGGCAAACGTTCCCTATTTGGGATGTACAATTTATTTTTTTTTAATTTTTGTTAATGTTGACTTATTTTTGAGAGAGAGAGAGAGAGAGAGAGAGAGAGAGAGAGAGAGAGAGAGAGGAAAACAGCACAAGCAGGGGAGGGGCAGAGAGAGAGAGGGAGACACAGAAGCCGAAACAGGCTCCAGGCTCTGAGCTGTCAGCACAGAGCCTGACGCGGGGCTTGAACTCTGACTGGGGAGATCATGACCTGAGCTAAAGTTGGAGGCTTCCCTGACTGAGCCGCCTGAGGCATCTCAAGGGATGCACAGTTTAAACATCAATAGGGGCGCCTGGGTGGCTAGGTCGGTTGAGCGTCCGACTTCGGCTCAGGGCATGATCTCACAGTTCGTGGGTTCGGGCCCCACATCAGGCTCTGTGCTGATGGCTTAGAGCCTGGAGCCTGCTTCAAATTCTATGTCTCCCTCTCTCTCTGCTCCTCCCCCGCTCATGCTCTGTCTCTCTCTCCTTCAAAAGTAAATAAAAACATTGAAAAAAAATTTAAACATCAATAAATACCATGGTCTCAAAGAGCAGGACTAAAAATCCAAAGTAAGATACTTCCAGGATGTTCCCCTTGCAAAACACCACCTGACTCAAAACGACATACTTACTGAATGCCATCTAATCAACTGGGATGAAAAAAGGCAGAGAATTCCAAAAGGTGTGTTTTCTATATTAATAAAATTATTTATGCCCCCTTGATGCCCCTCCTTTCCTCTCTGTATGTGTATTAGGGATAGAGAGGGAGGGAAACATATTTGACTTAGGAGGATATCTTAAGTTGTTTTACCTAATTCCCCACCTTCAGTCTCCCACTAAAGGTGTGTTTATCAGTCACAGCTGGTGATTCCTGGACAACCACTAGGGTTCCTATGGTTATCTGCCTCAGAAACCCGAAAACCTTTTGCAAAATCTAAGGAGTCTATCTAAGGCCAACTTCACTAAAACCAGAGTAGACTTCTATCCATGCCTTTTCTCACGCCTTTTCTTTTCTTTATCTTCTTTTAGGTGATTCTACCACTCCCTGATAATATCACAAGTTGGAAAGAGCAAGGAAAAGCCATTTAGTTACCTACACGACTCTAACCATAATGCTGGGAGAGCCCCTTAGCATTGTTTTGAATTACAATGTATTTAATGTAGTTTTCACATATACACGTTCTTCTGTTATGTGGTAAATAAAAATGAACAACACAGAATCCAAACGAATGCGGAAGAATCCCAGTGGTATTCACACCAACACACTCTATCCGAAGAGGTCCACATACGGGGAGGTCCAATAACGGAGTCTAACGGGCGAGGAGTCAAGGAGATAAAGTTTTAGTCAACAGTCAGCTGCCACAATCACCGGGACTCTACCAAGTCTCTGTTCCGGGTTTCCTCATCCGGAGGAAGGGAATACTGAATCTCGGGGAAGTCTGGTAGACTGGCAACCCTATCAGGCACGGACAGCTAAGTAAGTTTCAAAAGAGGAGGGGCAAACAAATGTAAGAAAGTGACGTTTACGAGTGCTGACACATAAGGCAAGTACCACACAAGAAGTTTTATATACGTTCTATCACATGTAATCCACAGGGGTAAAGGTGAAGCGTCTAGGCAATAAAACTACACTGAGCGTACGCGTGAATGTGCTTTGTGAACCATAATGTGCCTATTTAGATACACTTTTTAAAATCTGATACCCCCAGAAAGGGCCACAATTATATCAAAGGTGGCCAGAACTTTAATATCTTGTTTTCATCCCTATAAAAGTAGAAATTAAGTCAGAAAAATGAATGTTAAGTCAGGGGAGAAAAGTAGAAGAAATAATAAGATCCCTCATGAAATCCCTCAAGAAAGCCAGCAGAATCATTACTTTACCACACCAAATGTTGACAAAAGTGTGTGGCAGTAATGTTCTTCCCCTAAAATAACAAGCATTTCTAATATGGGACTAAATGCCACCCTTGCAGAAAAGGCTAACTTCATTTTGATATAGCTGTCACTGCTCTTACCTTTTCAAATATCCCAAACTTCCACAATGGCAAAACATCTCTGTGATATTACACTTGCTAAACGTATGAATTTTGCAGATTTTATAGATGGTTCTCTGAAGATAAAAAGAGAAGATAGTCTTTTCAATAACAGGCATTCTGAATATAGGTCTGTTTTCTTGTGGATTTCTTATTGCTGAGTGTGTTACAGGAAAGAACACTAATAAGCTAATCCAAATTTTATTTCTATGTTATTCCTACACCTTACATAAAATCTTAAACACGGGAGGCAATCAATAAATGACTGTTAAACGTAATTGAGTTTTTCTGGGTAAAGTGAAACCTGCATTAATCTAGGATGTCAACATTTAGGCACACTAGCTGAAAAAAGACAAATAGAGTAACTACAAAAAAGCAAAACCACTTGGGAAAATCTGAACATATTCATATTTATTCAAGGACACTCATAATTTTAATCTAAATTGGCAAAACAGTGTTTCAAAAGAGACAAGGTCTTAGGTTTGAAAACTAAAGTTGAAGGGCACTCAGGTGTGTTCTAGGACAGGTGCACGCAGGCAGCTGCTGTAAAGGGATGAACTATGGGTTCACTGGGACTCCACCACTGCCGGGACTTTGAGTCCCGTTTCCTGCCATTGTGGAGTCTTTATTTTCACATCTGGGAAGTAGAGCTTTAAAAAAATCTGAAGCAAAATACGTAAAACTACACACATTTTAATAACTTATTAATATTAAACCTTTGCTCTTTATGCAGGAAGTGAAATGACAGTGCTTTAAACACTGGGAGAAAAAAGGGGAGGGAGGGGTTTAATTTTAAAACACCAAGAGAAATCTGCTCAGAGTTCATGGTAATCTCCCTAAGGCCCTATTTCCTCTGCTGGGATTTAAATGTATCACAGAAACTCAAGGTATTCAAAGGAGTAACCGCTACTACACAATAAAAAAGAACAGCTTTCAAAAATAGCATGTGAAAAACCAGGTTCCCCCGCCCCCTCGCACAGTCGCATAGCCTCAAAAAAGAAAAACAAACAAGTAAAAACGTGAAATTTGTATAGTAGACTCATAAATGCACATACTCAAAATAAGTTTCAGAAGAGGAGAAATCATAACGAGATACATGAAACTAAGGGATGCCCCCTCCAGAATGAAATGCAACCAGAACAAAGTCTAAATCATTCCAAAGTAAGCCAAACAAAGCCAAATAAAGTCACCTGGCCCCACCCAAGGAGCATATCAGGATATAAACTTACTGGATTCTCCTAAAAACAAAGGCAATGGGACCAGCCATGAGTCCTAACTGAATTATATATAGTTTCATCTACTTTTGTGATGGCACTCTGTCTTACTCCATGTTAGAGCTAGCAACGCTCTGGTACAATCTGCTGAGTTGTTTACACAAACTCTGCTCCAATACTCTTCAAATCATCTCCGAGAATTTTAGTGAAATGTACAGTTATAGCCACCACTACCATTCTTTCAACATCAGTATCTATTTATGACATTTTAACTCTTATATAAAAGACCTATACAAAAAATAAGGTTTTTGGTAACAAAGAAGAAATGTTTTCTTTTAGGAGTTTTAGAATTCCGGCAGATTTATTCATAAAATCTCATAAAATCTCTGGGTTATTCTTTTCTCCCTAAACCAACTCCCACCACCACGTCACCCCTGTGTTTGCCATCTCCTGGCCACTCAGCTTAAAACCCTTAAAAGCATCTATCACTCATCCCTCCCTTTATTTCAACAATTTTCTCCTCTGCATTCTCACTGCCATCACTTTTTAATAATCTGACTCAACCTCATTAGCGAGATAATACACTAACCTCTTAAGTCGTCTCCCTGCCTCCAGTGGTAATGAAGGCATTTTGAAAATAAAGGCTTTGCATAAATAAAAGGCAGGGAACAATTCACTTGTCTAGGTAACCTGAAAGTACCAGACTTTCAAAAATAGAAGATGGGGTGGGATCTGGCTTTGAGAAGACAAAATACATGTCAAGAAGGGCATGTCTTTAAAGTTCATGTAACTCACACGTAACTCACGCCTACGACATTCACTAAGACCCCTGACTCTGGGCATAGCTATTCTTTTACTAGCAGTTTCCAGTGTTAGTTAACTGAAAGTTTTATTTATGTAAACCAAGACTTTTAAAAATGGTGCTCAATAAATTGTTACACATAATTATTATTATTTTGAAGCCAAATTTTCTCCAGATACAGATAATTACAAAAGACCAATCACATACTTTTGGGGTCATTAGAAGGTGTTAACTAAATCACTGTACTTCTCAACCACCCACACCCATGGTGAAAATAAAAACTGATGAAAGATCCCTACCTTACATGAGAAATTTTTGAAAAAAAAATTATCAGTATCAGCATACAAGTCTAAGATGGGGGCAGGATACTGCTGTGCTCGCTCATTCTGGACTTTAAGAGAAGACATTTACCTGTAGACCAGGCACAGCTTATGTACCATTGTCTCAGGGGACACCACTCTGCTTTGACAAAGATAGTAATAAAATACCAAGTAAAAGGAAGACTTGTGACATACCACTCTGCCCAGATCAAACCAGGGAGCTCCAGAGAGAAAGGAGGGAGACAGGGAGGGAAGGAGAGAGGGAAGGGGTGAGGGGGCACAAAATGCAGGGGACATTTTTCATTAAACTGACTTGGGTTCATCAAGAACAAATGGTGGTTTTCATGTCCCTGGGTTGCTAATATTTCCATTAGTGATAAATCTCAGTTTAAAAAGCACAGGGTGCTTACTCGGTTACTTTTTAGTACACAGATGTAAACCTCGAGTGTCAGAAGTGACTGGAGTCCTCAGATACAGGCCATCAGGGTCGTCCTTACACCAGCATGAAATTAAAACCAACTGCTGATTGTTTTGGTTCAGACAATGGTCTCCACTGGGTTCCCATTGATCCAGTGGGGAAAGGCATTAGACTTTGCATTACAAAGACAAGATTTCATTGTCCTGCGGCTTCCTTTTTGTTTCTTTTTCCTACCTCCCACTTTATACCAGGTGGTCATAAAGATACCGGTATATGTACTTCTCAACTTTTCAAGATAAACCTTTCTCCTTCTCCCAAAACTTCCCTACACTCAAATATGTCAAAGTACCAAACTGATCCCACAGCAGGGAGAGGGAGCCCTCTGCAATCTCGGAGAAGTTAGAGACAGACTCCACAAGAAGACCTGTGGCTCTCCCATAACCTGCATAATAAAGCTATGGACTCAATCAGGCAACTCCAAATCCCTAAGTATGTTCAAAAGCAAATGGCACCCAGGGCGCCGGGGTGGCTCAATTGGTTAAGTGTCCAGCTTTGGCTGGGTCACGATCTCATGGTTCCTGAGTTCGAGCCCCGCGTTGGGATCTGCGCTGACAGCTCAAGAGCCTGGAGCCTGCTTCAGATTCTATGTGTCCCTCTCTCTCTCTGCCCCTCCCCCACTCAAGCTCTGTCTGTCTGTCTGTCCGTCTCTCTCAAAAAATGAATAAACATTAAAAAAAAAAAAAAAAAAAAAGCAAACTGCACCCAAAAATGGGAGGGAAACCATTGCTGGAGACGTCATTACTGAAGGGCATACGCGAGCCAGAACTTTGACAAAGATTTAGTCCTGTTTGCCATTCACCATCATCATTAGAACAGGTATCCAGGCCAAAATATATTACTTTATCACAATAAAGTCATCATTCCTACCATATGAGTCATCATAAGCTGCTCATTTTGTTTCTGGGAGGGAAAAAAAAGGGCAAATGATTTAAACGACTCCCAGCTAATCATTTTTATAATAATCTGATCTAAATATTTAGCCATAATATTATTTACTATCTTTCTGGTCTAATAATCAGGTGCTATATAAATCTGAGAACTCTAGGAAATTAGCTATCAATAACTGAATGCTAAAAATTATATATTTAATTTTTGAATTAATGTTCTCACATGCACTGAACAGGGACAAAATGCACAAATGTATGCACGCAGATTCCACTGCACAGGACCACTGCTCTGAACACTTAAAAAATTCAAACGATAGCTTGATAATGAAATAAAGTGAAAAGGCACACACACCACAATTTAACATTGGATAAAATTTAGGTCCTGTAGAAGGAGACAACAATAGTACCTGACAGCTTTTTTTTTTCTTAAATAGAATGCATTATGAAGAAAAGTGGTTGAGAAAGCTTAGTCACTTTTTTGTAGCTTAAAGCTTTTTTTCCCCCTCTTTTATTCCAGGCTTAAACAAAGTTCAGTGGGGCATCAAACTGCCTGTTTTAAATTACAGTCTGTATTTTAAAATAGAATGCATGCACGGCGTGTTCCTGAAGCTAGGGGGTGGGAGTGTTATTCACGGAAAATTGAAGGCTTGTTGAGTCAATAATCTTCTTTCACACAGTAACAATTTTCAGCTAAAATTTCTTGACCCAAACAAAAGAAAACAAGACCATTCAGTTATTTTACAACGATTTAGAGAAAGAAGGCAAAAGAAAAAGATGAGGAAGAGAGAGACACTTCTAAAACCCTACATTGTGAGGGAAGAATAAAAAATTTTGCTCTCTACATGTATTTATTTCCTCTCCCAAGCTGATGGTTAATATCAAAAATAGTTACTTCCATTCGAAAAGAAAAATAAAAGCAATTAACCAGTCCACAAACGCTACTATGAGCTCCTGCTGGTTACAGAGCTCTTATTATATAACCTACATGTATGCCTTCAGTTACCTACAAAGAGGAAATTTGTAAATTAAAATCTATTTCCCACCTAACTTGGCTAGCACAAAGTAAAACGCATTCAACCCCTTACCCTGGCCATGGCTGCAGAACTGGGGGAAGCCCACTGACCCCTCTGGGTACCAGCACCCTGAAGAAAGGAGGAAGGAGGCTTTCTAGTTCAACACGCCTGCCTTCGGCAGGCTCGAATGAGAAAAGGTACCTTTGCACGTCAGTCCTGGCATAAAAACTAAAATTAAAACCCGAAGTTGTTGTGCGGCGTGGCTTGACCACCTGTCCTACCCAAGCCCCCATGCAAGAATTTCCCACACGCCGTTTTTCTGTGCTTTGTACTGAAGACAAACACGACTGTTCTCCCCCTTGTGCGCAGAGACAGCTCATCTGTCGGAGAGGCTCATGTGTCCAGGTGTGGTTCGGTGGCTCTTTGTGGACACACCTGGGAGTCGTATGCGCCCAGCCTGTGGGGCCACAGAGAAGGCTCCACAGCCTCCCCCAGGTCATCTGAAGAGCAGCAAGCTGGCTCAAAACCTTCCCGTCGCCAATTTGTTAGGGCAAATCCTGTATGCTGACTTTTCTATCAGCCAGGAACATCTGCATTTTTCATCCCTTACTTAATGAGCCTCATTTATCAACTATAGATCATAGTTATCTTTCTATTATCAAAACCAATATCCTGCAAATCAGTTATGTTTCAGTCTCTCTTCATCTCCAATTTTGTCCAGTGTCTATTTTTTATAGTACTCTTTCATTAATTTTTTTAGAACTGACAGTCCCATAAAATGGGTTGAAATTCATTTCCCCCATACTTTAAATGGAAACCTTTAGAATGTTATGTGAACAAGTTTGCAGGGGGTCTGCTTACAGTGTTTTTAAAAATTAAACGAATCTTTTAAAATAACATATTGCCACTAAGCAAATTATCTCAGCTATAATAAATTTAGAATTATCCACTTATTTCAACAGGGCTGAAGATCTCAATTTAGAAACACTTTGCACACAAACACTTCAGTTATTTAAAAGCAAACTCTAGTTCTTTTTAAATATTAATTTATTCAAACTTTCCATATATTTAACCTGCTTTTACCTGGAAGAAATCCAAACTGGTGAGGTTTTATTGGGTATTCATTTACAGAACAAACATTTAAGTGGAAGATTGTTTTGAAAGAAGGAGAAACCTACTTTCCCGCTTCCTACTACTTCTTGCCTTGTTCAAGTATTATCCTCTATTTTCAAAATGACTGCCAATATCACAAATGTAGTCTAAGGGATAAAATTATAGAACATCACATCTTAAAGAAATGAGCCATGTTGGAAAATAACGTTTGTCAAAGTCACTACCACTTTTCCTAAATTCGAACTTTCAAGTAAGGTCTTCACGTGTTTCTCTCAACCTTAATCCAAAAAGAATTAAGGTCTCCATATGGAATAGACCAGTTACTAAAATTACGTTTGAGAAGATGGTAAATCCTACGTAAGAATTCCAACTATTGCGTGTTCCACTTAAAACTTTGCCAAGATATCAAAATGTGTCTGTACCTTCAGTTTGGAAACTATGCCACTGATGAAGGGGTATCTTCAGATACTCTACCTGACAAGGCTCCATCCATCTTCCTGCTCCCTTCCATGACTGCTCACCGGTCACCTCTTCCTTAACTCCCCAACTCCACGGACTCTACTAACGTTTAGAAACACTCACAAACAGCTGATGTCGCCAGCTACACACAGGAATAATCAGTGCTTCAATACTGAAATAAAGTGACAACAACTTACAATTTTTTATATGTTCAGAATGATTTGAGAAGGATCAATCAACGGAAGACAGCTATCCTCTTAACCTTTTACTGAAACCCATTTAAATCAAGTTCAAGATACAAGTAAAAAAAGTTTGGGAAGAGTTCATTCAGCAGCCAAACATCTAATTCTAACCTGGTAGATTTCAACTTTTGCAAAAACCTGCCACCTAACAGGTTAAGAACACTTTAACAATTTGTGTTTTCAATCGGGTTGAAAACTTAGTGAAAAGCAAAACCCAGTTAAAAAATGCTTCACCTAGCTTTTTCTAACAGTTCCCGATTGTTCACAGGAACTGTGTTATCAAATCTACAACACTTAAAATGTCCCTATTAACATATCATCAATATTCATATATGCTGCCAAAGTACACGACCTTTTACCACTATCCAACGTAAGTGCCATTAAAGATTTAAAAAACAAACACACACAGAGTATTCTTTTTCAGGGAAGGCAGATCATTGTAGGCTCTGTTGCTAATACCTAACCCCCAAAGAATATTCTTGGTAATAACAGTTTTCCAACCATCCCCTTTCCGGCTTCCAATATCCTGTTTAACACCCTCTATTTCAAAGAAAAACCGGCATTTACTACCTCCTTCCTTTCACAAAGGGCCAAAAGACATATGTTTTATCGAAACCTCGATATTCCCTTCTAATTGCAAACTTCAACAAAGGTGCCATAAGCAATGTTCCACGCGACATTTAGGGTTTTTTACTAAACTCTGAAAGATACAAAAATCCCTTTTTAGGTCGACCTCTTTAGATATTTCCTATTTAAAGAAGAAAGGGTCAGAAGGAGATTTTTAATGACCTGATGGGCCTTCTCAAAGTCTGTTAGAATGGGGCTGATCTTATTCTGCATCTGAGGCAAACCGAATAATGGGCCTACTATCTGAAACACAAACTGGTGGGAGGCCTCTGCGAAGAAGAAACCAGATCACTGACTGCCAACCTAAGGAGAAGGACAGCTCTTCAGATCCCTGGAGGGGAAAACGCTGTTTACTTGGAAGGAGAAAATCAAACCTTTTGTTTGTTTACTTCCCTGTATCCATGTTTATACACATTTTATTAACAACATATCTGTGCCGCACTTACTGAAATTATTATCATTCCCGTCAATTTATTTATTTCTACAATTAAAAAACCTGTATTACTAAGAAAAGAATGTTTTCACACTATTTTTAGCTCAATTATCCAAAAGTGCCCACTTCTTCTCTAGAAGCTTAAGGCTACCAGGTTCAAGTCAAATGTCATTTTATAATAAAACAGTTTTAAGGAAAAACCCACCCTGCTAATACAGATACCTCATTATAATCCTTTAGTCTCAGGAGCATCAGAGAACATAGGCTCTACTGATATCAATTTGATACCTTGGAAAAAATCCCTTAAGCAATGAAAACAAAATTCTGAAACTGGAGGAAGAACGTGGTTGGAAATTTTTACCTAAAATCTTATTAGGAAAATACTACTGAATAAACATCATAAATACTCTGAAAAGATCCTATTCTAACAGGGGAGCCAAGACAGCTATAAAAATAAGTGTAATAAAAAGATAAACAGTAAATGGCACAAGCAATGAAAATGTAACAAAAGACAACAAAAAAAAGTGTATTAAATAATATTTGTAGGGGTTATCTTAAAATAGACATTGAGATCTACTCAATGTTTATAAAATAAAGCGTTAGTAAGTTGTAACATTTTTCTGGCCTTCCACTGTGTATTCTGCTTAAATGCTGGCTTCCTTTCATATCAATATTAGAGGTGGAAAAACTACCCAATGTGCTCAAATTTTAAGTGATAATATTCCAAGGAGAGAGAGTTCTGCAAGCTACTTTTAATATCGACTAGATGCTAAGAATTGTTAATAATGGTAATATCAAGGTATGGAAGCTAATGCAACTCAATGGGGAAAGGCTGTTGATTAAGAGGGAGAGCAGTGAGTGGACATTATTAAGAAAGATTTGTTCTGAGCTTAGGTCTGAGGGAATTAAGTGTTAAGTAAATATCACTGGTCATGGCCCCAAGACAACAAGAGGACAAGTATTAATTTATGAGGTATTTGCTTTACCGTGGATGATCTCAGGATCTAAGTCAGCTGGAAAACATAACTGCGTTAGCTCCTGAAGATCACCAAGAATTTAATGACATGCAAATACAGACAGATACCAGTTCAAACAACGGTGGGAGGACAACTTACTGAGATATCAAATTACAGATCCAGCATAAGGATACTGGAAATACCTTGGTTTGTCATAATGGAAACTGAACTGCATAACAAACATGCTAAAGAAAAGATCACACGTACAGAAAATATTACAAAATCTATCCCAATATAATCAGAAAGATTAAGAAAGGACTACTGGAGAAGTTCCTTCTTAATAGTCACATATAAAATAATCGAAGACTGAACAATCATACGGTAGAATCCTATACCACATTTTTTAAAATGTAAAGGGAAGACGCACAACTTAGTTCCAAATCATAAGCTACAGGTTACACATACAATGGGTTGCCTTTAAAAGACAAGATTTGTATCACTGACACATGAATCAAAAATGCAGCATAAATCCACAAATTACCCAACAGCAAATTCAGATATAATCACAATATAGTTTCATGGTACCTACAGTATCAACTTAGCCAAGTGGGAGAACTAAACTACTTAAAAGAGGTAATACTAAAAATACATGATATTAGAGCCATGGAGAGTACCAACAAATCTTGCCCCCAAACTGTGATGACCTTAATTGTGTATAACATAGCTAAACACGCGTTAGTCAAGCCTGTACGCAAACTTTCTACACAAACGATGCCTGTTAAAAGAAAAGTGGCATGCTAAAATCCATTTAAATAGAGCCAATTTTCGTTTTGACAGGTTGGCAGCAGGTTAGGGAGGGTGGTGGCTAGGTACACCAGCTGATCTATGGTTTGTCCTTCATTCAGTAACTGACACTTCCATATACTCGCCACAAAACCAGGAAAGTTTGTTCTCTAAAAAAAAGCTTAGTGAAATGTTATTGCATCAATCAGCATCTTATTTACCTGTGAGTTAGTTACAAAAACTGAAAGAAAATACCAAACGGGGCATTTCTTTCTCTCTCTCTCTCTCTCTCTCTCTCTCTTTTTTTTTTTTTTTTGTTACCACGTAAGAAAATTTGTGTCATAAACAACTAACTGTAAATCCTCTTACAAATTAGACACGGAAAAGATGGAGGAAGAAAGCAAGTCATTAGAAGTATTCAAATAGAACAATTCAGAAAAACTTGGAACTATTGATGAACAGATCGGTTCACTTCCCGAAATGCTGTCAGCCCCCTTTTCAACACCCAGCTTAAAAAGCACCGTCCCAGAGCCCGACTCTTCCATCGGGTTTTCTGGGACTTCCGCATTTCATTCCCTCCCTAACGGTGCTGCAGAGCCAGCTGAGCGTCGACACCCCCTTTCCGTGCAGAGCCATGAAAAGCAGCAGAGCCTAGTGAACGACTCCGAAGTTCCAGTGGATACAAAGAAAGCAGCACGCCACCAACTGTTCTTCTAACTACGTAAAAAAAATCTGTATCGATTTATAGCAGCCTTTCCAACCTACAGCACAGCACACATCACATCACCAGCCAGGGGCACCCCTACGAAGCTGGGCTTCTCTAAAAACAGTAAAAAGCTGGGGGAGGGAAAAAAGTGGAATTCGTTGTCCATCTGTTTCCCGTGAGTCCACTGAAATTTCCGAAAACCGCAAGCTAATTTCCAAATATCCAGCAAACATTACGTTTGTCAGCGCTGCTCCCCTGCATGCGTACACACGCGTACACGCTCACCAAGCTCAGGCGTCCGCTAAAGAAGAAAAGCTTACAACGCAAGACGCAGAACCCATCACCTCTCCTTCTTTCGAAAACCGAGTAACTAGACAGTGAGCACCCCGGCGTCGACTAGAAGATGACCACAACCGATTTCACCCACCTCCCATCATGGATGTAAAAGCTAAAACATTACGTCAAAAACATGTTCATCGGCTTCAGAGATACTCTACACCCTGTGGCCAGCACTTACCTTCTTCTCTAAGGCTGCACATGACTTAAAGACGGGTAGAGCATGCATGGCAAATGTCATGTAGAACGCTGATTACAAATGCTAGTCCTTGAACGCTTACAAATAATATAATATTACTTAATGTAAAACATTGGAAATTCAAATTAAAATCCTGGCTAGCCTGAACTCCCATCTTAAATGAAACTTAACAAAAATGAAGCAATAATAATTCTTCAAATCAAAATATTTTAATAAAAAAGAAATATAAAAACTGATTTGCACAGATGTACTCTTTTAGTTTATAAGGAAAACCTCACTTGAATTAGGCTATTGTCCATTAAAAACAAAACAAAACAAAACAAAAAAACAAGTTCTTTACAGGCATCAACACGATTCCCTATAATCTGGCCACTACCCTAATCAATATATATCTCCATCCCCATACTGTATTTGCTGGTGGAAATAAAGTCTGCCTTTTCCAAATTTAAACTAAAATGCTTTCTTTTGGGTAGAAAAGGATTGGGTGATTTCTCATTACATCTAGCCCCAGAAGCTGGGATGCTACCACCGGATGCTTTATCTCGTTCATCAGCTGTGATCATTTGCCAAGTGGGAATTTCTTCACGTTTAACTCTTGTACAGACACCTCTGTTCTGTATCACTACAGAAAGCAACAGGCTAGGCAAAGCACAACTGTACAAGAGAAACACCTTTCTGCCACAAAACCCGTCAGCTGAGTAATAAACCTTGCAAATGGACCCAGAGATACTTCCAGATGAAAGAGACCTATCCAGAATAAAGCCCTAAAAAATTAATAAACCACAAATACATCTGACATCTAGAAAGTTCTCCCCTGAGTCTTAATATAAAGTAGAACAAGCAAAAGTAACAGGTCTTTTTAAAAATCTTTAACTCATTACATTTCTAAATCAGCACATTAATGTCTTACTGGTAAACTTGATGGTCTTTCTTGTTGTATTAAGTTCAAGTCTTCGTGGTTAGGTTTTCCAGGAGCCAAAGGAGGTTGAGACCTAGTTCCATAGCCTTCCTGAGACATGTCCTAAACAAACACAAATATAAAGCACTTCATAAATATCTCAATGAAGTTGTAACCAAAATGAAGCAAAGGCTTATCACAAACTATCAATTTACATTACATTTAAGCAGACATAGAAATACGTTCTAGCTATCATGTAACTTTATCAAAAGTAGAAGCAAATGACAAAGCAGTGAATCGTCAAGAGCAAAAAACATTATATACACATATGTATACATATACGTGTGTATACATATATGTATATATACACACACAACTAAATTTATCATGACCATACAAACTAAACGCCATATTTGAGTTTTGCAGGAAGGTAACAGTCAGTAAAAGATGGAGAAGGAGGTAAGCTACAACCAAACTCTCTTTAAACCAGAGCAAACCAAAAGTTCATGTTATTGTTTAATTCTGATTTGAGCTGAGCTGCCTTTAGCGTTACCTTGAAAATGTTAACATAATTAATGAAAACTTTATTATCAACTGACTTTTAGTACGTCCTCTCGATAACCCACAAAACAACATCATTATTAAGCTCACGGTATCCTGGGGTTTCTACAAAACCAATAAACGCTCATGTGCAGAATTCCATATGTTCACGTGGCATAGTTTCCAGAGAAGCACAATCAAGAATAAAACAGCAGTAGGGAAACAAAACACACCCAGAAAACCTGCTGAGGTCTGAGAAACTTATCATTAACATGGCCTTTCTGGCATCCTGTTGAACACTTTTCCAGGAGGTATTCAGCATGGTTTCAGTGTTATACTGAAATACTATTATAGAAACCAAATACCACACCACACCAAACTCACTGTATACCCAATCTCGAGCTGTTTAACTATGCATGCTCAGCTACTAAACATTCTACCACCATTTGCACCCAAAGTCAAACAGCAGCACAGAATGTAAAATACTTATTACAGCATGTCTTAATTGGCGCTGAAAGCTGAAAAACCAGTTTCTGATGGGACAGGGAAAAAAGAATGGAAAACACCACTTAAAAGTAAAATTCTCTCCCTTTCCCTGTCAGTGTTTGTATTAAAGAAACATTATATACAACTTCTACTTCTCCTGTTAAATCCTCAAAATACCACTTTAAAAATTAATGTTTATTAGTTGAAACCCTATAAAAAGCTTCTGCTGCCCCACCCCTTTCTCACACAGTATACGCTTAAAATTACATGGTTTCTTAAGCCAAGAAACTTTGGACCAATAGCTAGTACTACAAAGTATACAAACTGTACAAACCAGATTTAAGTAGCCAAGCACTGGCTTTAAACAGGCTCTATGGTAAGAGCATGCCTACAATACAGCATTTCCCAAGCAACCCTTCTGTCCTTTAAATAAATCTACACACACACACACACACACACACACACACGCACGCACACACACGCACGCGCGCACACACAATTAATCAAAATATCTAACCTCTAAAAGGAATGCATTATGCCCAGTCAGTACTATGCTTTTGTAAGAGAGTTAAATCCCAGTTGTCCAGGTTTTAATCTGGTAACAGTGAGGTGAGGCCTCAGTGAGCACATGCCATCCAGGATACCCAAAAGGGTCTCTTCAATCTGGCTGCCAGCAGAGGGGAACAATTGGGCTGTGGGGGACAAAAGCCAAGGCTGAAAGATTATTACCGCTCTCGCTGCCCACCCCCTGCCCCCAGCACCGGCTCTTCCGGACCCCAGACCTCCACTTGTCACACGGACATCCCGCTGGGTGCCCTGCAGGCGCCTTTAGATGAACAGCAAGGATTTCAAATCAAGTGGGGCACAAGGCCTCCATTCAGGGCCTTCACCCTGTTACAAAAAACCCCACAAAGGTGCTGGACAGCCTCACAATGGGCAAACAAATGAGCAGACCCCCCCCATCCAGTTCCTCAAATACACGCGTGTGCGCACACATGCTTTATGGGCAGTGCTCAGAGACTTTTTTCTTTTTTTTTAGTAAACTTCAGTTAAGAAACAGGAACAGGCTCACATGCCCTATGCTTATTAGCCTTTTAAATTTTTTTTATTTTCTCTTTGTAGCTAAATGAACTGATTTTTAAAAGAGTTGAAAGAGACCATTACAGCGGTAATGAATACACATTTCAATTTCGATACTGTCCCCTCTAAAATAAGCAGCACTGAACTAATAGACTAGGAAAGCTATCAGAAAATTTTACTATGGCCTTGCATTTCACTTTTTAAGGCTTTAAAAGTTCAAAATAATTAGATCCCACCAAAGTCTCAAACACTATTCCTAACCACAAGAGGCTTTCAATTATTAAATTCAGTTGGAAATAAAACTGAAACAAAATTTAGTGAGAATGGCTGAAACGGGAACTTGTTCCGCCTCAATTTGTGTTGAAACAGAAGGATTAATTTAACTGAGGAAACATCCAGAAAAGGTACCAAGGTTTAACCTAAAACAATCATCATCTGTATATAAATCAGCCTGGGACTATAAAGTCTACATTTGGCAGCTTTAATAAAGACAGAAAGGCTATATTCCATAACAAACCTGAGCTTTTTCCCCTTCAGAGCTATATTTATTTTCTAGTATGTACTTATTTTCACTTCAAGAAGAGTAGTAGTAATGAGTAATTTAATAGACAATATAAGAGGGCAATGTCAGTATCAGGAAATAATGTGTTCAGCATTACATTTTATAAACAAATGACAAGATACAACCTTACATTTAAAAAAACTTTTTTTAATGTTTAGTTTTTTGGAGAGAGAGAGACTAGAGCACGAGCAGGGGAGGGGCAGAGAGAGAGGGAGACACAGAATCCGAAGGAGGCTCCAAGCTCTGAGCTGTCAGCACAGAACTAGATGCGGGGCTCGAACCCACAGACTGTGAGATCGTGACCTGGGCAGAAGTCGGACACTTAACCGACTGAGCCACCCAGGTGCCCCACATTTTTAACACATCACTGCCATCTCTGGTTATTTACAAATCTGAACCCATGCACACTAGTGTGCACGCTAGTTTACACACATATTATTCTGCATTCATCTGCCGTGCATATGCAAGGCCATGGCCATTTAAAAGAGTTATCTCACTCTAATAATTCTGCAATGCAAAAGAACCACACGTGCGGAACGTGGTTTACCCTTTCAGAGTTCTTTATCAATATTATTTTTCTTCGTCACACCCACAAACTTTTACCCATTGATGGATTCTGGTTTTAACCCTCTTTATGTTATGAGTCAAAGAGTCGAAGGTAAGAAGGAGACTGACTCAGGAAACAACTAAGGTTTGTGAAAAGAGCTTGCAGGTAGGGGCACGCACACATCTGTTCCACAAGTGTTCACCTAGGTATTTAACAGACGTGGTAGGCGTCTGCTGAATGCCCAGGAGAGAACACTCCTTTTGCTGGGTACTTAACATCTTACAGTGTGAAGCACGAGCAGGTACAAAACACTCGTGTCCCACTTACATTGTAAGGAAGGATAAGATCACAACTATCACGTGGGTGTCCCGTAGAGGCCAAGAGCCCAAGTGCTCCTGTCTTCTTTTATGATGAAATGAATTAAGTACTAATGGCAACACAAGACTTGAAAGAAAATGTAGAATAAAATGTCAAGGACTCTTTAAAAAAATAAAAAAGGGAAAATATTCCCATGGTATGAGTTCAAAAGATACAAGGTGATAAACAATGAAAAGAATGACTGTCTCCTCCACAGGATGCCCTCCACAAGGTTATCCTTCCACAACCACTCAATGCATTACCAAGTGTAAATGTGAATTTAAATCCTTTCTCCTTTGTTTCTCCTATACACAGCATGTTTTTGGTCCCTTAACAATAGACCATACAGCTCATTCCATATCTGCACCTAAATGTCTATTCTTTGTGTCCTGCTACAGAGTACCGCATTATTTGTCAGAACTGTGACTTATTTAAGCAGTCCCCTACTGATGGACAGTTAGGTTGCTCCCAATCTTTCCCCACCTCATACAACACAATGATAAAATCCATGTGCGTTCATCTTCGTGTGAAGTATTTCTGTGGCATAAATCTGCACGAGGAGCATTTCTGCCAGACGGTTGGTACCTTTAAATTTTTGACAGAATCTAACAAAGTGCTCTTAACAAAGGGACTCTCGGTCTACATTCAAGGCCATCGTTTTGGAACAGAATGAAGCTTCACTAAAAATGTTGATCTTAACTCTCGATATGCCTAAAGCCATTATAAAAAGCAGGAGAGCAGGGGCAGGGGGAGTGGTAGGAGGACTAGTAGACAGTAACACAAAGGAGAACAAAAACTCAAGAGCATGTAGAATAGAAACCAAAGGAAGATGGAGAAGTAGACGGGGTGAAGGGTCCTACACACACCGGCAAATGGTATACAGGGTGGGGGAGGATGAGGCCAGGAGCCAGTGGAAACCGGTCTAGAAACCATGGTGACTTTTGGGTGACTTAAGAAAGATTTCTCCAATAATCGCATGAAGTCCAGGTGTGTTACCAAGAACAAAGATGGCCACTTACTACCACTGCAATAATCCAGAGTGAGATGACAGGATTTGAATGGTATCGTAACGTCCTGCAACATCTAGGTCAGAATAAGTTTCCTGCTCCTTTTTTCTCCCTGCTTTTGGAACTGCCAACATCAATTCCAACTGCTAATGGGGAAAAGAAATGGCATATAAGACACTGTTGTGGGAGGGAAGAAGGACTGGGGCTCCTCCACAGGGTGCAGGCCTGATGGCCACACAGGGTTACCAGTCACACGAAATCATGACTCGGATCAAGAAACTTAGCATGCCATTGACCTCCCTAAGTTTTAGCGTATAGGTAAAAAAATTTAACATATCCTTTCCCAAAAGAAAGCAATAGAAGGCTATAAAACACCCACTTCATAATGGGTGTTCACAATCACCCCCTCCGCCAACCCAGGAACACGCTGAAGGAAATACAAAGACAGCTGACATTTGCAGGCAGGGCTCTGTGACAGGTTCTGTGTGCTGTCCACCTTTACAATAAACCCCCGAGATAGTCCCTTCCACCATCTTGTTTTTACCATTAGGAAACAAAACCTTAAGTGACTTGCACAGCTAACATCTAAGCACTGGATAGTGTCTCTATGTGATGGACAAATCATTTCTTTCCTAAGCGTCCTCCAGAGGCCACTGGAAACCTCACACACTATTACATACTATTTAATATAATTTTAACTTTTTTAAGGTATTCCATATATTCTCCTAAACTCCCCTTTCAAAAATTATGAACCTTGCAAATTTTATATGTGGGATACTTCCAAAATACTCAGTTACAATACTGTGAATAAATATTAAAATTTAAAACTTCCGCAAATTTGAATCTAAGACTACTTACTCTCTCTACCATGACCATGGAATAAAGTCCACAGGTCGACAGGAAAGACAGAAAGAGACCTGCGCCGCCTTCTCACATTATGTTCGCGTAAAGCTCCTCGGCCAGTTCGGCTCTTCCAAAAACTGGCATCGCTCGGATCTTTACCCCAGAGACTCCACGCTGATCCCATGGGGTGACAATTCCTCTACTTCAAGTCCCACATATTTTAACTGCACTATGAATATCTCTACTTGAGGGTAAAGTCCCTTCCACACATCACATCGGAAAAGGACTCTCCTCTTCGTCCTCCATCCTGATGGTCCTCTGTCCGGTCACCGCCCCATCTACAGGGGACTTCTCAGAGCCATCCCACACACCTTTTCATATCTTTCACTATCCGCAAGCTTCTGACCCATCGAGTCACTGTCAAGGCCACAGTCTTCGTCTTCCCCCACCGACTGCCAGGCCCTGTACTTGAGCCGCTTTATATTATGGCCTGCGGCCGACTACGCCACCAGAACTGACTTGGCTAAAATTCAAATGGTCGTGGCACCCTATTGCTTGGAAAAGGCCTCAGTGCCTACAGAACAAAGCCCGCGGTCTTTGGTCTGGCACAGGAGAGTTCGGCAAACACCCTCCAGCTGGCACCCAGCTTCAGCTGGGTCTTCCCCCGGCAAGCCCGCACCTCACCCCCTCACCCCCTCGACTGTTCCCGAGCTCTCAGGATGCCACGTGTCTGCACGTGCAGCTCTTCAGTCCGTCCTGGTCCCGGAGGGGTGCCTTTCTTTCTGGATCTGCAAAGCATCTGGCTGTCCTCAAGAGCCTGCTAAAAATGAACTCCAGCATGCCCCCAAACAATGACCCTCTTCAGATGTACTCCTCCTGAAGAATTTACAATGCTGTATTTTAACTATTTGTTTGTGTATCTCGTGAACTGCCCTCTTACTTCCTCCTGGGTTCCCAGTGCCAAGTGCAGACAGGTACTCAGGAAGGGGCTGGTGAATGAATGATTGACTGAACGAACGGCTCTGAAAAGCTTACACTTAGAATTAGACACAGCAATACAAAAATAAATGTAGGAGGACAAATACCTAAAACCGAACAAAACTTGGGCTCATGCCCAAGAATATTCATCATGGTAACAGCTACACTGCCTGGTAGAATGTGCTACAAAACACATTTTGTTGTTTGTCACTGGCAGTCTTGAATGCAGTAAAAAAAATAATAATAATAACAATTGAGAGAGAGGAAAAAGACTATGGTAAGCATCAGTGGTGCCATCAAAAAAGAAAGAAAAATCAAGACATTCTATACTTCCTTAATGAACAAACCAGTAATGAAATATTCTTGCCAAAAAAAAAAAAATGATAATGAGTTTGATAAAGCCTATCTAACCACCAATTTATAGGAAATAAAAAGGACCAAAGAACATGCTAAACCATAGCGAATCAATCAGCAAATCTCAAACTGTAGGAACCTCTACTAGACATATGACCTACTTTCTTCAACAAATGAGTTGCAATAGTTACAAGGAGAGAGGGGAAGAGAGATGGAGACGGAGGAAAATCCTAGAGATGAGACTGTATCAACCAACTCTAAGACTGGACCTTAGATCTTTATTCAAACTATCCTACAGCGTAAATTAAACCTTTATTCCATTTGTGAGGCTACAGGAAAACTGGATAATTGGTATGAAAATTTGCATTTTAAATGTGATAACTGTATTATGTTGATGTTTCCTTTTTAAAGGCCTTTATCTTTCAGAGATACATACTGAAATATTTACAGATTAAACAACACACTATCTGGGACTTACTTCAAAATAACACTGAGGGTGGGGGTTGGGAGGTGAGGGAAGAGAGTATAGGTACAAAGAAACTGGACGTACAACTCTTAAAACCTGAGCAATGGGTGCACAGGGCTCCTGTCTACTCCTGTTTATGTTTATATTTTCCATTTAAATGAAAATAGAGTGAATGGCATTAAAGACCATCTGTGGGGCATCCACCTTCAAGACTACAAGAACTTCTCCCAAGAAAACCCATCAAACATAGATCATTTACTCTTTCTTAACCCCCCTCCATTTTAACCTGTTTGCTGTACCACTTAATCCTAACCCTTAGCTGTCTTTTAATCCCTCCGTAATCTTAACCAAATTAACCTCGCCAGTTTCCTCTTCCCTAGCTCTCCAAGGTCAAACCTGCCCAGATTGCTGACTTGGTGAGCCTTTCTCAGTTTCATCCCTTGATCAAGCTGTCCTGATCTCAGCTCCAGCTGCACCCCTGGCCCCAAACTGACACTCTGACCCTTATTTTGGTCCAGCCTCCAACACGACTTTTCCAGCCACAAACCCCTCCAAAGATCATGAACCTTCAAGTCAAAGAAACCCAAGATCAAATTCCAACTTCTAGACTATTCACTAGCTGTGTGACCCTGAACAAATTTTTCAGTTCAGTTTCCCACTCTAGAAACATCAATATTGGATTGAGCTAACCTGGGAAGGCTAAGGGTACAACGTGCCCTTGACACCCAGGGCTCATGTACACGAGCTGTGCAGTGCTCTGGGACTAAGGGCTGAGAGGACGTTTCACACCCGTGACAATTAGTATCTGTTTAGGATACTGGTAAGTCACGTTAATTCTCTTAAGTCCATACCAGTACTTTCCCCTGCATCGACCTTTAACCCTTGCTCCAAAAATCTTTGATAGCAGATTTAAAAATCACATGACCAAAAGCTCACATGGTTTTTGACTGCTACTGATTCCATAGGCAGATTCTCAACTTCAGGTAAGTAAAGCCACACAACCTGGAATGTGCCACACACACTGATTGAGTATAGATCCGGCTAGATTCAGAATGCTGCGCGTTTCTACCAATTCAAAGGCATAATTATTTCTGAAACTTTAAACCATTCTGGGAAAAGGACAGGCCTATACAAGTGACTTTATATTTTCTTACTGATGTGTCTCATCATCACTGACAGCAGCATCAACACCACCGTTGTAGCCTGCTGTTGAGGAGGACGCCGCCCTGGCACAGGACCCCCGTGTACCTGAGGCTGGGGCAGCCCCTGGGCTTGCAGGAAAGGGGAGCTCTGAATGGACTGGAGAAGAGAGGGAACATGGCCACTAAGAGCAGCTGCCTCCCCTACTCTACTTAAGCCGGAATCCTGGAGGCCATGTCCTCTGGCATGGAAGACTTTGGGAGGGCTTCTGGCCTTCTCTCGGTTTTCGCCAGAACTTCTTTCTAAACTAACAGGGGACCCAGAATGCAAAGGGGAACGTGGCTAAAATGGCATTTCCTAAAATACCAAAGAGAAATAGGAAGATACTCAACAGCTAAGGACTAAAATAATTAAGATTTTTAATAGACTAATATATTTTTAAAAATCACAAAGCCAAAGGAGACACAGTGAACGTCCAGTCATGCTTTTTGTTACACACACACACACACACACACACACACACACACGGATTAAAAGAGAACTCGAGGGGCGCCTGGGTGGCGCAGTCGGTTAAGCGTCCGACTTCAGCCAGGTCACGATCTCGCGGTCCGTGAGTTCGAGCCCCGCGTCAGGCTCTGGGCTGATGGCTCGGAGCCTGGAGCCTGTTTCCAATTCTGTGTCTCCCTCTCTCTCTGCCCCTCCCCCGTTCATGCTCTGTCTCTCTCTGTCCCAAAAATAAATAAACGTTGAAAAAAAAAAAGAGAACTCGAGCTCTTTAACGTATTACCTAAAGAATTACCTTCCTTATCCACAAAACCAAGACATGAGGACTTACCTCCAAGAGCTGTATTAACAATTAAAGGAGAGGCTACCTTTAAGCAATTAGCACTGTGCCTGGTACATTTAAGGCTCAATAAACGTTAGCCATTGTTATTTATATTCTTTAAAACCACACTGAAGAAGGAGAAGCAAAGTTTTCATGGAACCGCGGGGGCTTTACCTTGTGACAATCGCACTGATGGTGAGGAGGACAACAGCAGTAACAATTATTCGAGATTTACTATTTGCCAGACACTAAGTGCTTCATTCGTCGAAAAAAAGGGTCTTTCCGTCTGACATGAACCTCATGAAAGAAGTACTATTTTAGAGAGGAAGAAACTGAGGCACAGAGCTTGAGGAACATGCCTATGGTCAATCAGTTAGCAAGCGGTAGAAGTGGGTTGGGAACCAACATATTCCTTCCCCAGAGTCCTCACATTTAACTGCGCTCCCACTCTGCTCCTCCCACGAGGGCTATTTTCTGGACGCCACCCCATAGCTGCTAGTTCTCAACCTGAGGCTGAGGTTCAGGAATCTCCATTTTTAATGCACTGCCCAAATTAGCTTGCAAAGTAAGAACTGTTGACTAAAGACAATGTAGTATTTTCATTAAAGCTTGATAATTAAGAAATTGCTACATTGTGGGTTTTAGAGTATTATGCCATCACCTAGCAGTATCCTTGGTGGAAACTTTTGCTGTGTCATTAACAAGAGCTGGTTTACCATGCCTTGATGGTTGGAAAATAGGTAGAACATGAGTCTATCCAGCCCTTACCTACCCTGCTGTCAGGAATGGTCCTATTACTGTGACCACAGGAGCAGCTCAAAAAGGTCACCATCCACTTTGGAAGGAAGCAGAGTTGGCACGGGCCTCACATCCTCTCTGACCGCTGACTCTTACTGCCAAATCCCAAACCCCTTCCTCCCTGGACCAGAGAGCTGACCGCTCCAGGCACACGAGCCAGAGACCTGGACGTTCGGGGCTGCAACTCACATTTAGGGCCCGAGTTCTCAAGCTGGAGGGAAAGGGATTTGAAAACTCCCCTAAGACGGATTTTGTGTGGTGTATGTATTTTTCTGGGAAGAGGATCCCTAGCTTTCACCAGATTCTCAAGGACCCTCCAAAAAGCTAAAGCCTAAAAAACTAAGAGGGATAATAATATCAAAAATGGGACTCGCCAGTAATGAGAACATAATTTCATAAAGATTTAAAACCAGAGTAACTACAATCTTTATCTAAGTAACTGAAATAAAAGCATAATTACTAAAAACTCCCAAATACAGTTTGTGTCCAAATTGTATATGCAATAAACCTTAGGTTGCCTCTAATCTAAAAAGTTCTCTGATCAGGACACCTTGCATTGTTAGACACAGGCTTTAATTAAAGGAGTAGCATGAGGGACGCAAACGGCATGATCACAACCTGCTGAAACAGAATTTATGAAACCCATATGCTGTATAAACAGGTAGAGTTTGTTTTCGCCAAAGAGCGAAGGAAGGTGCCAGAAAGATCCTGCCTCATGCCTCTGTTGCCAGCTCATCCCTAAAGCTGTACAGGGAATCACCTTTAAAAAGTTCTCCCTGAAATGCCTTTGGACTAAAAGCTAAAACTACCAAAGGGCAAAAAAGAAAGAAGGCTAGAAAACAAACAAAAAGTGGGGTGCCTGGGTGGCTCAGTCAACTAAGCATCCGACTCCTGACTTCAGCTCAGGTCATGATCTCATGGTTCCTGAGGTGAAACCCTGTGTCAGGTTCTGTGCTGACCACGCAGAGCCCGCTTGGGCTTCTCTCTCTGCCCCTCCGTATCTCTCTCCCTCAAAAATAAATAAATACATATTAAAAAAAAAAAAAAGAAAAAGTAACAGAAAAAACATAACAAAAGACAACAAGAGCCAGCTCTAGAGGACTTTGTGGCTGTTGTTTTGCATTGTACCGGTAACACTTTGAAAACTCAAGAAGCAAAAAGGATTCTGTTGAATTTTTTTTACCATGAGCACGTATTACTTTAATAACCTTTAAAAAGAAGTAAAATGGATCATTCATTTGGTCTATGAACTTAATTCTCTTTCCCCATTCCAGTTGTCATTTGTAGAGTCCCCTTCCTATCACCTTTACTAATCTTCAATGAAAAGTAAACAGAATTCAGACGCTCCTTCTCTAAGAAATAACAAAATCATCTGAATTTTTCAGAGGTTCCCTGATAATTTTAAAAATATATATTCCAGGTAAGTATTGTTAGTGACTATAGGAAAAATTTTACCTTTAAAGAGCCAACTAAATTTCTCTTTTGAAAAAAAGAGGAAAAAGAAAACAGCAGAAATTTAGGATTACCATCAATTACATTGAAATTATAGTAAAATTTATTAAAGCAAAATTTATTTCTTAAGCCATTTACATTAAAGCAAACCTTGGGGCACTCAGCTGGCTCTGTTGGAAGAGCACACGACTCTTGATCTCAAGAGTTTTAAGTTCAAGCCCCATGTTGGGCGTGGAGATTACTTAAATAAATAAAATCTTAAAAAAATGAAATAAAACAAACACCTCGAATTCCCAAGGACATTCTGAGGATAATCCTCCCACTGCCTTTCTATAGAGGAAGCGAAGGTTGAGAACCACTGCTCTAAAGCAAAGATGATATTCCAAATACTTGCCAAGTGGTAAAATGGTGGGGGCCAGGGTCTTGGAGTCCCCTGCTGTGCAGGATATTAACCACAGAGCTGGAGAATCCTTGGGTCCCAGTAAAGAGAGGGAGGACCCTCTGAATGTGCTGGGCCCGGGGACTATTCCCGAACAACTCTGAACTACTGAGTTTACACAGTGGTTCTCTGAGGACGGTCCCTGGGTCAGTAGCAACAGAAACATCATGTGGGAACTTGTCAGAAATGAAAATTATCAGGCCACACTCCAGACTGAAGAAGCAGAAACTCTGGGAGTAGGGTTCAACAACCTGTGTTTTAACAAGCCTTCCAGGGCATTCCAATGCACAATGCACTTGAAAAACACTGGGTTAACAAATGGAAAGCCCCACACCTATGGCCTTAAGGCATGAATATCAGCCTACCTGGGGAGCAAAATGTAGCTCTATTATATATCAACAGTAGTAAGGGAGATAGTGAGCCCTTAGATTAAAGTCGAATTGAGATCAAACCCAAGCCCTACCACATTCAGGGAAAACTTGCTTGCTATATGATCTCTCAGGGTTGTTAATAAAAAATGAAATAATATCCGTGGGCCATGCAAAAATAAAAGATTGGAAAGCAGTGGCTGGTATTTCTGCTCTCCAATGGTGCTCAAACATTAGGATGCATCAGAATAGGCTATAAAGTTAAATGCAGATTCCTAGGTTCCCCAAAGACAACAGGTTTTTTAAAATGTTTATTCATTATTGAGCAAAAGAGAGCGCAAGTAGGGGAGGGGCAGAGAGAGAGGGAGACACAGAATCTGAAGCAGGCTCCGGGCTCTGAGCTGTCAGCACAGAGCCCGACGTGGGGCTGGAACCCACGAACTGAGATCGTGACCCGAGCTGAAGTCGGACACTTAATCAACTGACCCACCCATGCACCCCGAGAACAGTTTTAAAGAGAGAACTGAGCAAATACACCAGGTGACTTTTTTTAATGTTTACTTATTTTTGAGAGCGAGCGAGCAAGAGCGTGAGAGCAGGGGAGGGGCAGAGAGAGAGTGGGAGGGACAGAGGATCGAAAGTGGGCTGTGCGCTGACAGCAACAGCCCAGTATGGGGCTTGAACCCACAAACTGTGAGATCCTGACCTGAGCCGAAGTCAGACACTCAACCGAATGAGCCACCCAGGTGCCCCACCAGGTGATTCTGATGCAGATAATCCCGTTTTTCACTGTAGAAAACCGTGGCTGTACAAAGGCAACGGTTGTTGCCCACCGTAGTAAATTGTAAAAGTAACCCTATCATTTCAAACATCTGCAGATACTCATCTTCTGGAACACAATATACAGAGAGCCTATTACTCTAAGATTTGTTAAATCAAAGAAATTAATGAAGGAAGAACTTTAATGCCATATAGAAGTTATGTTGTAGTTTATTCTCTGTACTTTAACAAATCGAAATGAGCACTGATAGACAAAAAGGCAGCTGAGAGTAGCAAAAAAAAAAAAAAAAAAGAAGAAGAAGAAGAAGAAGAAAAGAAAAGAAAAAGAAAGAATAGAAGAGAAAAGACCCAAGAAAGAAAAATTCCCCAGTCTCCCTCATGTCAGAATTAAATTCAAGGAAAGATGACTGTGTAAAAAATAGAATGAGCCTTGACAACACTTTAGTTGCACATCCTTTTCTATCCTCAACCTCATCCCTGACTCCCGACAGAGGAGGGGTATCGGACAGGAAGGGGAAGGGCCTCACGCAGGTGCATGTGAGAGGTCTACACAATGTCCCAGTCTATGAAGGGACAGACTTCCTCCTCCACCAGCTGAGTACGTGTGACTGGGGCAGAGAACCAGAGACCACGTCCCCAGTGCAGCCAAGGGCCAGGACATCTAGTTCAATCCCGTAACTCCGTGTCCATTAGAGGAACTGATGGAGATAAGGACAGAAGGAAAAGAAAGGAAGGGGAGGAAAGGAACTTGGAAAGCTCATGAGTTAGAAACACAGGAAAGGGCATGGAATTACCTGATATTTAGACTAAATCCTGCTCTTAATGTGTTTGAAGTTTTTCTTCAGCTTTTAATACAATGTCTCTTAAGCGACGTAGTATTTTCCTCTTCTCTCAGTACTGCAGACAGTCACGGCCATCTGATTCGATCTTCCGCACATTTCTAAACATGCCCCATGGTCTGGTAAGGAGATGCCCGACAGCATATGAATGAGCCTGAAACCAGGACCAGACTACCCCCACACTCCAAGCCAACTGCTTTCTGGGTTGTTCTTCTCAGGAGGAACCTTCCATCACCTTTCTAAGGTAAGGTGAGTATTAAAAATATTGTTATTATTGGGGCACCTGGGTGGCTCAAGCTCAGGTCACGATCTTGCGGTTCATGAGATGGAGCCTCGCTTTGGGCTCCACGCCAACAGCAAGGGATTCTCTCTCTGCCGCTCTCTTTCTCTCTCAAAATAAATAAACATCTTTCTAAAAAATACTGTTACTACTATATATTCCCTAATGTCCCAGTTTTATTTTCCTTTGATTCTGGTAATTGAAAGAAAAAAATATTTTAAAAATATTTTTAGGGGCACCTGGGTGGCTGTTGGTTAAGCACCCGACTTCGGCTCAGGTCATGATCTCACGGTTCATGAGTTCAAGCCCCGCATCAAGCTCTGTGCTGACAGCCCGGAGCCTGGAGCCTGCTTCTGATTCTGTCTCCCTCTCTCTCTGCCCCTCCCCCACTCATGCTCTGTCTCTGTCTCAGAAATAAATAAACATAAAAAATAAAAAAAAATTAAAAAAAAAGAAATCAGTCTAGGACTGGGCCTTACTCAGACCTCAAAGCAACTTAAAAGTTTTCTCCTTAGGTGCTCACGAGCTCTTTAAACTTAAAAGGAAATCCCCCCTAGCAATGGTTCAAAGCCTAAGACAACTGCAGAGAGGGTAAGCAAGACCAAAGGAGGAGATTCAAAATTCAAACATAACCCAAGGCTGCACTAGTATTCTCCTTTAAAACAGAATAATTTGTATCAACCTACATTCCAATAGTTTTTATTACCAAGTTAATTAATAGACTCCTGTGTTAATATCTATCTAAATGCTAGGCAATTAATGGCGACAAACTATAGATGTCCTTCTCTTTGCTTTTTCGTAACAAAATCCCACAAATGAGGTGAGCACTAGAGCGACTTGACACAGGGCTCGTACGAGCAATTTCCCCCCAAAAGCTGAAAAAGGAGCAGCTTATAAATTAACATTGTGTCACAGAAGTAGGAAGAAACATAGGTTAAATAATTAAATAACAATAATAATAAAGAGGTATGTGTGCCACAGTGGATCACTGCCACTATTCGTAATGAAACCTCGGAACTCCTTTTAAAAAGTGACTTGAGTGGCAAGTTATTAATTCTAAAGTATTTTACACTCATGCTTAAATGCTATCTTCTTTTCAAAATGATGCCCATTTGCCAAATACTTTCAAGTTTACCGTAACTCCTTTTGAAAACTGCTGACCATGAAGATGTCTAAATAAAGCGGTATTTTAGAAAATACAATCGAAATGCTAGTACCAAAGTAGACTTAGAGTTCCACGTGGTTCGATATTTGGTAATCCAGTGTTAAAAGTTAACTGCTCAGTTTGTACTATTTTCTGTTTAAAGAAATTATTGAATAACCTTTTATCTCATTAAAAAAATTTTTTTAATGTTTATTTATTATTGAGAGACCAAGAGACAAAGAGCATGAGCAAGGGAGGGGTAGAGAGAGGGGGAGACACAGAATCGGAAGCAGTCTCCAGGCTCTGAGCTGTCAGCATGGAGCCCGACGCGGGGCTCAAACTCACAAATTGCGAGATCATGACCTGAGCCAAAGTCGGTCGCTTAACCGACTGAGCCACCCAGGCACCCCCCCACATTTTACTTCATTTTTAATCAGTGAGGAAAAGCGGCCTAAGTCACCAGTTCCAGGCACAATTAACACGTTCCTTCTAAACGACCTTGACTATTTTAACCAGACTTCCAGGCTAATTCAGTTCCATTCATGGTTGGACATTACCTCTCTTCTCACTAACAAAGAGTTGGTCCTGCCCCAAGATCATCTCTTCTCTCACCAGCAAACTCTTACTCATCCTTCAAAACTTCCTCTGAGACACCTTTACCAACATCCAGTCACAGCTTGAAAATGCATGTCTCCCACCGTACTGTCATTTTCTGGCCATGCCGACCCTTCCTTCAACCAGCAGCTCCCTCAGATGAGATACGTGATTAATCGCTGAATTCCCAACATATAAAACATTCTCAGTCACAAAGGCCTTCGGTAAATGGTTTATGTTCTACTTTTTGTCTTCTTCAATTTTCCCAATAAACCAGAGGTAGAAAAGGGAAAAAAATTAAAAAGATAAAGTTGTACCTTGTATGCATTCCTAATACTCGGTATTTTTCAAGAGTCAGACAGCTCTATCAGCTAGAAGAAAAACTATACCTAAAAAGGCAAAGTGCGAAATTCTCTCACTGCTTTATACTTGGGTTTTCAAAAAGATTCATCCTGATACATTCTCTTTAAATAAACTGGAACTTATCTGAATGGAGTTACTTCCTACAAATCTTCTCTAAGGAAAGAAAAGATTGTTCTGGCTATGAAAACAACATTGTAGTTCAGAGCCACGAAAACAGAGAAAAGGTTCTGGCTGCCAAATGTCACAGTCCTAGGGATGGAGCTGAATCAACAGAAGACCACTGTCGAAGGAAAGGGGGTGGACGGTCAGGCTGGGTTCTGCACCACGCGGCTCCCTGCAGGTTACCGGATTCTTGGAACACCGCCTCTGACACCTAACAGGTGCATCCAATAGGAGCCACTGGGTGAAAGGCCCCCGAGAAGCCGGTGCCACAAGAGAAAGCAGGACCGCTTTCTTCTCTAGCATCTCTCGACACTGGAGTTGAGGGGAAGAGGAATTCGAGATAAAAAGGAAAAGATTATGAGTCTACAGGTACAAGGAGGAGAGAGAAAGGTGATGAGAGTTTGCCAGGAGGGGACAGCGAACCAGGAAATAAACCGGGACATAATACTTCATGACCCGAAATTGATGAAATGGAAGGCAAGTGGAAACTTTAAAACAAAACAAAACAAAAAGTAAGAACTTTTGGCATTAAAGGAGGTTCTCCCTCCTATACAACAATATCAGATCTTAGCTAAAGCAGTTTGAGGAAGTAAGCAAGGATGCAAAAACACTTTAAAATGGAAGCAACTTCGTCAAATAGCTATTCTTTAAAAAAAAAAAAAAAAAAAAAAAAAAGCCTTAAAAATGAATAGCCTTTAAGAAGGAAATGTCAGAGGGACGCCCT